>NC_041339.1:18192933-18509183 GCF_004354835.1 Perca flavescens | reverse complement strand
ATATATATATATATATATATACACATTTATAGTGTATTATATAACCCATTTAAAGTTTTTATGCTGCTAAAATAGTGCTAACTAGTTACCCACATACGGGTCTATCCTAAGCAGAGGAACTATGTTGTCATTATCTACAGCAGATAATGTATCCGGATAATGAAAGACGAGTTAACAAGACATGGCCTCTACAGCAGCTTACAGTAAGCTTCTGGCATACGGTATGTCAGGAATCAAAACATACACTGTTGTTAAAGACTACAACAATTTGAGGATAAAAGTATCTTCAGTAAATCAACCTCATGCTAACAAGATTCACAATGATTTATGTCTTGTTTATTTGCTGCTCTTGCCATCCATCTGCCAGTTATGTCCCATCATTATGAGCTGAAACAATATTGCCAGTCAACATTGGCCCTCAGCTGACCTGTAGTTTCAAAAACAGCCTCTAGAGGAAGCACTCTCCGTCTTCAGACACCTCCAACTTCCCCCTGAGTTGAAGTTTGAGACCAGAATGCAACCTTGTGGTACCAGAATACCACAATATATCATGGCTTCCATCTCATGTTTCATGGTACACACATACTCCCTTGCTCCCTGAAATACACACAGGCAGGCCTGCTCACATAAACACGACAACCACTGGCTACTTCAATCAAATGACCAAGATTAGATGGAATGTCATCTGGCACTGAAACAGGAAGCTTAGCATTGATAAGTAAAATGTGCAGCAACTCTAATATCTTAAATGATGATAGCGTATACCTATAACAGTCTCTATATCATTGGGGGGTGGCAGTAGCTCAGTAGGGACTTGGCTTGGGAACCAGAGGGTCATTGGTTCAAGTCTCTGTGGACCAAGTACGGATTGTGGACTGGTAGCTGGAGAGGTGCCAGTTCACCTCCTGGTCACTGCCAAGGTGCACTTGAGCAAGGCACTGAACCTCCAACTGCTCGGGGTGCCTGTCATGGGCAGCCCCCCTCACTCTGACATATCTCCATTAGTGTATGTGTGTGTATTTCGGGCCTGTGTGGAATGTGTGTAATAACTTACAGAGTGAAAAATTTTTATTTCCCCTTGCAGAATCAATATGATTTATACAATATATTATTATAAACACCTCATGTAAAAGTGTTGAGGCAATAAAAAGTTAATCTAAGAGCACGTGCAAAGTTTATTTGCCTATTAAGGGGGCTTTATTTCAGAGCAGAATCAATAATAAAGATTTATTTTTATTAAATCAAGGTTTAATATTGCTTCAAATTGGTACAGATGATAAATTAAATTAAATAGTCAAGTCCATAGTTCATCTGACTACCAGTCCAATAATCAGTTTTTTGATCTGAAACTGCTTTACTAATTTGACTTTGATTTAGATTTAGATTTTAGATAGCATCAATCGTTACCTCATATGTAACTGAAGTAAATAAATACCTGAATAGAATGTGTTGATTTTCAGAAGCTCCTTCTCGCAGGTCTGGAAAAACCTCTCTTCAAACTTAGCGTAGTATCTCTTCACTGTGTCTTCATCTGTGACTGGAGAAGGAAAAAGAAGAGAGACACAAAATGGTGATTAGCTGCTTGCTGAAGGGCACGAGTGTGTAAATATATAAAGCACTGTTGCACTTTTATAATCTTGACCCAGGGAAGGGTTTTAGATTATGTTGCTCTGTTTTGTGACACACACATTTATGCCTCATAGCTGACATAAGCAATGACGAAGCACAGTCTATATTTTGGTGAGAAGCATTGACAGATGAAGCCATGTCAAAACTTTGTGTAAAGGACAGTAACAAGAACAGTGAACATACAGCGGAACACATACTGGAGGACCATAGCAAAAGTGATGAAGTGTTATAGACACCAAAACCACCTAAATGTGCCCAATAGAGCCCTCCATGCTTACATGTTATTATACACCATGTTAAGTGATAATAAGTGAGACAACATCTCAATATGGGAAAGGTTCGAAGCAAAATAGCTAAATGATAAATACGTTCAGCTACAAAAAACATCCTGCTTTTGTTACAAACAGTGGTGAGTGAGAGTTATCCTGCCCAGCCCACATACTGTCCACACACACACACACACACACACACACACACACACACACACACACACACACACACACACACACACACACACACACACACACACACACACACACACACAGATTATGCCAAAGCAACAACAAATGTGTCAACCAGGTCTGATAGTTTTCCATCACTTTTATTTATTAAATATTGAACAATATTTCATATACCGTGTACCACACATATTCTTTCCATTACTGTAACAGTTGACCTTTTCATCAGACCAGGTGTGTCATTGGTATTTCAATGTCCAATCTAAGCAAAATAAAGAAAGATGTGGGTTTTGCTGGATAAAGCAGATATAGTGTGAGATCCAGTGATACCGCATTGTAAACATTTGCTATTGTATAAAGTGAGCCTTGGCTGCAACTGGTAGATGTAGAGGCTTTCTATTCAACACGGTAATAAGAAAGACGCCCCAGGCAGCAGCCTGTTAATTCAAATCTATTCACACACAAGCACTCACACATGTTTGCATCGTGGGCGTATGAGCCTGTGATGAAAAGGTGAAAAAACGTTTAGCAGCTTTAAAGTCCAACAGCTTTACGAGGAAAATAAATGAGAACCTGCCCTCACACCCGTGAAGATAATCAATTATAAGTTAATTAAACTGTGTTCTGCAGGTGAAAACACTGTACAAACTAAAGTTTTCTATAGAAAGAGCATAAGAGAGGAAAACTTCCTACAGCAGATGAGACCTGCTGCAAAATACTCTTCACTCTATGTTAGCTAAATTCTATGAGTGTATCAAAGTAGTACTCATTAAACATCCAAAACAAGATCATTACAATAATGACAACAACTGAAAAATGGGACCGCATTATAGTAGTGAACAAGTTTCTAAACAAGGACAATCTTCCACTTCCCCTTACATTAGCATCAACTAGGGGTGGGACAAAATATCAATATGGCAATATATCATTGTCCTTGTTCGTGCGATACGATAATCGATACGCTGGCGCCAAATATCAATATTTTAATTAATAAAATAAGGCGCTTTAAATAGATTGGCGGACAGCAGTTTGAGGAAAATAACAGATGCCCCAGCCACGTTTAAGTCCAAAGTCTGGACCCATAGTTGCTCTATGGTTCTGACAAACTACAGAATTGTGCTGTTTTCTAACAGTTTGGACTTGCAGTGAATAAAGAGAGAAAACTTGCACTTAGCCTTTTCAGGGGAATTTTGTATTCATAGTTAGACCGATATCATGATGTATCATTATAGGATTGTCTAGCAACATATTGATTATCGCAGAAATGCTGTAACGTGATGTTATCGGTATTGTGAGCCATGCATCATGTACTGTAACGTGAGTTACCCTGTGTAAAGAGTGCAAGAGAAGATAAGAATGAAGGAGAAGATGAAGCTGCCTCAATAGGAGTTGAAGAAATGTAGACTGACAATAATGAGAGAGAGAGAGAGAGACAGAGAGACATCAAAATTAAGCAGATGGTCTCCAATCTGCCTCACACTTCTACACAATTGCACATTTCAGCTGAAGTCACAACTCTTTCATCCCTACAACGATGCAGAGCCACCCCAGCAGCTGCCAGCTGACAGGCTGGCTGCTGCTGCTTGAGACGAGTGGATGGATGACTTTTGATAGAGGTACGCATGCTTGAATTGCTGACCGACCGATCGGCTGGCCAGTAGGTTAGCTGAATGACTAAGAGCCTGGCCAGTCTGTATGTGCCATGACAGAATGACTAATAGTCCAACATGCTCCTTTAGTTAGACCTGCAGACACGCAGCAGACTGAGCTGTACTGTAATTCATAGTAAAAGGTACACATGTAATGAACACTTTGTATGAAAAAGCACTGAAGGAATAGAGGCGTTGGGTAACAGGAGGCGAAAAGACAAGGAGAAGTTGTGGATCATTTGACATATGTGGTGTGTTTCCTATACATCATACATTAGGTTTAAAATAAATCTAATATTTCCAAGAAAATATTGTCAATGAAAAACCTCTTCTAACGCTGGTCATAAAAGCTTCTGATCTAAACCTTGTTTGGACAACTGAGGACTTTTGGGAGTTTCCTCCGATAGGCAGCATTTTAAACTGTGGTGTACCATTTCAACTGTTGAAACTATGATGAGAGAGATGTGTCAGAAGAATACATATGTAGGCTATATATTTTGTGGAATTACCTTCTTTCTCACTTGAAGGCTGACTAACCGAGTGAGCGTGTTGGTGGATGAAAGAGTAGATGTGAGGGCACTTTGCATTTGTATAGAAGGGGTTATGAAATGACCATGCACCCCCATCTCTTTGTTTCCTGCTGACCTTGTGCAGTACTGAACACATCAGTGGAGGTGTGGAGGTGTATTTCCACATATCATCTCTGCACACATCTTTTTGTTCATCCATTTATGTGTGTGAGGTGTGTGAAGTGTAAGAACAAAGGCCACAGTCAGAGCCAGTTCATCTTCACAGCTGTGTTTTACTGAGGCGTCACCAACAGACGCTCTGCTAACATCTCTGCAGCTGCTGAAACGATTCTGTCAGTCATCTGCCCTCAACCTGCCACACATTTTACCTTCAACCAGCATTAGCACAAATGAGCATCATCAACATCTCATAATTGCGTTGTATCAACTCTTTAGCTGCCTCCTGAGATGACCAGTGTGAATGCAATGAAACCTAATTACAAAAACATTCTGAATTCATGCAGCTATTATGGCATTCACTATATCTTTAATTCAATCTACGGCATCAGTGTTCATGTAAATCTGACAGCTTCTCTTTCAGCTTCACAGTATGGGTTCTCATTATCACAAGTCTGGGTGGATGATTATAGAGATGGCTTTCTAGAGTCCAACAGCGTTCACCAAAGGGATTTGAAGGTGACTTCATGGGAAATGAGAGCTTAAACAGTGTGACAGGTTTGAAAACTTTAGTATTCTTCTAAATCTACAAATAGGTTCAGCCCCAAGAATACACACGCAAATGTGAAAAATCAAATTCATCGATCATTATTTTGCTGACTTTCAACACAGATACCATAAACCATCCGAAAACATTTGCATCATGCCCATTTCACAATGTAACAGCACTGTTTCATTGATATAAACACATTTCAAGATTGTTTTTTGCCCAGATGAGCAACACCACTGTCATTGGCCTTCTCCCGGTCTTGGACTAATATCTCCAGAGGAATCGCTGCCTCTATGCTAACATACAGACACCAGGGCACACAGCCTTTCCTCCAGGTCTACTGCAGTCCTGGTTGCCTCGAAATCCAGTATGAGGGAAGCAATAATGCTCCCTTCATGTGCAAATATACTCTGGACCTTAAACAAAGTGTGTGTGTGTGTGTGTGTGTGTGTGTGTGTGTGTGTGTGTGTGTGTGTGTGTGTGTGTGTGTGTTTAAACTGTTTTGCACAGTACTTCAGCAGTGACGCTACAAGTGTCAACAATAAATACTATTCCCCTTTGCCTTCAGAGAGCTACACAGACCTGTGTTCACTGTACTTGGGAGGACATTTCGTGATGATGTTTATATAGCCGACCAACCAACCAGGCCTGAGAATTAACAACAGCAGAAAGGCTGCAGTTTGGTTAAGGTGACATAACTAGGATCTAATTTATCTGAAGCTGCAGAAAAATCAATATGTGGTTTGATTAGATTTAGGAACATTTATTTGATTAGATTTAGGAACTTTTAACGACTGTAAAACAGTCAGACAGTCTAACAAAATTCTTCACTAAAATGTAAATTGATGTCTTGATATTGCATATTTTGGATCATAATTGATTAAAAAGTACAAATAAATGTATACAATGTACAATAATATAAAATTAACCATTTTTAAAACTAGCAAATGTTTGATATCTTTACTCAATAAATTAAATCTTGATGATTCATTTTGTGTCAACCTTTCCATTAATCAGCTCAGCCATGAAACACAATCTTTTTTTCTTCATTTCAACATCATCAAAACCAACAACTAAATGTGTCTAAACAAGCAGGAGATGCAGGTGCCTCAACAGCAGTGTATCATGGGTACCAAGGGGTTTTGTACTCAAAATAATGAGAGATACTGGTGTACAACATGCTATGAGAAGAGTAGATCCAGTGCAGTAAAGTGCACTCATTCATTGTCTTCAGTTTTTCAGACAAAGAATTGTGCTGGTAGCTAGAAAAACAACTCTTGACCTACAGTATTCCCATGCGGCTTGTAGAAGGCAGCCCCCTCTCTCCGCTAACCCCTTCTTCTGTAGATTGTATAAATAAATGATGAGACAGCTTCCCTAAAACCCTAGTACACTAACCCCCCGAAACCCTACACACACACACACACACACACACACACACACACACACACACACACACACACACACACACACACACACACACACACACACACACACACACACACACACACACACACACACACACACACACACACACACACACACACACACACACACACACACACACACACACCCCCGCCCCCAACTTCTTATATTCCCATTCAGGCATTCTGTGACGGGACCCCATAAAACCAGCACATAAATCCTTCAAGGAGACCCTCCAATTTGCTGACAGTCAGAGAGAACAACAACCGACTATAAACACATACCAACCTGTATCACACTTACTTTTATACTTTACTTTAATACTATTATTCTGCTTTATCACCTGTTTCATGCTAAAAATCTGTTGCTTTTAAATTGGGAGACATGAAAGGTGAAAAGGCACCTAGAAGAAGAGCAGCAAGTGTTAGGAGCTCCGATATGATCTGTTATTACACTGGAGCCTGGAGAGAGGGGACAGGGCACAGCATCTTTCTCTTCATTATCCTTGAAAACAAACACACTCACAGAGACACACAAATTGTATGTCCCCATTTTCAAGCTCCATTTATCTCATTTAATGACACCTCACTGCGGGATATAAACTATGTTCTGATAGCATTACAGTCGGGGGAGCTGAGGAGACCATTACATTATGATTGTTGCTGTATTAGCCTCGCTTATCTCTTCCCTCCAAGCACAGAGGTGTAAATCACAAATGAAGAGAAAGACAAACTGAGCCATAAAAGAGAATAGGATTGCAATAATATTAATCTAGAGAGACAAAATTGTGTGAGTTCCTTAAAACAACTTCTACATCCTCTAGTGCCAGGAAGCACAAGGAAACACAACACTAAAACCAGCCAGATCCCCCCCTTCCATTCCTCCATCTCTTTTTGTTTTCACATATTCCCATTCGGCCCTCCAGCCACAATTAATTCTACCAATCATCTCTCTCATCGAGGCCAGGGGAGCATTAAGAATGCACACTCACTGGGCTAGACTGCCAGCCAGGGACAACCAGAGGTAGGATGAGGAACTACTGTAGCTCCCAATTCATTGTGTACTATTTAACCTGCCAGACTGCAAGCTAAGCAGCTCCACAAAATACACTATACCAGCGTAGAGTAGTGAAAATGATAGGATGGGGAAAATCACATATTCAACACATTGTGAGAAGTGTTAATATATCTGTTGTGTGTGTGTGTGTGTGATGGAAAGAAAGAGAGAGTGTGAGGCACATGTGAGGGGTTTATTAACAGCAGCCAAGTCAATATATTATGAGAGGGAAAGAGTAAATGCAAGAGACCAGATGGGGTGTGAGATGATCCTGGGGACCGCACAACACAATGCACACAATACGCCAAAACACTTGCAAATGATATACTGAGAGAGATAGAGAAAAAAGAGAGACAGAGAGAGAGACAGAGGAATATAATGAGATATGAAGACAGAAAGCTGGAATGGAAGAAAAATAGATGTAGCATGACAGCTCCAAAAAGAAGGAAAGAAGGAAACCTATTCTCTCTGTTTCATTTTAGTAGTGAAACATTATCAAAAGTGTATTACTGAGTAGAGACTACAGTCAAAATGCTACTTTGTCATATACTATATGATAGACTGAATTACTGCAATGTACTGTTTATCAATTTCTGAACAGAAACAAATGTGCATTAATGGCCAAAGAACAAGAGATTCAACTTCCTGGTAAGAAGTTGCTCGAACATTTGTGTAAATAAAGTAATTAAATTAAACCAATTCAAAATAAATAGAGAGCAAATAGCACTGGCTTGGTAACTTCATTACATGCTATGAAGAATGTTTTGAGAATTAGAAATGTGGTTAAGTTAAGGTGGAACAAGCATATTACTGAGACAACTCGTTGCTACTGTGCACTTTTTGTCATACATCATGTTGTTATGTTATACTATGTGATTATTCTGACTGAAAGAATCAAATGATTCCTAGTACATTAAAAAAACACTGGGCATGTTTTAAAAATGCAATAATGTAGTGTTTTAAAGACATCTGCCCAAGGTAGTAACAAATGGGTTGCTATAGGCATTTTTCATAGATTACATTTTGTCATATCCCAGAAGAAAATGCAGGTGTAAATAACAAAATGAACAATGGCTAAAGTCTGTTTACTGTCATGACTTCCTGAGACACTTGAAGAGAACGTGTGTGTGTGTGTGTGTGTGTGTGTGTGTGTGTGTGTGTGTGTGTGTGTGTGTGTGTGTGTGTGTGTGTTGACAGAAATTGGTTTCAGCTTGTCTATCCAGAGACTGACTTCTAACTAAATGATAATAACTATATGAATATGTGGGAATAAGGAACACAGAAAAGGTTTCACTGTGCAGCAATTATTTAAGTGAGTCCTTAAACAAGACATAGATGTCGAGACAGCGGGCTGATGCAAGTACACTAATAGGAAGAGTTTCTACGTTTGTGGGTCATGTTTGTTGTTACACAGGCTTTTTGTTGTGTCCATAGCATTTCCTGTAAAACAGAAAAAACAAGAAACAGAGAGTGTGTGTCTGTGGATGTGTGCATGCCTACCAAACTACTTATGAATGTATCAGAGTGTAAAATCTGTGCTGTCAGTTGATTTTTCTCAGCATATTTTTTATTAAAGCCCAAATAGTGCTCGTATCCCTAAAAGCCCACATGTACACAACATCACTTGACTGCAGAACAGAGACACACCACAGGAACAAAAAGCATTGAGGTGACTCAATGCTGGAGTTCAGTGGACGGCTAAATGGGCACGGTCGAAAGCCCACCGAAGGTTTATTGGGAATAACGGAGACGAGGCGAAAGTTAGATGAGGTGGAGCTGGACAGAGAGAAGAAGTAGGCCACAGATTCTTCCAATCAGACAAACAGGAAGTCCACAGAAAGCAGTATTATTGACCAGGGGGCTGATGGCAAAGTTAATTACTCCTGCTCTTTATTCTTCAGAGGGCAGTACTTTCCCCTCCCTTCTTTCCGGCCTATTTTTATTTTACTAAGCTGCTGCTGTGAAGTGTTATCTCTAACTGTCAGAGCGAGGGAAAGTTTGGCCCAGACCTCTCTCTCTCCTCGCAGCACCATGCAGGGCCTTGAAGATCAGGATAGTCTCTCTCTCTGAGAGTCCTGCTGACTCGCTGCATCTCTCTATAGGTAGATAGAGCCCAAAAGAAAAAGGCAAATTGACAACAGTGTGAATAAAAAGCTGTCTGATTCATCTCATTGGGTGAAATCTTCGCCTGAACCTTTCGGCTTCAGTCATGTCTCTCAAACTTTGTCAGACATCTTAAGCCCTTTGAGATTGAGAATATTTTAAGTCTGTCAGTGACGTCCACTCTGCGGATATTATGAACTAAAATGAAGCATACCGTACATTAGCCTGTGGTCTGAGCGGCACACTGAACAAAGTTAGTTTTGATTAGCATGTGTTATATTTCTCATTTAAAGCCATTTCAATGCTATTTATTGCCAATATCACATTTCTATAGACACTGCCATGGCTCGGAGAATCCAGACTTTATATCCTGTGGCAGCAGTCCAATAGAGGATGTGGACGAGTATCAATGTCTTACTATGCAAACTCACAAATCCCTTATTAAACATGAATTGAAGCAAATCAAATCTTAGGAGATCAGGTCTGATTTCATGGAGCCACTGTGGAGCCTGTAAGGAGAGTGTAAGATGGCTCCGCTGAGAGTCTCCAGTATAAGTTCTAACTTTTAACAAAGAATGTAGGCTAATGTGTGTATCCTTTCATTCAAAACACGTTTTAGGGGGTACTATCATTCCCCATGGAAGATAGAACATTACACTCAGTGCATCAACAGCATAGCCTAGAAATCTAGACGCACTCTAGTGGCAGCAGTGGAAAAACCAAATTCTGGTCAGGCCAATCACATTGTGTATAGAGTCAGTGGGCGGGGCTTATGGCTGCTGCTGCTGCTGGGAACAGCTGTCTTCTGGAAGACTTGGAGTTAAGCTTTTCTTTGAGAAAAGAACAAAGAACGGCACAGAAATCATTCTTAAAAAAGGAAGATGTATTCAGAGTTTTTCTGACCGGATTCGGCAAAAGTTTAATCTACCAACTAGCTTTGCTACCTTCTTCGTTGCTCTGCCTGGTTGTAGCACTATCCTATTACGTGCAGAGGGAATTTGAAAGACAACCGTTTAACCCACCCCTCGGATTGAACCCTGTCAATGGTGAGTTCCCAGACCCAATATCTTAAAGTGGGTCTGGCTTGTCTCGGCTATCAACAGCAGCCAATTATTTCTGAAGTTTAAGATCAACTCAGCTAAAAGGTATAATACAGCAATTGATCTGAATGAATTGGTACCTTAAACAGGACATCCAGCCACAAACACTGTAACACCAAACACACATCTACACTCAGAAACACATTGAAACACAGTTCTATGAATGTCCGACAGAGAGAGACGTACACATCAGCTGCAGCAGGCCACTTTGGGAATTCCAACCACAATGTAAAACCTGAAAAGCAAGTGCGTGTGTTTTTACTTGGATTTCCTCCATTATCTGGCATCTGGGCCTACAATAACATGTAGGTTGGCCTAAAGCCTTTATACATAGTCTTTTTGCATAGAATACTAAGCTATTAAAATAGCCTAATAATTATTGGCATGATTTTATTAATCATGTTTTAATGTTAAAACATACATGTGGCACAGTGGATTATTGATTAATTAACTATCTGTGGATGGGTATCTTAGTGACTACCTTACCAATAGGCCAGTAAGCCTATCATCAGTGGGGATTTATATTTGCTAACAATATGTTGGATTCATGTTAAGACTTTTTGATTTTTGAAAAAAACTTTCAAAAATTAACAAAAATTGTGAGGCCCCCCTGCATTGACTCTGAGGACCCCCTAGGGGTCCCGGACCCCCTGTTGAAGATCCCTGGATTAGAGGATGTTGCCATTTTGATAGTCATCTCCTCTCCTCTGATGTCTGCACTTTAGGATGCCTGTCAATTAAGTTTAGAAAAATGACTGAATGGCATCAGAGCCGTTATGTAAGCACACCTCTGTCCAGCCTCGTGAAGTACTAAGCACATTATAGGTTTCTGTAGGTTCTTGGCATAATATAAAAGGTTAGAGTTAATTAATTATTTTAATACACACACTATGGCACTGCAAGAACTTTATAGTGCACACACACTTGCATATGTATGAGCCTGCTCTGACTGGAAAATATGACCGCATAGAGCTTGGGAATGCAACATACCAGGCTGCTCTTGGGAAATAATTCACTGATTCACTGAGCTGGAAAAGAAAAATGAAGGTTATACGAAGCAAAACCTAATCAAGAAATCAGGGGAGGTGTGCAAGAGGAAGGAGGGAGGGTACGAAGGAGTACCAGAAAAAGAGGAGTAGGGAGAACAAGGTAGACAGAAGGAAGGCTGGTGGTTGGGCCTTAGGTCTTATCAGCATAGTGTGAATTCCCAGCACATGCCTTTGTCTATTTGTGTGACTGTGTGTGTGTGTGTGTGTGTTTTATATGTATGCATGTACCTTCTACTACAGTGTGTAGTTTTGTAAACTACTTTATTTCAATGTTTAACTTTATTTTGAGTGAGGTGAGTATGCAAGTCCTTATCTTAGACTTAATGACCACTAAGTATGGGTAAAGATAGTTGGTACATTACAAATATAGTTTGAGGCACAAAAAGGGAGTGATAGGAGGTTTATTATGGTGACTGACTGCAAAAACTAGAGCTTACTATCAATTGTTTAATTTTTTTTTTTTCTGCACAGCTTTTTTTTCCTCCACAGTATCTCCTATGGAGGATAAAAGCTGAGAAAACTAAATGAATGCATAGTGTGAACCCATGTGAAAAGATCCAGTACAGAGTCTCCAATCTATTCTCAAGATAGTAAACTAGATTAATCATCATCTAGTTTGTGTAGAGAAGAGAGCATCAAAAATTCTTCACTCTGGTGGCGATGTCTCTTTTTACAGCTGGAGAGGGAGGGAGGGCTGGACCTTCTAATCCCTTGCTTTAGTCTTTTCCTTTTCGCCACCTTTGTTGTCTCTTCATCACTTCTCAGCTCTTTTTGGAGGCAGAATGCATGTTTTCTTCCTCTCTCGCCTCCCTACCTTTCCATCTTTCCTCTTCACCGAGCTTGTTCAGTTGATCCATATGCAACCAAGTGGAAGGAATAAAGGGGACATCCTAGACTCACTGCATTCATACGGAAAATATCAGGGCCACGTCTGTACTGGGAGGCCACAGAGGAAGCAATCAGGGTCCTGTTTGCAGCTGCATAGCGCTACATGTAGCAGTAAATGTACTGTCAAATCAAATCGGGTCCTATTTTCAAAAGGAACAAATAATATTGTGTTCTCTGCTTTACTTTTCATTACCTGACAAAGATGATGGAGGAATGCTTTTTAAGGTCTTTTTACATTTCAACATATTATAATTTCATTTATTTTCACAATTAGCATTCAATATTAAAGCCTGAACAAGCATGCAGTCTGAACAGCAGAGAATAGTCACTGTCCTGTAGGATTTGCATCATCTACACTGCTCCAATATACAATAAGACTGGTAATAATATGTGAATAATTGTACAACAGAATAAGCCACTTGCATTTAAAGTGGAAAAGATTGTTGAAAAAGAAACAAAGAAACAGATGTGAAAAACAGACTGATGCTTGCTGCCTCCTTATTTGTTGTGCACTTTGAAAACATTTGACACTGCTGATGGATGTAAGAAGGAAATGAACTGTCGCACAACTAAAACACCCCTAATACACTGGAAGACCAGGGCAGACTTAATGAAAAGGGCAGACTCTCCCCACTAACACAATACAACCGATAAAAGATGGAGTCAATATGAATGAAAGCTAAAGACAAAAGCAGTAATCAACAAAAAAGACAAAACAAGAAAAGTAACTACCATTTGACTTTGACATTAAATTAATATTAAGGGAAAGCATATGATGATTATAGCACCTGCAGTGTAAAATAGGAAAGAAAATCCTTTATCCAAACATGGAAAACCTGGAGCCAAAATGGCTTCTGGAGCAAAGTCGCTTTCTGACAGTATAATAACACAGCCACCTTGTTGGAAGAAAATTGCTCTTCCATTTCAACGTGAGTGTGTGTGTGTGTGCCTGCGTGCACTATAAATGCACCAATAGACTTGCATGTGTTTGAGTGTGTGTGTGTGTCCTGTCCCATTTTTGATAGCTGGTTGGCTGGGAGTGACATTGTCATTATCGACATCTCTCCCGCTCCCCTGGATCCTGTAGCCATTAGCAACGAACTCCGGGAGTTGGCCTCTCCTCTGCTGCAGCCAATTGCTTTCACATCACTGTGTGACTGTGTGCATGCATGCGAATGAGCAGGTGTTCTTTTGCGTTTGTGTGTTTGTAAGCACTCATGCCTGGATATGGCTTAATGATTGAGTGTGTCTTTGTTGATTATTTGATAAAATGCAGACTCACGGTTACTCATTTATTCCCAATTCATTTCTGTGTTTCTAAGACAAATGTTCCATGACAGCATTTTATCTCCACAGTAACATAACAACAGAAGGAAACACACACACACATTTCATACCAGGCATGCTGAACAGAAAACTGCACACCAGAAGGAAGCGGTCAGCGTAAAATAATCAATAGGTGTTGATTAGGCCTACTCAGTACCTTTGTATTGCATGGCAAGCAACAGCCCTTTTTCTGTGTGACTAGAAATCAATACTCTGATCTCTGATTAGGCCACACTGCACATCTCACAGACTGTGAAATGAGACTGAAAAAGCACCAGTCCATGATAGATGGCCAAATAAAACAATATTGCAGGGCTAGTATCCCAGAACACAAATTAAGCTGAATGCATCTTCTCTAAAAGGCATCAGAGGAGAGTGATGTAGTTGTAGATGGGGCATTATGTTTACTTCCAGTTCCAATATCTAACAAGAAAAGTCAGCAGAGCTGCTCTTTGTGCAGCACAATTGTTTTTTTCCCCCAAGATAAGCAGCATTAAGCATGTATGATGTGTCTTTACAATGGAGTTATACCTCCATAGCTCTGCACTCTCTAGCACAGCCATTACACAGTTAAGGGGATTAAACACTTTGTTCAAAAGCACCTCAAAAGCAGCTGAGAGAGGACTCACTTCCCCTGTCTAGACTCCCACAGACAGACAACGGATTTGGCAATATTCTAACCTTTAGGCTGACACTGACCCTTTACATAGTGGAGTCAACACTCCAGGAACTCTTTGGCACAGCAACATGAAAACCCTTTTCTACTGAAGGCCCCACTGGGAGTGTGTGTGTGTAATCTGTGTGTGTGTGTGTGTGTGTGTGTGTGTGTGTGTGTGTGTGTGTGTGTGTGTGTGTGTGTGTGTGGCCGTGGCCGTGGCCGTGGGCGTGTGAAAAACTCCTCTCCTTTCCATTAGGAAATATCACAGATGTAGGAGAAAGAAAAAACAGATTAGATTGTGTTTGCATCAGCTGACTAAACATTGCCATGCAGTAGCTTTGTAGAGCTACCATACAATAAACCTAAGTAAGAAGATAAAGGTGGAACAAACACGTTATCTGTTAAGAAAATGTCACAAAATGTCTTCTGAGGACTTAACACATCAGACTTAGGGGACTCTATTTTTAGAGTAGAGTACTAGAAGAATACAGTTTGTATATGAATATGGTGAGACAGATTCTCTTTTTCAGTGCCACAGGTTAAATGGTGAAAAAATACACCAATATAAAGCACATCTGGTCAGGGCAGATATTTTCAAAGAGATACATATGGTACTTATTAAGTATGCTAATAAGTCTTTGTCTCTGTTACCATGGGAGCTAGTCATGTGACAAACCCCAGGGGTGTGTCCAAACGGATCTAAGAATACCTGTGAGAAGCTTGTGTGTGTGTGTGTGTGTGTGTGTGTGTGTGTGTGTGTGTGTGTGTGTGTGTGTGTGTGTGTGTGTGTGTGTGTGTGTGTCATGCGTGTGTGTGTGTGTGTGTGTGGTCATATATTATAGCTACATTACTGGCTGGCAGGTGAGTTTAATCAGGTCAGTAATAAAAGCAGGGTGGGCTGATGGAGGAGAGTCCTCTGGGAGTCACAGCTCTTTGTGTCTCTCAAACCCCTCTGGTCCATGACAACCTCTCCCTCTCACCCCCACACCAATAGCTCCCCGCCCCCCACCCCCTGACATTCCTATATTTCTCTCATCTCTCCTCCCTTCTTTATTCTTCATTTGCTGTTCCTAAATTTATATTCAAGAAGTAGCAAAAAGGGGTCAAACCTTGTTCCAATGACCACAGCTCATTAGTGTCACTGACTCTGATAGCAGGGCCAAAGACCTTCACACAAACCATCCCCCCTTTGTGGATACACACCTGTACCTCACTCCTTTGGCTAAGCGGCTCCCCAGCAGATGATGGATGTGACAGGGAAGGCCCTTATGGTGGCTGGGAGCCCCAGCCTAGCTGAAGGCTTATTTATCACAGCAAGCTTCAACTGTCCTTTAAGGAGCGTAAAATGCCACAGAGCAGAGCTGTGCTCAAACACCTAATGTGATGGATGTTGCAGGAGCAGCCCTGCTGGATCTACAGGTCTCAACCCTGCTGCACAGCCAGCAGCACAATCTGACCTTTGTAAATTTAGACATTAAGTGGTGATTTTACACAAGAATGGAGGCAATTAATTATGCTTAGTTAATTAATTACACAGAAAGCGCATAGCTTGTCCTCATAGACACACAGACCATGGCGATTCTCTAACTGATAAATGTTCACACACCCAGTTCCTGTGTTACAGCCAGGAAACTTGAATCCAGTTCAACATCTTTGCCTGTCTGGTGCTTCAGGCAAACACAGACTTCAGGCAATAAGTACTTGTAACTTTATCTTAGGTTCACTCTGAATTATATTAGTCTCCCACAGACATTTCTTACATTACACTTCCTCCCAGCTGTCTGTCTAGCCTATGAACCATCCTGCAAAGGACCCCAAACTGCTGCAATCCTTACTCTGTATCAACAGTAGCAGTGACAGTGCAAAGGTCCTGTGTGGGCAGGCAGTGATTACAGCTGAGTGGACTTTGGCCTCGGGGCCAGTAGGTGATGAATAGAGGCCAGAAAACAGAGCAAGTGACAAACAAGGCGTCTGCTGAGAGAAGAAGGATATATTGCTGAGAAAGAGAAAACACAGCTGGAGATTCAAGTCAATTTATCAACCAACTAAAAAGGGTAGATCAAGTTAATTTCTCCCTTAAACAAGCTCTGATATTCTATAAACACAGAATACATTATAAACTATGAAACTAAGCATCTACACAAAGTCCTTTCACCTACATTTACCACTAAATGCATCTCTTTGATGTGCAATCACAGCAAATCACCACAGTGCTTTGTTTCTGAAGTGACATTGTCTTCCTTGTGTCTCCATCCACCTCTCATCTAATTTTTCCTCTGTTCAGCTCAAGGAGGAGCAGGGTTCAGCCCCTCCCTTTGCAATTCCTAATGAGGCTCTGTGTGTGAACATGTGTGCAGTACGTATGTGTGTGTACATTACTGTACGCACGGGCCCTGTAATGGGCGCCTCATTGTATTACCATGGATACAGCTGGATGTGAATGTAGAGAATCCTATTATGTGCTGCTTGTCCCTCTGGAAAATCCTTAACAAGGAAATCCTTAGACCCATTTCACGTCTAATTACGCACATGACCAGAAGATAAAAAACAGTGCAGTCATAGTAATTTATGAATGTTCAGCCTTGGACCTAACGCAAACATTCTAGCACTGATATTATTATTATTCTCATTATCAATTAATCTGGGGATTTTTTTTATTAATAGATTACCTTATAAAACCCATAGCCAAAGACGTCATTTTCAAATTGCTTGTATTGTCCAACCAACATTTGAAAAACCTAAAGATATTAAAAGATAAAAGCCACAAATCCTCACCAGAGAAAATGTCACCATTTTGTGCCTTATAAATTAGTTAAACGTTTTATCAACTGTCAAAAGAGTTTGCAATATTTTTTCTGTCACTCACCTAATTGATTAAGCAATTATAAAATATTTCTCAACACAAACATAACAGCTTTTGTCACTTTGTAATTTCAAAGTTGCAGGAAGCTCTCGGACTGATTCCAGGACAATGTTTTGTGTGACACACATCGAGCTCCCGCAGTGTCCCGTCTATAGTGACCTTTATCAACTGGGACCTCTGCGGCTGATATTGTGGTTATTAGTATTCTAATGTCATTCTAAAGCTAGTTAGGACACCAGGGGCAACATTGATCTGCTATAGAGTATGTCACATTTTGTGTGTGTGTGTGTGTGTGTGTGTGTGTGTGTGTGTGTGTGTGTGTGTGTGTGTGTGTGTGTGTGTGTGTGTTTGTGTGCACATGTGCATTTCCCATTTACAAGCAGCACTCTCCAGTTTTCAGACTGCTTATGTGAACATGGTGGCCCGGTAACATAATGAATGGCAACAACATGCAAGGTGAAAGGTCAAATTGCTACTGATGAAATGGTTGTATTTGTGCCATTGTACACTGGCATTGTACACTACTGTGGGACCTATACACACACACACCTTCCTCAGGGGGTGGATTAAAGAAGAGCCTGTGGCTGTGGTTGGAGGATGGGAGATGAGGCAGGAGAGGATGGGTGGATGCTGGGTGAGTGAGAGGGGGTGTAGAGCGTGGGCGACAAAAAAAGACCAGCGCTGCCCAAAAGTTCAAAAGAGCCCTTTCAACCAAGCATCTACCAATGTGCAAACAAACACACATGCATTCGGCAACAAACTGTCCCACTGAATCTCCCTTTTTCCACTGGTAGAACTATATTTTCACACATTGTTTGTGGGTTTAGTTGTGCAATAAAACTGTAACATTTAACTAAGTATGTGTGTGTCGATGATGATTGTCACACTCACTCACACACACACACACACACACACACACACACACACAAAACTCTCCCTCTCTCAACTATGTCATAATTTACCATATAGATGCAATTCTAATACATTATTTTTTCCTCTCTACAATGACAACAGTTCTCTAATATATTTTACTATTCTGTTTTAATCCAAAGGTATACAGTAAGATATGTAATATATTTAAATCTGTTTTTTGATTCATAAAGTGGTGAAGCTGCAGAGACCACAGGGAGAAGAATGGCAACACATTGACAGGCCAGGATCCAAGCCTTAGCTCTCCAGGGAGACACTTTAAGCCTCGTACCAGCAGTAGAACTCGTGCCAAAGACAAACTCTGCTGCAACAGGGCTGGAGTAACTGTGGCAGCCCCTGAGACGTTGTCTCTACGGGACAGGGTTGTTATTGAAAGCAAGAACAAGAGTTCTTTCAAAATGCACACATGCACATGCACAGACAGCCATAACTAAAGCACTGCTAACAGGATTATGTTAAACAACACAGTTTGGTTCTAAACAGATGATATGAAAGAGCAGAGGGTGACTAGTGAATACAAAACATGCATGAAAAAATTGAAGACATTTGTTGCTCCAACAAGGATTAGGCAATATGCTGCAATTAGGCCTACACCTAAAGTTAAGCGTGACTTAAGAGAGTCACAGAAGAAATGTAAGATATCCTTTAAAATGAATCTGCAAAACAAAACATAACCACATATTGCTTAGCATACAGTAGTAGCCAGATTAGTTGTATGGGCTGAGACATAATCAAATTAAAATTAAACATTAGCTATATCATTAATATCATGAAAAAGCATCTACAATTATGACTGTACTCAAAATAGCTACTGCAGCCAAATATAATTAATATGGGCTGTCTCCAAAATTACTCTCCATTGTCCACCTATAGTGTACCACATTTGCCTTTGCCATTTTATGTGATTGTCCCAATTCTCAGTGTGAAACACACGCACTATATAGTGTCCTCAAAAATCCCCACAATGAACAAAAAAAATAAGTGTTCATGGTATTTTATAGATATAAAGATTAAGGGCCCTATTTTAACGATCTGAAACGCAAGTATGAAACGCAAAACACATGTAGCTTTGTGGGCGGATCTCGAGCGCTGTTGTTATTATACCGGCGGGATAAATGACTCTTGCGCCCGACGCAAATCTAAAATGGGTTGGTCTGAAGTAGCTAGGTGTGGTTTGGGCGTAACGTGCAATAAACCAATCAGAGCGTCATCTCACATTCCCTTTAAGAGCAGGAGTGCTTGTTCCATGGCGGATTGCTATTATGACGGCGGATTTGCCTGGTGCACGCCAGCGGGAGCTGTCCGAGATGCGGCAAAGTAATAAATGCCCGTCTTGGCCGGGTGGCGATGTTGCTGCGGCCCCTCGGGCGCATCTCCACAAGTCTGGAGAGGATTGCTGCAGCCATGGAGCGTGGGCCTCCAAACGCACCACCTGCACCTGTTCCTTCCTCTTCCCCCAACTCCATCTCCGTCCACCTGCTCCACCAGGAGCACATCGCGCATTACTCCCGGACCAGATCATGCCGTGGTTCAACATCACGTCTCCTTAAGTCCTCTAATATTTCCTCATTTATGTCATCAACACATCCATGATTCATGGAAATGTTATGTAAATCACAACAAGCCACAAAGAATGCTGCGACTTTTTGAGGACTGTACTGTGAAGTGCCTCCTGACCTATCCAAACACCTGTAGCGCATTTTCAGTAATATTTTCCTTTGTAATTATGTATGGTTTGCAAAAATGGGAACTGCTGCGTCCGTTTAGATGAGAGAAGTGTATGCGCGTTGCGCACACGCTACATTATGGCCAAGCATGCGCCCCTAAAATAGCATCTGAATAACGCGCCACTGACTTTAGACTAGCGCCACTGACTTTAGACAAGGCTTTTCCTGGTCAGTGGCGGAATTGTTTTCTGAAACTGCAAAATAGCACCAAGTAACGTTTGCGCCGGAACACGCCTCCTTTTTTCGCTGAACCGCCCCTGGGAGCGCAAATACATTCCCTATTTTACCGACGTGCGTCTGTGGAGGGAAAAGTCCGCTGTGCGTCGGGTGCAAAATAGGAATGATACATGCATCGGTTTACAAAGGCAATTGCGCTGAGTGCAAGATAGGACCCTAAGTGCGAGTTTACACCTGGCAGTGATGACTGAAAATGATGATAGAAGTGTACTTTTGGACACAGCTATGGTATCCATCTCTAAATATATGCCTTTGTATATATTTATGTCTCACTACAGTATATCTTAAGAATATGAAAGTGCTGATCTATCTGTATATCTAATTGGGTATCTATCCACTTATCTACTTAGATGGATAGTTTGCCTGTTTCCATCTATCTCCTTGCTCCAAAAATGATGTGTGAAATAGAGAGAGAATGAAAAAAGGATAGAATCAGAGGCGTGCAATAATACAAAAATTCAGGACGGATTGTTAACTATAGAACTTAAGAGCTGAAAGCATCGGGCAGAGAGCTTTTCAGCTAGCTGAAAAAAACACTTTGGTTGGACAGAATTTACATAATTGTTGCACTTATCACACCATCACTGGAAAAGTGAGAGGTACCCCGCCCAGTGCAAGAACAGTTGTCAAGGTAACTGAGGCGAGGGTTCAACGGGAGCATGTCAATGGCCTTGAGAGATAATCAGGGAGGGAATGGCTGAGGTAGCTGAGGTGGTGTTAACACCAGGAGCTGACGGAAAGTCATTTAGTCAGAGAACACTGCAGTGCAGGTAGGCGAGATCAGTTTGAATAATCTCACAGCTAAAAATACATGTAGACCCTCCTCGATGCTTCTGCTGCTGTGAACTGCACATGTCCGACTCACAGCAGGTGATAAAGGAGGTTAAGGGACAGTGTAATGGTTCTATTTAACTACAGTCCAGTTGTGGAGAACCATCTGTAGGTCTGTTTATGCTCTGCTGGCCACTCAACTGACCACTGAGCACATTAAGTTTAATGAGTTAATCTACTTTGTGTATCCACAGATAAATGACTGCAGAGCACTGTCATAAATCTCTCTCTCTCTCTCTCTCTGTTTACTGCTCTTATTCCCTAAATGTCTACCTCTCTGTATTCTCTCTTTTCATGACTTTATCTCGATTTCACATTCTCCTCCTGCCTCTGCACTTTTCTCTCAGTAATAGACATGGCCGTAAAGGTTAGAAGACTATCTTATGTTTCTTAAAGCAAAATGTAGGTTGTGGACTTTTGTGAACGTGTGTGTGTGTGTGTGCACGGTTAACACTTTCCCTGAAATATGAATCAACAGCAGAAGATGCTCATGGGATGGCAGCAGGCTGTGGTTAAGCTCCCAGGGAGATGAAAACGAGCAACACAACACAACCACACACACACACACACACACACACACACACACACACAGGCCAAAAGTGTCCAGAAGAATGTGCAGCCTGGGGTCCTCTGTCTGTCCACCAAGAGCAAACATTTAGCAGGCGGTCTGCTGGGCTTAGAGTCTGGAGTATGGCCAGAGCATGCAATTACTGAAGAAGGAACCACATAGTGCAGTAAGTGGCCACAGGCCAAACAACAGTAGTCTTTTACCTTACTGATTTTGGTCTTAACAAATAGAAGTGACAAAATGATAATGTATTACACATTATGAGATTATATATAGTAAGTTGGTCATTGCTGCAAAATAAGACCCATCTTCTAAGAACAATGAATGTCCACAGCACATTTAATGGAAATCCAACCTGATGGTTGCACTACAATAAAGGTCATGTGAGTGACACAAACATTAGGAAGCTTGCTCTGAGAACCATGAATATCCAAAACACATTTCCTGTCAGTTTGACAAGATATCCTGCTCTGGATTGAAGTGATAGACCACCACTATCCTTAGGGTTCGACACTAACAGGATAACAAACAATATTAGAGGTGTTTGAATTAACATAACAATAATTTGAGAAACTTGTTGTCCACACCGATATTGTACTGTAAATTTTAGGCTTATCGGTCAATACAATGACAAATGCATATAGCAAAGAAGAGGAACAAAATGAGACTACAATAGATGAAGAGATACAGTACAGTCACAGATACAGATCCTTTACAAAGATGGATAAAGACATTCTCAGCAGAATCAACAGATTGACAAATTCCTCTGCAGAGTACTTATGCTGTCCGTCACTTTGCCAAGGCCACTAACACAGTGAGGGATGGCTGTATCCAGGCAACTGTGCGGCTAGCATCAGCAGCCTGTATCTAACCACCATCAACCAATCACAAGCATCAACTCCAACCTCAGCCAATCATGACTGATGTCAAGCAGCTGCAATTCAGCGGGGAGCTATTATCAGCCAACTAGCTCCGTGAATGCCCGGTTGTCTGTGCAATATCTGTGGATTTAAGAGGTTAAAACCACCCGAACCCAGCCTAGAGCACATTACCTTACCTACTGTACCTGAGTGTCTGTAGTCTGTTTTGTTTATTTGGATTTCAATAAACTACTCAATAAAGCAGTCACTGTTTCTCTTAAATCCAATAATTTCTGTTGCAGTATATCAGAGGTTATTATTGAACCCTCAAACTTTATTTTCTGTGTTGCGGTATCCTGAGGACTATTTGTGCTCTTCTAATCCATCTCAATCTACATTTTATCATTTCTTCCTCAAACTGTGGAATATATAATTTAAACTAATCTATCCATGCAGAAAAACATGGTCTCTAAGCTGTGAAGTGTAAACCAGCATGACACCAAACATATTCAATTTTTAAAAACATAAGAAGTTATTGGAATATTTCCACTTTGGTCTGGTAGGACTCAGCAGCTTGCATCGTAAGCTATTTGGATCTAACAGATGAAAACACAGTTCTATTAGAGCGTATTATTGCCCACCATATTTGCTCATCAGACCCATTGCGGGTGTGTGTGTGTGTGTGTGTGTGTGTGTCTCAGCATACACCAGCCAACAGAGCTCATCATTGACACAGATAGGTTGCATGTGGTGCAGGTGTAATAGTTTGTATCGCACCAATTCCTGTCCTCTCTTCTCTTGCTGTCACGCGCACACACACACACACACACACACACACACACACACACACACACACACACACACACACACACACACACACACACACACACACACACACACACACCTTACTTTGACAGACATAAGTTTAGGCAAGGCAATCTGTTAGCCTAACTGTTGCCGACAGCTCCTGTAATGTTTGATTCAGTGTTTGTGTTTGATCGTCCAGGTACAGAAGAAGCGAAGCCTACAGGGACATCTCATCCGCTCATTCTTATTCTCATTCTCTCTGATCTGCTGCAAAGCTGCATAACATTACAAACATTACTGATACACAGAGCTTGGTGAACCTTCTCTGTAACTGTATTTAACAAGCTGGTGTTTTTCTTTACAATTGTTTGTGTTGAAAGGACATCCAACTCTTAACAAAGTCTACAGCCACACTATCAGCTCTGTTAGGCTTTAAATAGGAACAGCAGTGCTTTTCAGTTCATTTTGACTTCATGATGGTGCTAGATGAAATGTTAAGTGATCACTGAAAAGTTGTAATTATAAGACTATAACATGGCAATCCATCCAATAGTTGTTGAGGCACTTCACTTAAATCCTCAAATGCAAAAGTCACAGTGGTGCTAGAGGAAAAGTCATGGGCAGTCCTAAGGACTGATCATCTAAAAACCATGAGGAAATTGATATTGTTTCATTTTAACAGTATGTACAGTACAAAGTCAAAAATAATAATAAGTTAACTGAATGTAAACATGCAAATAAACAGGAACTGTGCAACTGTGGAATGTCAACGAAACAGGTGACATACTACTCAGAGATGCAACCATCATCAACCATCATTTATTAGTTGATTATATTTAGTTTTAATCTAGATATGCAAAAATGTAGTGGAGTCAAAAGTACAATATTTCATTCTGAGATATAGTGGAGTACAAGTATAAAGTAGTTTAAAATTGTATTTCAGTAAATTTACTGAGTTACATTCCACCAATGGTGCAGGGATTTCTAACAAGTGTGCTGCAAAAATACAATTTAATGTAAACATTCTATCTCCGGAGAATCAAAACTCATTGTCTGTCACTCTGCTGTCTGCTCCTCAGAAGTATGAGGGGTGCTCTGTGTAAAAAGGCCAGCTCAGCCATACACATTATCTTAAGCTCAGATACTAACACTAACTCATTCAGACTGAGTTGGAAACATCAATTGTGTTACAAATAGTAAACAGCATTTATAACTGTAATTGAACTGTATGTGTAGGAGCCACAGTGAGGTAAGCGTCTGTGTGTGAGCTCTTATGTGTGTGTCTGTGCACACGTGTGCCTCTAAGGTTTATAGATAGAAGCTGCTGGACTCATAAAAACAAGGTAAGTGTTGTGTCAATAGTCCAAACCGGGGTCATTAATCTAAGAAGAATAAGAGCCCAGGTTACACTACTGTAACCACGGCAGACACACCAAAGCTGCACTGTAAAGGTGGAGGAAATTCAGCATCCATTAACCTACAGGGTGGCTGCGTCATTATCAAAGCGGGTCAGAGAGGTAATATTATAGCCAGCATGGATAGGGTTCCCACACCTTTTCCTGGACAAAAGTTAAAAACATTTCCATGACTTTTCAAGGACCAATAATACAATTTCCATGACCAAGTGGATGCAAGCCTGGATTTTTTTTTTTTACAAATATGCTAATTATGTAGGCTTAAGCTCGGATTGACATTTCTCATTTCTTTCAAGCATCTAACGCATTGTCAACTCAACTCAAGGGTTTTGACAAAATATACCATCATGGTATGTTTGAACTCATCGCCCGGGTCTAGTCGTTCATCTTTTTTTAATTTCTCCTCAATGGCTTTGCCTAAATCTGACAGGCTAGCTCCCTTGTTCTTTGCTTTTTGCCAGGGGCTATTTTACCTAACAATAAATGTCATCTTTTGTGTGGCCTCTGCCTTCTCTGCAAACTATCAGCAGACTGCTCAAGTTGTTGAATGTCTGACTCAAGTAGTTTCCTTTTTTGCTTCAATTCCTAAAGTTCATCTGCCAAGCCTCATCATATGCAGCATTAAAGGACTTATGTAATATTGCTATTTTGCATGCTATTTATATGCAGTACACTACATTATACTTAAATTCAGCACCTGACATTTTGAATGTTTGAATGCCTCTTGGTGGTAATGTTAGTGACACACAGTGAAAATCCTGTGTAAACAACAGATCACTATTATTGTCATGATTGATGATCACTAGATAAAAAAAAATTACACAACTTGAAGAACTGCAGCATGCCACCTAATTTGCGTACAATTAATGAGATGCTCTTTCTTTCTCAAGAGAATCCCTCGGCTATATCGTATTGCAGGTAAATATAACAACATGCTATTATTCATGCATGTTTAGGGGCGTGTGCCTTAGTCAGCTTGGCGTGGGTAAACCAAGGTGTGTGTGTGTGTGTGTGTGTGTGTGTGTGTGTGTGCGCATGCATTTGTGTGAAGGTGTCCCTCCAGGCTGCCCTGGTATTCTCACAACAGCAGCTGCAGCCTCTCGATAAGAGTCACACTAAACAGCTTCACTTTGAGGACAAAATTATAAGGAGAAAAACATTTAGAAACACACACACAAACACACATTTTTCTGTACCATGGCAGATATTAAGAAGCTAGCAGATTAGCAGACATGAAACAAGCCATTTTCCTCAGCGAAGGAGAAACACATTTTGCAGTGTCTGGAATCTGCATTCAGGCTAGGGCTGACATTATAGCCAGGCACATCTTGAATTCATTCTATAAAGAGCACAGACCAATATTATGTCAGAAGACACAGAGATATTCAATTTTCACTCAGTATATCTCTCTGAGTGTTTAACCTTCTGTAACATTATATGTGGATGGATGCAAAAGAGGTGGTAGAAGAAGGGTGAAAAAGAGAAGGACAAATAAAGGAGGAATAGAAGCAGAGAAGTTCAACCTGGTGGCAGAGGGAATAAAGAGGTGAGAAGGTAGTACGAGATGGAAAAAGAAAATGAATAAAAGAGGAAAGAAGCGAAGACATTTAGGGCTTCAAAGATTATAAAAAGTAGATATCAAAGGTAAAATCAAAGAGTGAGGATGAAACATGAAATCAAAATACAATGAAGAAAGAAAGTGAGGATTAAAAGAAAGATTGAATAATAACTAAAAAGTATTCTTGGACTTTTCAATGTTTCTTCTTCTTCAATGCAAACCCAGATTCCATATGCATTCCTATGAATCAACACATTAGTGTCGCATATGTACTTCACTTCATGTTAGCTGTTCGCTAATACTTCAGCGTACCACTGTACGCTTTCTATGATTCTATTTGGATAGCGCAACATTGTAACACTAAGCTGAGCTAAATATTTATTCTAACCATAAACAAAGTAGTGATTAGTGGAAGTAATGACTAGTTTTCTCACTATTGGGATGATTATCTGAAAATAAGCAGGTTTTTTATATTGGAAATATTCTCAATGAGCACTTGATTTAGTATTACAATTGAGCTACCAACATAAAAAAAAATAATATTGTCGTAGGTAAAGTTAATTCAGGTTAAGAGCAATTTAGCAGCTTCCTTTTGGTACTTCTGTTTCCATTTCCTCATTGTAATACTGTAACTCTAACTTATGAATGAGCCATCATACTGTCCATTCTACCTTTGCCATCCAGGCAGAGAGGAAGGAATTCAATACTTGATATTATTAGATTAGGAGCAATTTCCTGATTCAATCAGATTAGAAGCTATACTGACCTTGTAGTGCTTGAGAGTCATTAAGATGATTTACATGAGCAGAGAGTACCTGTTTTTTTGTTGTTATTTTTACAAAGCATTCATAAGGAAAATAGCATCACTAATCGTGACTTATTTCAGCTCATTTTCAAACTATTAAGATTTAATAAGCATCATCTAAATATTGTTTAATCTTACCATGAACAACTGAATGCAGTTATCAAACAATTACAAACAATTGCATGGGACATGTGGCTTGTTTGCGAGCATGCTGGGTAGAATATGTATGGTGACATACAAGCTAAAGAGCGTCCATTGTGAGTGGCATTTGTGTGGTGTGTGTGGGTGAGTGTGAGAGTCTGTGTGTGTCACTCAGCAGCATGGGGTCGATCCTCGCTGAGTTTAAAGAGCAGCATGTAGAGAAGAGGCAGACACTGTCTGTCAGCCACCAGCGAGCACTGGAGTTCTGAATTCCCATCCATCCCCTTCATCTGTCCTCAGTACAAATAGACCACCAAATCAGAGCCGGAGTGTGTGTGTGTGTGTGTGTGTGTGTGTGTGTGTGTGTGTGTGTGTGTGTGTGTGTGTGTGTGTGTGTGTGTGTGTGTGTGTGTGTGTGTGTGTGTGTGTGTGTGTGTGTGTGTGTGTGTGTGTGTGCCTGAGCCTGAGCCTCCTACAGCCCTGCAGCAAACAGTATCTGTCTGTTTTCTGTTTTAAGGGCAGACATATCAAACCTTGAAGATCTGACCTGCTCCTTGTTAATCTGGGTTGTACACACAAACATAAACACACACACTATACACACCTTTTGAGTCACGAAAGTATAGCCAAAACAAAACAATTTGAATGAATAAAACGCAAAAGGCAAACAAACATTTTAGGTCTGATTTGCCACTGTATTTTCACAGAATATTTTGTAGTGTTTTTCTTTTTGTAAATGAAAACCACCAAATATATAAATAATATACCGGTATAAATGGTATTGTCTCATCCTATACCACTATACATTGAAAAGTTTACATATACCGCCAAGCCCTACAATAAAAAGAAATCTAAAGGCTGTCCATCATTTTGAGATTAGAACACGGAGGGTGAGCTCCCATAACATTAAATAGTTCAAACCTGTTTGTAACCGGTAACGTAAACTTTACTTCACCTGTCTCTCATCTGCTCCGCTCCATGCGTGTGTGTGGAGAGGCAGGCAGGCTACATTGAACACGTAGAGTATGCAGACCGTTTGTGGAGTGGCTGCTGCAACGATACGCTTCCACTATAATCAATCTAACTGGCTACACCATGCATGAGAGCAACACAATACAAACAATTCTCTATTTTTTTTACGGTGAAACATAACAGTATATTAAAGATTGCGTGAATTTTAGCAGCTGTGCTCATAATTCTGCAGCGGCTGTGCGCTTACATACCATTGCAAAATATCACGGCAGGTGAGTGTACGAAGTTTCTTTAAAAAGCCTAATAGTTGTGATGGCGCAGAAAAAAGAAAATAGAGGGATTGATGCAGTGCAGGATAAAGGACAAGCAAGTAAAACTGATAATGTACATATTTGCCTGTTTGGGCACAATGGTTGCAGTGTCAAAATGACGGACAATGAGAAATGAAAAGTCTAACGCAACCATTGGTATCAGCATGCTTTTACGAGACAGTATTAAAATTCAACCTAGCACCCCAGTCCTTAGTTCTGCATGTTATATACGGTTATTGTTTTTGGGTCCTGAAAGTCACAGGAACAAAACAAGGCTCAAGTGATTCTGTTCTCTTTCTACGATGCCATGGTAACTGTGATGGAGAAAGTTCAGCTCGGCTTTGTGTATCCACAAAAAAAGGGACAGGAAATAAGGTTGCAATTAGGGATGCACCAATACCACTTTTTTTAGGACCAAGTACAAGTAGTTTCATTTGGGTACTCGCGATACTGAGTACCAATACGAGTACTTAATAATCACTCTGGAGTCTGAGGGTGTTTTCGGATACACAGAAGATTTTGGCCTGCCCTGATATTGTTGTCAATTAGATTAAAGCAGTGTTTTCAAAGTATTACCATGCCTTTTTTTCTATTCAAAGTTCAGTTCAGTGCTTCTCAGTTCGTACACTGAGAAGACCTGGAAACCCAGTATTATTAACGACTGACAATGGCTGGTCGTCAAGTGCAATCATGTATTGCGTAAGAGCCTCTGTTATTTTTACAGTCAAAAATCTCCAAACGGCTGACATTGATCCTCCTCAGTCGCCTATACCTGCTCAACGGAGAAGTTAATGTCACGTTGCTATAAGGTGGTATCGGGTGTGGTAGTATGGGAGTCATTTTATGATTACAATTACGAGAGCATGCGCACGGCATCGGTCCGATATCCAATACTGGCATCAGTATCGGTGCATCCCTACTTGCAATCCTACAGTAAAACTAACTTGGAGACATGGTGACGCTCCCCAGATCCCAGTGATATGCTTTAAAAAATATGACAATGCATCCTAATAGACTAGAGGGTTTATTACAACTGCTATAACGTATATTTATTAAAAATAAATGCTTCTGAGATTAACAATGAAGCAATTTAAACCATTACACGTATGATTCATTCTCATAAAAATCCGAACAACAAATTTACAATAATCCTGGCTGCTGCTCATGCCAGGGGAACAATAAGCTGTTCTCTGCTCAATTGAGCTGCATACTAATAGGGTGATTATGAGGCCTAATTATCAGATGGAACTTGTCAAGAAGAAGCTGTGCAGTTCGCCCCGAGGACAAAATGCAAAACAGAAACAAACTGTTGTTTCTACTGAAAAGCCACTAAGGAGTGTCTCTCTTTTATCATATAGCTGGTTAGAAGTCAAGAGGACACTTCTTTAGATGGCAATCATGAAGAGGAGTCAGAGAACATACCATCAGGCAGAAATGTGCAGTAAAAATGCAATGTACACACAAGACTCGACCCTAACAGTGAATACCATGAATACATTAGTCACATGTTGACAAAGATATAAAATATGCATATTCCCTGAGGTCAGCATATGGTAGCAGGGATGGTTAACAGGAATTGTTAAGAATGATTAATGCTAACGGTCCTGATATGGTGTCTCTACGCTAGAAAGACATTGATAGAGAAACATGTGTCGGGGGGGTTTAAGCTAACACACAGTGGTGTTGTCTTTTAGTGTCAAATCTCATAATTTTGTTTGTGGTACCGGTGCTAAAACGATACTTTTAAAACGGTGCTGGTGGCGGTGCCTGAACCGGTGCACCGAGAAATTTGAACCAAAATATATAGAATATAAAAGGAGCACAAAACGAGAGTCATCGACATTTAAGAACGGCTTGTTTATTGCTAAGGCCATATGGCCAAATTAAATGATTTATCATTAATGTAATGACAATAACTTATAACAATAACTTATTTCACCAGTAAATTGCTGGTAAACGACAAAAACAAGCACCAGATGGGAAAAGGGTATTTTACAAAAACTTTGAATGCACCACAAGGCTGGCGAGTTTCAAGTGAACACGTCTGTGTTGTTTTTCCGACAACGGCAGCTGCAGTCAGACGGTTACGTCCCGATGTTGGAATCCTCTACAGTGAAATACAGTCACACTTTACACCGTTTAACGTAAGCTGTCAGCATTTAACCATTGTGTTTAATCCAGCTACTAGCTAACGGTAACGTAGCGTCCCGTGCAGCGATGCTTCTGAAAAAAAAAGGCCCCTGGCTCCGAAATGAGGCACCAAAATGTTTGTTCTTATTCGGTCTCGTTACTACCATTTACGTCGGAACCGGTGCCCTATTGGGACCGCGTTTCGGTACCCAACCCTATTTGTTTCTAATATACCGTACAACCATAAAAGACTCTTATGCTACTTTAATGTACCTCCTACTTAACCACCTAGCTGTTTTTGACTCTTGTGGCTGGCTCACTCATGAGCATCAGGAGGGAGCTCCACCATATTTCCAATCTCACACACTGTTAATAATTCAACATTTAATATAAAAACAGACGGGTTGTCCGGGAGGAAACAATAGCTGTAAATTATTAATATCTCTCTTTCCTCTTGTCTCTGGATTAGAAGAATATGAAATAGTGTAAATAAGAGGGAAAATTATATCTGGACCAATATTCTTCTGCCCCCTAAAGAACAAGCGCCTGACCTCAAATGTATTAAACTTAAGTTATGACTAGTTATTACCGCCATCTTTGGAAAGCACTTAAAATGTGATATGAATCCAAATTTATTGAATAAGCAAATGAAAAGAGCTTTAGCCAGGCTCTCGTGTATTTTCTGCCTCCAGTTCAGTCTCTTTTCACAGATCTTTGATGTGTAATAGTAACGTTTGGGAAAGGAGGCTCCCCAAGGCTTTAGCTTCCTTTCCTCCAATTACCACCAATGTCACCTCTCTTTTTTCTTTCATGCTATCTCTCTCATATTATCTGTCATTCTCAGCCCTCACTAGTCCTTCTGTCTGCCTGCCCACCTCTTTGTCTTTCTCCGAGTGTGTCTCTCTGATTTTGCTCATGGGCAGAACAGTAGAAGATGAAATATAGGGAGACCACAGCAAACACAAATATGCCACTTCTGTAACCCACAATCCACACACATTGCATTCACATCATGCACACTGCAGGTGACCCCATGGGGCAAGACTCAATTTAAAGTCTCTGCTGCTCGAGAAATGTTTCCATCAAATATCAGTTCTGAAATAGATCCCTTTGCTGCCAGGTGTAGTGCTGAAGCCTGTGATTGTGTTGACAATCAGGTGAGAGTCAATATAGCAATATAGAGATGAGGAGACAGTCCAATATGTGATTGCTACATATCCAACAAGTTTGCGTGCCTCTGAGCCATCTGAGCCAGGTTCTGGCCGTTTCTCCAGAGAGACGATGCAGCACACTAGTACAGTGAAGGACACTGTCTTCTGCAACGCCCTACCCACTAACACACAGTACAAACCCACCCACATACAACCACTGAACATGCAAATAAAAAAACACAGATAAGAGAATCTCAATCCTACTGCAGAGAATGTATGTGAAACAGAAATTGACACACACAAAAATATATTTGCGTAATCGAGCTTTTGTAGAGCAATGAAAGTTTTCCCATTTCCCCACGACATTTATACAAAACATTGAGGGGTTACAGCAGTGTGGACACTGTGGAATGATTTCATTGGTTGTACTTTAATTGCAGTGCCAGAAAAAACTGAAATAAATCAGCATATGGCGCCGCTGTCATCGCCTATAGCTCACAATCACACCCACACCCCCTGTAGCACACAGCTCCTTATGTGCCTGTGTGTCCTGTTTGTGAGTCTCACTGCATGCAAGCATATATGTGTGTGTGTGTGTGTGTGTGTGTGTGTGTGTGTGCGTGTGTGTGTGTCTACAGTCAGTTGTATGCAAGTGCAGCAGAGAGTGGAAGTGTGTGAAGATAAAAACATCAAAACACAACAGAGAAAAGGTCATGTCTCTATTCTTCACTCTATCCATTCATTATCACCTCCCTGCTTTGTGATTTGTGTTGTTATTTTCTGTTACTCAGAATGTTTCGATCTTTGAATACAGGACGGATGCCATACGAGTGCACACATGGCATCCAAATCTGCAAATTGCAATTCACTGCAAAGTTTGATTTTCTTTTGTTATTTCAGCCAAGCAATGAAGTCGATACAGAAAACTATTCAAATGAATCCATCAGCTTGGTGTGACTCCTTACTAGATGCCATGCGGTCAGCTATGACTGATTGGTTACACTCAGCAGAGTCTAGCTGATCTACTGGCAGACAGCCAAAGCGGTTGATTAGGCTTCTCATCGTCGATTAAAAACAATAACTTGCCTCATAACAGAGGTTAAGGTTTGGAAGCCCTAGTAATGTTAAACAAATATAGCAAACCCTTGAGACCTCGACAGCTGATTTCTAATCAACAGAGTCAAATATCATTACATTCACATGCCTCTCATGCTTGAGATTGTTGAGATCACTGCTGGTGCTTTATACTAGTACAGAGAGCGTTGAAAATGTGCCTGTTTGGAATGGGAGATTGCTTGGCCTGTGGCTTGTAGAATTCTTCAAAACCAAATTGTACATCAAAATTACTTACAGAAGGACCACAAACCACTCACTCCACCGTAGCCTATAGCTTACTACTGACTTACAGTGTAGGCTACTTCTACATCAGAGGAAGACATTGTAGGCCTATCTACTACTGTATTTACCTGACAGAGAACGTGGCAGATTCAGAACGTAATCACAAAATATCACAATAACAATGTGGAGTAATCAGACATTAGATTCATGGACTCATGGCAGTGCGCAACCCATCCGGTCCGTTATGAGAGCTACTCAGCACATATCGGTGTTCATCAACCACCAGAACTGTACTGTTTGTGTGTGTGTGTGTGTGTGTGTGTGTGTGTGTGTGTGTGTGTGTGTGTGTGTGTGCGCGCGCAGAGAAAGAGAGAGAGAGATAGAGAGAGAGAGAGAGAGAGAGAGACGGTGTTGTCTCGTGTCGTATGATCGTTAACGAATTTAACATTTCAGCAGAGGTGCTCATTTCCATACAGGTTTAGTGGCTTGACGGTTAACGGTGAAGTAGGGGATTTGATTCGCAGGGTATTTTAGCGACGGTAATGTTATTAGTGTTACAAATTAGCAGTAGATTTAATTAACCCGACCCAGGGTGAGTCTGATGAAAACTGCTGTGTCTGCCCGGATCATCTCTGAGATGTTCTCGCATTGCACCAAGCTATGAAGGAATAATCTCTGAGATTATGTTATGTTCTGCGAGCTTACAGCAATTTAATAGATAGAAATGCATAATAAATGCAGGAAACAAGTCAAAGGCTGTAACACCCCCCCACCCCCCGCTGTTGTAAAGCGTTCTGCATGTGGCGTCTGTGTGTGATGTGCAGGTTACCTTCCCCCCGAACACGGACCCACATACATACAGATACGTCTCGCTTTATTAGATAGATAGCCTGCCTATAAGTGGCATCACGCTCTGTCTTCCATTTGTTGTCTGTGGTTGTGCTTTGCATGTGTGGGATTCTGAAACGTCCTTAAATTTGGGAATTGTCGTTTGTTTATTCAAAGTCAAAAACAGTCCAAAGTAGTGCTACTTTGCATATTTTTGTGGGTCTGAGATTTTAGACTGCCAAAGCTCCGCTGCTTTCTTCGACCCTCTCTGTGTCTGGTCCTGCGCTGAGCTCAGTCAGTGTGCAGTGTGAGAGGGGGAGTGGCCAGCGGTTAGAAAAGCCAAAGGGTGCTTCTTTTACCGACGACAATATCTTTTGCCTTTCTAATCCAAACAACGTCAAACTTGGCACTGCACTCGTGCCCGTAGCAAGACACCTGTCAAGTCAGAAATCCATCGGACTAACGGTTCGAGAGATATGCGCGAAACACACAGACACACAGACAGACAGACGTTCCTGCAATTTATAGATAGATGATCTCCAGTTGTACACCTGGCAAACAGCCAGATCATATGATTTATGCTTTCTGTGTATTTAACCTTTTCAAGATTGTATTTTCATTGTACTAAAGGCTTGGAGTCTGAGAAAACTATTTAGTGTAAAGCTTCTGTCCATCTTTAAAGATGTAGAGATCACAGCCCGTTCCTGTCATCCTCATTCGTGTGGCAGCATTTTCACAAGGCGTGGAGATCATGAAGATCATTGCCAAGGCCGGAACAGATGTGCACACACATGTTAATAGTCACACATACAGGGGTAGAGAGGCACAGTAATGACAAGTTGTTGACTACAGGATCCATAACCCCTAAAGGCTCTCATAATACATTTAAGAGCTGAGAGGGCTCCAGGATGACCTTGACTCCTCTGAGCACCTCTAACCTCTCCTTCAACCTTCTCCCTGATCCATCCCCTCCCCAAAACACACAAACACATCATCATCATTTCTCTTATACTTGCATCCCAGCCCCTGCAACCTTGGCCCTTTCTTTGCCCTCTTTTCTCTTTTCTCTACACCTCAACCCCCTTCAACCCATTTTGCCAACACCACATTTGCGTCAGTGGAAATCTTATCCTCCCAGACTCAGACTGTAAAATGCCCCAAATCTAAAAATACACTCCCTGCTGGAGCCACATCCTCATCTGAACTCCTCACCCTTTCCTAACATCACAACAGTTGCAATCCAGATCCATCCTCCTCTAAACCAACCCATACCTTTTCCTCTCTCTCCCTCCTCCTCCTCCTCTACTTCATTGAGGCGAGATCTAATTCACCGATGAATAATGGATGGATGGATGGATGGATGGATAGAAGACTTTTATCTATCAAGGTTCTCTTTTGCTCTCTGTCTTTCTCTTGCAGGACGGCTGTAGTGCTAATGCAGGGCAACATGCATTGGAGATGAGCCCAGGGACCTCCCACTCAGTCTGTTATTCTGTCTGCTGCCTCAAGGATCTCTCACTCTGTTTCTATCTCTTTCTGTTTCAGACTGCTCATTGAAAATATCATTCAATCCATTTATCATTGTTTTTCCAACCTCTTTCCTTTACTTAATTTTTTTATAACCATCACATCAAAACATAAAAGCTTAGAATGCTGTCTTTCTTGATCTCGGTCTTCATCCAATTACCTTTCACCATTTCCATCGTTCATTACCTCAGTTCGATTAGTCCCTGACCTTGGGATAGCGACCTTACGTTTGTATTGACCCTGACCCCCCCCCCTCCATCCCTCCACTCTAATACCCTTAGAAGCCTCATCAAAGGACCAATCTCACAATCCACTGCCACCTCCCTCCTTTACTGCTTTGTAGAATCGAGGCTGGTTTAAATCCACTCTGGAGGCTAAACCTGCTTGGGTGAAGAGAAACCCCTTCTGTAAGTTTGATTAGGTGCTCAAGAATTGAAGTGAAATTATCTTAATGCCATGGCAGTGTATTGAGGACTAATAATCTCCACTGGAGAAAGAGCCTTAGGCGTCTTCACTTCTCCTGCAAAAAAATATTGATGGAATGGAGCAGAGAAACAAGCACTGAAAAACAGCCTTATATCATTTTAATAGACAATAAATAAGGTTTTGTCCTGAAGCAGCAACAATATAATTCTTCTTGTCCTTGGAGCTCTGAAAGGTCTCACTCAGTTTGGGTCATTCCATCTCACTTATAGTTGTCGTGTTTCAGTGTTGCTTGATTTGATTTAGTTTGGTTTGGATTTCCTCTATATCTACTTTCTAGGTGGCACCAAGATTAAGGACCAAAAAAGAACCGACCCCCACAAGCGAGTAAGAGCAGCAGCTTGTAAAAGAGCCCATCAATAATGCAGGCTGGTGGGAGGGAGACCCTAGCTGCCACACTACTGTCCTGCTGAACCCTCCTGCCTGTCTACCTGTCTGTCTGTCTGCCTTTCCATCTGTCTCCCTTCCATCTATTGCTTCTCTCACCATCTGAGTGCCTGCTTGACCTCCTGTCATGCTGCCAGCATTTGCCTCTGCATCTTTCTAACCACACATAGAGTTGTATGTGTTTCTCAGCCTGGCTGCCTGGGAGTCTGTTATTCATGTATCCTTGGGCTGCTGTGGCTGGGGGGTGACTCAGTGTATACATGCATGTATTCATTTATTCATCTACTTTAAAGATGCATCCAAGGTTGTTTATAATTCATACAGTATTCTAGTGTGGACACAATATATATATATATAATTGTTTATCACATATATTTGATGACCAATAACACAAAGAAATAAAGGCAACAAACAGATCCAGTGGCTTGGACCAAAGGCAAGGTAAACTGCATATTTTTGAATATAAAAAGGAAAAAGGAAGACTACTTGAATAAAAAACTTGAATTATCAACATGCCAAAGAGAGAAGATTACAGAATTCAGAATGTTATTCCAGACAGGGGAGCAAGGACCAACACCAAGGGGGACAAACAACAGTAATAACAGCTGCGGTTCCATCATATACACCAGCAGAATAATAATCACCACTGTGCTTAATTCTAGCAGTCCTTCAACTCTCATCATGTTTGTGAACAGCAGACAAAATGGCCGTCAAGCAAGCAGCATGTACAGCAATAGAAAATAACAAAATACGTGCTGGCAGGTGTAGTTGAAGTGATTAGTAGCTGTAATTCATATCGCCGCTTTTATTAAGCAGCTTAGGTACGATGGCACACACAGACACAAAAGTATTCATTTGCAAATGGTAAGATGGGTGCTTGCAGAGCTTTTACTGTTCTGGTTATTAGCAGTTTATTTATTAATATTTATTTTATTCCACTTTTGTCTCTATCACATACAGTAACTGTTCATTTACATTTTGAGTGGTGGTTTCATCTTGCACTTTCAAGAAATGACGGGCTCTGTACTCTCCTCCCACTCTGATAGCAGCCCAGCAACCCTGGACCACTAAAACACAAACACGGTCTGATCTGGGGCGGGCTAGGCCCAAAACCAGACACACCAGGATGTAACTATCTGTACAAATGTTAAGTCTGCATGCCCAATAGCCCCATAGCACAGAGACAAACCTGCACACATACAGGCATGCAAATGTATGTGCATTCAGACAGAGTGCACTGATTCCTAAACATCACTATATCAGCAGTTTCATGCAACGCCAAACGCAGGTAATCTGCACCATATTTTCATTTTAGTGTGCTGTATGATGAGACTGTCGGTCTCTGGGTTGAATGAGACATGGCTGTGATGATGGCTAGTGACAGAGATCAAGGACCCTGCATTAACTAAAACACGTTTAAACACCTAACAAGGTTAAAAGTTTGGGTGTTCCTTATCTGGTTCTTTAAAAAGGGATTGGTTAGGACTCCTTAAATAAAGGTGGACGTCTTATTTCAACACAATAAAACACAACTGATGGCATTTGATAAAACAAATTGGAGGCTACATAAACTTTTTGGTGACTACTATCACATTTGTTTTGGATGGAAACGGCAGAGCAATTCATTGCCACACAAAGAAGCACTGCAAGCATCCTATTTTCACACCGCTGCTTTTGTACTGTTATTGATTTGACTGCATAAAACATGAAAAGCCTTAAAGGGATAAGGCAACTGACAGTCAAGCCACAAGACAGCAGTGAAAATAACGAGGGCACTTCCTGAAGAAGGAGCTTTACTATATGAGATAGAAAAGTAAATGATTAATGAAATGGATGAGAGATCATCCGTTCATTTTTTTTTGTCTGATTCATTCATCTTTGACATCTAGACCTTGTGATTCAGAGGAAAATCCATTCTCCGGTCCCCTGAGCTGTAAGTCAATCGTAGCACCCAATTCCTTTCCTCGGACTGTGTGTGTGTGTGTGTGTGTGTGTGTGTGTGTGTGTGTGTGTGTGTGTGTGTGTGTGTGTTCATGGTACTACACTGGGGCCCCACCCTTACTCCTATTGCCATCACCGCCATCTCCCCCTTACTCCAGCCCAGCACAGATACCATCACAACAGAAGACTGGCCATGACTTGCAGTTGCAGGATTATAAAATGCTTCATAATAAAAATATAGGAACATTTGGCATGTGCAGCATGCAAAGATCGCTGGAAATAGTATGACATACACACACAGTATATGACACACACACACACACATATATACACACACACACACACACACACACACACAAAGATTACAGTTAAAGCTGTATGTTTATTATCTGGGGCCATTGTCATCTCTGTAATAATCAGCAGACTAACTGGATTAAATTGTGGCATAACTCATTCTAATGGTTGGAACAGGGGGAATCAGAGATCCAACCAGCTGTTCTCTCTGTCGTCCTATGGCTCTCCACAGTACAGGGACAGGCATGTTTTAATTACAATTACACAAGGACCAATGGAGGGACGGAGGGAATAAGAACAAAGGATTTTAATGAGAGGTGAAGGGTCATATGCAGCGGCAGAGCTACCATAATGTGCATGCGTTTTTGTGTCTGTTTGCCACAAGCTCTTTTAATTACTGTACATTCATCTTGTTGAAACTGAAGGATTAATTATGCTATAAATGGTGCTGAAAGAAGTGCATTTTCTGTGTTATGTTCCCACAGAGGCTCTCTGTGGTGGAGGGGCAAATGTGTGGAAAGTATGTTTAAACAAAAGCCCTGCTAGCACTGCAACACATAACACAGCATGAGAGACAATTATGCACTTATGGAAAGATAAAATCATGAACATTACCCATATTTTGTTAATGTTGTTGGCCATGTGTTGTGACAGTCTCACAACCTGACAACGATACATATGCAGAGGCCCTGACAGAGGCTTTGAAGTGCTGCCTGTTCAGTGTTGTGTCTATCTACACAGCTCTATCAGGTACTGCAGGGTGTTTAGTTAGAGAGCAGAGTGGGTGAACAAGTAGTTATAACCCAGTAAACTGCCTTCCTCAGGCAAGGGAAACATCTTCTGAATACCAAAAATGCTGCTTTTTGTAATGAATGAGGAAGGAGACAGAAGGAGAGAGAGCGAGAGAGAGAGCAGGGCGTGCCCTTGAATAAAATCCTTATAATTAGTCTTCCACTTAGGGACCAGATTTAATAAAATAATCAGGGTTTTAAATATATTGATATCACATTGCATGCAAAAAAGAAAAAAAACATCTTTTTGATCATCGATTAATCTAGCAAAAATGCTAAACAATCCCAAGTTCAATTGTGAGAATTGTCACCACATGACATATGTGTCCATATGTCATGTGGTGACGTGTCCTTGAGCAATACAGTAAACCCAAAATTTCTCCTAATCCTCCAGCGTCATGCACAGCTGCCATCGGTCTGCATTAAGTGTTTGTGTGAATTGGAGAATAAGAGGCAAATTGTAAATTGACTTCTCCACTAAGGTGAAAAAATAAAATTGCTATATAAATGCAGTCCATTTTTCCAATATCGTTCTGCCCCAGTTTAAATCCAATCAGATTTGACAGATTGGGTCTAGTGGATGTGAAGAGAAAGTGCTGCAGTAAGCTTGAAGTTTATAACAGCTGCTAATCTTGTTTTTCTTATGAAAAGTCAACAAAATCTCAGCCACAGGAGAAAGTACTAGACAGGGCTCAATAACGGTTTGTCCACTTCTACTGCTGTTTTCATTACAGCCTTCCCATAAAAACACCAAAAGGGACAGACAACTGTATTAATACGGTCAAATATGTCTTCTCTCCTACAAAACAAATGCCATTGCTGATACTCCTTTCTTTGCACTTGCCTGCTTCAGTGTTTTGGTGTGTGAAAAAAAGTGTGAAAAGCACACAAATCAATTTGATTGAGTGGGGACTGATGCAACGTCACAACGATACCAGATAAATGACACAGTAGGATTTTCTACCGATTGATTGATCCCGTCTCTATACATAAGACAGCCTCACATATCTTGCGACAAGCTGACAGAGGCAGCGCAGTGACCCATGGGTAGAGCTCAGACCTGAGACAGGAAACCATTCATCATGCACGTTGAGCTCGCCTAGCATGGCTAACAGCCTCTGGAGACAGCGCTTAGAGGAGAGACACAGCTCATATGTTATCATCAAACAAGACGTATACAATGGTAGTGTTAAATGTACTATTTAGGAACAAGTGATACCAATAGAAACACACACACACAAACTCCCATCGCTATCGAGACCGCTCAGCTGGAACTGAGCTCTGGGAGTCGCAGCTCTGTAAGAGGGCATGTTGCACAACACCGAAAAAAAAATCTTTTATTAAGGGCGCCCTGGTAGCTCACCTGGTTGAGCATGTGCCCCATGTACAAAGGCTCAGTCGTAACCACAGTGGCCGACACACACACACACACACACACACAAACACACACACACACACACACACACACACACACACACACACACACACACACACACACACACACACACACACACACACACACACACACACACACACACACACACACATATTTGGGCCAAAGATGAATTAAAGACAGTGGCCTTCCTTATCTTATTTTTGCTGTGTTGAGTAGCTGAACTCAGCACTACCGGTCATTGAACTCCAGCTCTGGTCTGCCACGTTGACTTCTGATACACTGTTGTTTTAACCCACTGAAAGTTTACTTCGTCAAGACAGTTTAAACATCTTTTCAACCAAAGCAAGTGTACAACATAAAAACCTCCCCTTAAACAACCTTTTAACTTGGCTTCAAAACATGTTTTCCTCATGCATGTTAAAAAGCTGGGATAGTAGGGTGATAGGTAATGATTTGGTAAATGGCCTTGGTCTGGTTGAGTCATAGCCTACAGAGTGAGTGGCAGCATGTTAGCAATGATTTCCACCTATTTTTAGCAGACGAAGGGCTGTTATTCTGGGGATGCCCAAAAAGGCCCGAGCAGAGTGCAGTGGGTATACAAGTGTATGTCTGTGGGTGAGTGTCTGTCTGTGTTTGTTTATCCAAGCAGGGGGTCTCCTTACCTTCTATGGACGGGGCTTGGTCCTGGGCAGCATACAGCATATCCTTGAATGCCTGATGAGGAAATGAGAAAACAAAATCACTGTCTGCAAACACTCAGGTGACACAGAAGACAGGTCTGTACACTGATGTGCTTCTGCCAGGATGTTAAATTAATGTCAAGTCATTTGAGGCATAGAGGATTAAGTGTATACATTGAGGAACTGTGAGGTCATTTAAAAGATTCAGTTCCACATCAGATCAAATGCACAAATGATCGGTTTACAGTACATACACTAGTACAAATAAGAAGAGATTAACAGTAGACTAAGAGGCATTACACAATTATTATCACCATCTGCTTTTAGAGTAGCATTTAAACCATCTAAAGCCATTTGAGAGACATTAACTAAACACTTGTTCTCCAGTTTTGAAGAATCTTGCAACTGCCACAGAGCTGTTAACATAATGAACAATGCACAAACTCCCTCATTTACTCCACACACACAGATTTCTAGAGCTTGCAATAGCTCAAAGAACTGAGAATGTACATGCCCAGCAGTACCATATTTTGGTTGCCAAATCTGACAGAGAGATTGCTGTAAACAACAAAGATTTTTCTACTTGCACCCAGTTTGTTATCCATTTTAGGGTATTATGTTTAGCTTGGGTGAATGACTGATTTAGTCTAACTTTAGTCTAACTAAAACAGTGAAACAAGTAAGGAAAGGAAATGGCCTGACTCCACAAGACTTTACAATAAACAACAAAGACTGCCCAGAATTTTAAAATGAACAATGATACTTCAAAGAGAGAGAGAGAAAGAAAGAGGCAGACAGACAGACAGACCAACTGACAGACAGAAGAGAAAGAGAGAGAGAGAGAGAGAGAGAGAGATTGAGAGAGAGAGAGAGAGAGAGAGAGAGAGAGAGAGAGAGAGAGCTGCAGTGGTTAAATGAGGTTGTTTCTCTGCAATAAGATTGATCTCAAAGATAATGGAAACTGACAGATAATTGCATGCTGGCTCATCTGAACATATCAGTGGTAATCAAAAAAGACTAAAACTGAATCCTGTTCAGGACCAAAAACTGTCTGTCTACTTAACTTCATGAAGTTGTATTAAGTACTAGCCGTATTCAGCATTTTGTCAGTAAATAAAATACAAATATGATGTACAGAAGAACATTGTTCTGTCATCCAAAACTGGCAACCTGTATGCTTTTCTGTCTTGTCTTTGACCATATCAAACCACTCTCTTTGTCCAGGTTCCTATATAACCTTCTGCTTTTGTAACATGACAGTGAGCGTTGTGAGTAATCCTGTGTGTGGGTGGAAACCCCTCAGAAACTGCGGTGCATTAGTTGCAACCCAGATTGTTGATACTTAAGTTCCTCTGTGAATTACATGCAGAATGAGACTCCAACACTGGAGTCTAATCCAAGATGTAAACATTTAATTCGCATTGTCTCTGGTTGTCTGATAAAGATCACAGGAAGCCAACTGTTCACACACACCATTGGAGCTGGCTAATCTCTGAGGAGCAAAAAGCCCCCCCCCCCCCCCCGACTAATAGGTGGGAAATAGACATTCAGATTCAGACAGGGAGGCATTGCCATGGTGATGGTGGTGATGGCAGTGATTGGAAGGGGGGCTCTTTGGGGAACTGGGATAAACCTGCAGGCTTGGCATGGTGAAACCTGTAGACAATAACTAAGCCAAGCCTAATGGGACAGTCAGTTTGAATGACCATGCATTAACGTGATGATGATGCACACTCAATAAACCAAACATGCGTTTATCACAAGTACCAGTACTCAAGTCACTCAATGTCTGAATGAGACTGTTGCCGATGTTGAGTGGACACTAACCAAAATATTTTGAGTGCTAGATGGGCAAATCCTTCCCCTAAGATGTCTGAGGTTGTTATCCCTGTGCTTGAGAAGATCACACAGTGTGCATTAATAGTTTGAAGAGATCTCTGGCTCAACTAGAAAGCCAACGGTACATCACCTGAATCCCTAGCTCTGTGTATGAGTGGATCCCTGCATGCAGAAAGACGAGTAGAGAGGATGGGAAGAGAGGATGGAGGGAGGGGAGCAGAGGGCTGGTCTGGTCGGGGACCAGATGTCCTCCCAGTGGGGGAGGTACGATGAGGTGAGGGTGGAAGGAAGGAGGGAGGTATGGAAAGGGGGGTTCTCAGCAGTTGCCATGCCATGCCTGTTGTATACATAATGTTTATATTGTTGAACATGCTGATAAATCACACTTTCATTACATAAAATACAGATGATAAGAGGGATGCTGTATATTTTATGTACCATTTCCATTACGTCTGTCACAAAACAAAAGCTCACTGTGCTGGTTTAGACATTTAAACGACATTACTCATATTAATTAGGGAAAGACAAGGCTTCACCTTTGAACAAATAGCAATCACTCACTGAAGCCACACAGGCACCTGCTTTTCCTCAACATAATGTCACTTTGCTAGTTTAAATTCTAAATGTGATTCTCCATATGCACTCTCCTCCTCCTCATCTTAGCTTACACGAGTGATTAGACTGCAGAGGTAAATGCATAAGTGGCCTTGTTCTCTCGCCCACACACACACACACATATACACACACGCACACACACACACATCTGCATCTCTAGCTCTCACTCTTTCTGTTTAATACACATTAGTTACTCAATTTCCATCTGAATTCAACAGTTGCCACGGCTAATTATAGTCTGCACGCACAGCTTACATGCTGTAATACAAACAAGTTTTTGCTTTTGCATGAAAAGCCCTCAATCATGTAGAGCAATTGACTTGAGAAAGCAGACAATAAAATCAGTTTATAAAAAACAGCTTTTTAAAAATGTTTGCACTTAACTATATAATTTAAAAGCCAATCATTCTCCTATTTATCAATCTACATCTCCCTACAATCTACAGCCCTTTGTCAGAAGCCTCTGGAGTTGGCAGGACATGCATACCTCCATACCAAACAGCTGTTTAGCATAAAGGTTCATAACTACAATCCCACAGGATAAAGCAGACACTTAATTACTCTATCACTCAATCGCCTTGTCAATGCCTCCATGTTCAAATGAAGTGCCTTACTAACTAAAGCCTGTATTTGCTGGAATAGCCACTTTGCCGCATCCTTCTCATCTGCATAGAAACTGGCTGACCAATCTAAATAGACAGCGCACAGCTTTCCACACAATAGCGTGCTCTAAAAAAAAGGAGGAGAGTTAAAACTGGGCTGCAGGTTAATTAACCCAACTAACACACAAAGGCAAGAATATCACTTCAAACCACATTCAATTTCGATGTGGGCAGCTGTAATATTGCATACGCCACAAAAAGTGTCATATTTTACTCCATGGACTATGGGTAAGAATGACCCATGTTGCTAGAATAATGTGTCAGTATGCAATTTAATAAACAGACAAGTCCATCACTGGCCACTGCAACACATAAAGCAGAAGAAAAAAAATCATAAGGGACTGTTGGCTACTACTGTGTGTAATGACTGAATGTTTATCTGAATTTCTCAAGGTATCTGTAATGTTCCCTTCACTGAACAGTCAATGGACTGAAGCTGCTTCTGTTGCACCACAGCAGCATATCAAGGCTTTGCATTTTTCAGAATTACATTAAAATTGATTATGTTTTATCTTAGTGACCCACTTCACTAAAGTCATTTGACTTTGCTTGTTGCAGATAAGTTTATGTTCTTGTCCTTGTCCTTGTCTCTTGACTTGTTTCAGAGGGCATTTAAGGCTCAACTAAGATGTCCATCATCTCTGATCTCTCCCTATCCCGCCCACTCAGGAGGTAGTGGTGTCTACAGAGGTCAGACAAAGACTGATGCAGCCGCAGTAACACAAATATACACAAACCCATACTTCCTGCAAAGCCTATGTATAATTCAGATTTGAGAAATAATACAAACTGTATGGATAGGGGACTGGTCTTGTTGTTCTACATAATTCAACAATAGCTACACATGTGACAACAATATGTTTGTAAAGGATGGGTTTTTGGGATGTTAGAAAAAAAAAGAAAAAAAAAGAAAAGGCCTATGCTCTATTTAAATTATGTACCAATGGTCGATTACAGTTGTGTTCACACAACATTTGTTGTTTTGCTTCAAATTTAAATGTTAAAATAAATAAATAAATAAGTACCTAATATAGACTGATAATCAGTTACTCTAGTAATAAAGTAATAGAATATCATTTGATATATCTAAAATAAAAACATGCAATCAATGCTTAGAATTGAATTGCCTCTATTGGGAAATACTGGTGTAAATATATTGGTAAAATACTATATAATTAAAACTTTAATGTCAATTCAAGATTATTATATGTAATATAACTGAATACCAACACTAAACGTAGATGACAGAGAAAATCTATCATCATCCATCTCAGGTCAGTGAGAGCCGAGCCAAAGGATGGAGGTGTAAAATGGCTGGTATGGCCATGCATCTGTCCCTGGGCTCACTGTGCGTCAGTCTGTTCACACAAAGACCCCGCATAGGCTGTGTATGTAAATAATCAATTAAAATGACATTCTACTTTAAAGTTGTCCTCTCTTCAGTGTGTACACATGTCTGACACCTATTTTTCCCCACTTTAATTATGTTGTCTTAAGATGTTTTTATCATGCAATGATGACAGCATATCATTCATGTCAGGCTGGACTGATCCAAATGTCTGCTGCAGCAATCATCCAACTTAGTAACACTATTTAGGGAATGTTTCCAAAATAAAACCAGTGCAGTGAGCTTCTGTTGAGTCTGGGATGTGGGCTGCTGAGAAGGGTCTTTGTCTATAATTCATAGAGCTAAATGGAATAGAGCAGCCGGTCCTGTCGCTGCATGTCTGCACTAAAGCTCTTAATGTAGAGCCAGCAAGATGTGGGGTGTGAATATGAAATACTCCTCAAGTACTGTACACCATCCAACAAAGACCATGTGTGCACACAAAGGTCCCCATCAATCCACAGACAACGGAAACCAAACACCATATCCTGTTAGATGAAGTCTTGCACGTTGATTCATAGAGACAAGCATTCCTATTTAATTGTGCAAAATATGAATACCAACCAGATCTTGATAAACTAAAAATACTATGTAACTCTGGTGAAAAACAAGGAATAATTTACAAAAAAATATTTGTGATTTTACAACAATGCAAAATCAAGGCCTGGGAGACTTCCCTTGCGTTCTGTTAGATTGTTGCAAATAATGAAAAAAGAAAAGAAAGGAAAGTCAAAAGATGGGTCATTCATTGGATGGAATTAACAAAGTAATAGAGAATGTACACACGTTTCTCTTTTTATTTATATACCCCTTAGTTTTGAACAAACTAAAAAAAGAAATCAAGACATGAAAGAAAACAATATGTAATTGAAATCAATATCCATATTCATTTTGTAAAGAAAAAGTGAAAAATGAACCTATAAAAAGCTTAAGAAATTATTTATTTATAGAATATTGCGAAATATTTATTTGTATTATATGTATTGTTAAAATTAATAACATAATTGTTTTGTTAATTTTTCGAGAATGAAAGGCATTCAATTGTTCAGTAAATTGTTAATTGTGTTTATTTTTAGGTGTTAAAACTCAATAAACAGCAATAATAAACCCTGAATGCTCCCTATGGCTCTGAACACCCGCAGTCAATTCTCCCTCCATAAACAATAGGACATCCCTTATCTTTCCCGTCGTTTATTGCTCTCATGAGCAGGCTAAACTGAAACTGAAAAAAGAAATCATTTAAAAAGCCTTTACATTTTGTAATAGTAAATTTTGACTCTTATCTTCCTCAAACAAACAAAAAATATGTATAATTTGTAGGAATTTCGGCCATGCCCATATTCACAAGGAGTTTATTTCTAATAACCTACAAGATACATTTCACTTTACCTCATACTGAAGATACTGTTTCCTCCACTCTGGAGTAATGTGGGACGAAAGATGCTCCGCGAATTTCATTTTTGCCAAATCAACTATCCCCTTGAATCTCCGTTAAATCCAAGAGCGGCTGTCCCCTTCCTTGTCGACGCGACTTTTGTTATTTCAGTCAACTTGCTCGCTCAACATGCGGTGCGACAGCCCGGCGCACTCTGCTCCTCTTCACTCCACTTCTGGCTCGTCCCGGTCAGTGCACTCCGAGCAGATCCCGTCCCACATACTATTTCACGAGAGGGACGGCAATGGCAGCGGTCTCTCTTTAACAGGTAGTCAGTTTAAGGGAGCCGGTGAGAGTGGCTCAGTGACTTTGCTCCGTCCCTCTCTGGGCAGGTCTGGGGACATTGCGGTCCGCCATCGCATTGAGCCACAGCGACGTGGTTGCGTCAGCAGAGCGCGCAGTGGCACCGGGCGTTGTTGGGACCTCCGCTAAAACTAGTTGGCAGTGCGGTCAGGGAACCCCACACCTTCTACACACAATTCAGTTTGTTGTTGTACGTCTGCAATCAAAGAGGGGGTACAGTTAAACTTCAAAATAGAATAATCTAGCCTACTTTGAAGTTTACATTCCATGTTTTCCAACGAGCTAGTGCAAACTCAATTTCAAGATCACATAATGATTGTAAACGTACTTTTTTAAGTCATTATTGACTGTCCTCATCTCTTTGTCTCTGTTTTGTGGCATTTCTGATTAGCAGTCCTTCAAGTTATGGGTATGCAGACTTTTTCGCAGAGTATCCTACTTCTGCTTATTTCTACAATTTATCTTAAAATGGGACAGCGAATTACATATAGGCTACTTAGATGCTCAGTTAAATAGGCCAAAAGAAGCCTTTGTTTGTGCTCTGGAAAAGCACAGAGTTTTAAGAGAACAGGATAATAGGCTACCATTATTTAGGCTATTTCAAAAGAATGTCATTATGCTGTCCATACAAAGATCTCTACATTTATGACAAATACAATCAAAGGTAATGAGTGAGACTATACACATAAACAAGCTGGATTGGCTCGTCTATGTATTTGTGTAAGAAACATATAAGATATAGTTTTAAGTTTGGGACAAGCGCTAAGTGTCTGTTGCACTGCGGTGTAGGAAGGTCTGGCAAAGCGACACTAGTTGCAAGTGACAATTCATCGTTATGCCAATAGCAGCACCTGCTGGACAAACTGCGCTAATGCATTTCCCCACCAATTGGTCTAAAAAGTTACTCCATTTGCCTCATGATGACAGCTGTCATTGAAATGGAACAAATGGGACTTAAATTGGACAGAGTAATTATTTAAAAAAAATAAAGCTAAAAGAATAATAATAATAATATAGCAATGATAAAGCCCACATTTACTTTACCTGCGTTATTTTCTGTCTATGGTTACTAGGCTGTAGATTGAGGACATCTCCAAGCAACCATGTAGCCAACAAGCAAAAATGCAGGCCGTAACGTTAACGTTACACTTAAAAATGACCATGTTGGCAGCTGTAGGCTACTATGTGATAAAAATGCAAATAGTTTATACCTCTGTTGTCATCTGATGAAATTAGATTTGGATAATACTAGATATTACAAATAAACCATTTTCTTTTGTACAAGTCCAAATTAAAGCTAACGTAAATTTTAGTTAACCTAGCTAGCTAGCATACCTAGCTAATTATTGACGTTGACGTTAACGTTAAGTTAGCTAACTAGGTTAACAATAACTGACAAAGGCGTTTCAACTTGGTTGTTTTCACGTTAACCGGATGGTTACCACACACACAATGAACCCAAAAATATTTTCTTTTCATGTAGATTTTGTGATCTACTTCAAAAACACAGTCATACCAAAACGAACCAAGAATTTCACAGTTTCTTTTACCGTTTGATTCGTTGATTTTTTTACCAAAGGAGCACCATGAAGCACAGACCGGAACCTTCCTTGCTAGCAGAAAGTTTTAGCCGGTGCTTTTAGTTGACAGTGCCTGAGACGGACCAACGGTAGAAACAAATCCGACTGTCACCGATTCTTAACGATAACGGATTAAAAAACGAAATCGGCGCTGAAATACTCATCAAATATATTTAGGGTAGCTACTCTCCGTTCGTCTTTAACGTTTTTAATACGAATCTACGGCGCACGTCGTCTCTGACGGAACGCTACCGTTATAAACCAAAATAACAATGGCTTCTGGGTCGCCGTCGTCCTCTCCGGACACTGCGACGGGCTCAGGTACAGACCCAGCCCGGCCCGACACAGGGGAGCCTCTCGGTGGAGCAGGCTCGGACTCGGACTCGGACATGGGTTTGGGTAAATTTGACTGCAGCGCCATTGACACGGGGGACCGGCTGGATGGAGAAGGGCTGGAGCAGGAGTTTGAGTCTGCAGCCGACCGCGTACGAGATCTGGTTCAGACGGCCAGCAGGGACCAGCTGCTGTACCTGTATGCACGATACAAACAGGTGAGTCTCGGATTAAATGGCACTGTGGTCGTGTAGGCCAAATGTAACACCTCAAATACTTGCAGGATGTGGCTTTTAGATAAGAAGCACATACAGTACATTGTATGAATCCCTAACAGCCTTGTATCATCACTGATTTTTAACATATGAGGTAGGCCCAGATACCTCTGTTGTCATCTGATAAAATTAGATCTGGATAATACTGAATGAGATGAATGATTCAGACTTGTTTTGTTTTCAGGCCAAAGTGGGAAAGTGCAATACACAAAAGCCTGGCTTCTTTGACTTTGAAGGACAGAGAAAATGGTATGTAGCTTAAAATTGGATGATCATTTTGAATAAATAGTTTGCACATATGTTTAAAATGTTACAAGATTGCATGAATTAATTTGTCATCTTGGATTGAAGTTTAAAAAGCACTGAATGAATGAATGAAGCCATCAACACATGGTACAGATACAAATGCACACCCCATACAACTGTAGGTTTATGATTGTGTAGTGACAATTATGCTCCCATTACAGGCAAGCCTGGAAGCAGCTTGGAGACATGGAGGCGGATCAGGCAATGCAGGAATACATTTCTTGTGTCAATGTGTTAGACCCTGAAGGCTGCACAAAGGTAATCAGAACCATTTCTGAGAAGTTAAAGCGGATTTCCAACACCAATGTTGAATATAAATTAGTGTGTATGGTGTACTACTATACATGTTTGTATCATTCTGAATCCTAGTGTAGTGGATGCAAGGGTAGGAGGCTTAATAACGGCTTAATAAAACCTTAAGTGAAGCTGTAAACATCACAGATGACAAACTAGTTGCATACCTGGTGAAATGAAGACATATCTTGTTTGCAGCACTCATTTTGTTGTGCTTAAAGATCGATGTTGGTGGAGTTTGTCACTTGTTGATGATGCTGAACTAAAGGTAAAATCCATCCAATCAGAGAAAAGCTCCTACTACTGTTCAGTAAATTATACAGTGCCTGCAAGACTAACAACATTTTGCTAAATGGCTAATTCCACCCACCTTCATGTTTAATGTTAGGATAATTATTTATCAAAGAATGGACAAAATCACTGGAGTTCTCTTAAAAGTTTGTTTACTTGCAGCAAGTAGAGTCAGTTTACAGCACTTCAGCATAAGTACAGAAAATGACTGAAGATTGTTCACAACAGTGTCCCTTTAAAGGAGTTGGGAGTCAAGTTAGTTATTCGGTTCATACAATCAGTAGCTTTCTTCTTATCTCTGATCAAGCCCGGCATCTCGTCCACATTATGCGTTCTGCCCTCAGGGATACATCCTGTGCACTTTGCGAGGTCACTCAGCTTTCATGATTAACACATGAAAGACAGAAATACTAAAACAGAAATACTAAAACAGCAGTTTGGATGCAAATGGTTTAACAAAGAAGCAAAACCTTTCTAAGCATACTTTTTCTAACATTTAATTAAAACTAGCCTTTAGAGGTGTTTCAAATGAACATATCAGTATTTGACTCAGCTCTGCTCCACTGTAAGCTTTAAGGTATGACAAATAAGGAAACGTTTGTCATTGCTGCCCTTTTAAGATGCAGTGCAGTTTTTCTGCCAGTAGAGGTCAGTGTTACAATGTAATTTTGTCCCAGGCCTTTAAGTGGCTCTTTATTTTGTGCATGTAGCATGAAAAATACATGAGAAGGTTATGTTGTCTTCCTCAATAGCTGACATTTTGGGATATTAATAATGCAAGAAACTGTCATAGTTCTGGCTATTTAGAGTACCTGTGTGTATGGCAACATAAGAGAGGCTGTTGTTTACATCTCTACACACTCCTGTGTTGTATCATTCCACTGAGTAAGGAGTCTTGTGTTGCCATGCATAGGCTGTCCTTTGGGGCAGCAGCATTCAGTTACAACAACAAGTTTGTACTGTCTGCTTAGTTGGGAGGAGTATTATTGGAACACTAAGAACAATTTTGTCATGCTTAATTTTTTAACATTATAATGTATGCTGAGTAAATATGAATGTAAATATTAAACATTGAGATTTTTACATAAAGAAATTATGTTCTAAAATTAAGATGGTTGCTATTAGGCCAACAATATTAAGTCTGCATTGCTTTGGAAAAGACTGGACCATTCTGCTAAGTTTGGGGAATTTCCATTAATTAATATAACCAGATAAAACCTCAACCTGAACCTCATTTTATTTGGTATTTGAGATACATAATATAAATACTACTATACCATGTTGCCATATATGTCAAAGTTGTAATTCTGCAGCTTTTATATACATTCAGGGGTTTCAGTACTTAGACCTTTATCCTGGTGATAGTCTAAGGATTAAGGACCAAAATGTTCAATTTCTAAATAAAAGTTTATTGTTAGTAAATAGGACAGTGTGCGGGAATTCTCTTTTCTCTCATTGGCATTTCCTACTATACACCTGTCCACAATATATTGAAGGTATGCATGAGCCTTCAATGTCAATGTTTAAAGTATTGACATATTTAAAATATCTAGAAAAACTTAATCCAGCTGGTTCCTGGTGTTAGGGCTACAAGTTGCCATAGCTTGTAACTCACACCTGAATGTGCCTGCCGTGTCCACATGAGGCAAACATCTGAACAGAGTGTGTGGATTTCCTCTTAAAGTGTAGCATACTCTCCAAACAGGGGGATGGACTCACAGTCACATAATGCTCTACAAGCATAGCCCCAGAGAGATGGGAGTAGGATGTTTTTTCTAGAACTGAAAAGCCAAAGAATACATTTATGTATTAAGAGCTGACATCCTGTGTCCTGTGTGACCTGCTGTACTGTTCTTTCCATTTTCAGCTCATCCTCTGGTTTCCCTCGCCTTATCATTACTGCACCTTTTCTTCTGTGTACTCCACTTACTTTCCCTCTACTAATCTCTCCCCCCCACCCTCTTATCTTATGTAACCCCTTCACTGTTTTATTACCCCCCCCCCCTTTCCCCCTCCCCCTTTCCCCCTCTCCTTCCATATTTATGTCTCTTTAATAGTGTCACTGTCAACCCCATGTCCAATTCTGACACATTCTTTTCTCTTGGCCATGCTGAGGGGCAATATGCGCTGACTCTGCCTCATAGCTGCACAATGCAGACAGGCCAGCAAACGCACAAATGCCCCCCCGAAAAGAAGCTGATTGTATTAGTGTTAACAAAGCACCATAGCATGGCAGTTTCTTTTCTTTTGGAAGCACAGTCAAATAGTGTAAGTAGGAGTGCATAGACGAAGAAGCAGGGGAGAGAATAATACCCAGAATTTGACCTTTGTTCCTGTCTCAATTGTTGAGCAGACACTGGCTTTATATTACATTATACTGCAGAGGAGAAGGGCTAGTGCATCAGCAAATATTCTGAGTTTCTGAAGTGAATTAGGTCTTCCCCAAAAGTGCACCCAGAGTTGTTTTGCTTCGCTTCTCATGTTGTTCCCCACTCTCGCTATTTTCTCAAATCAGATTTGTGTGGGTTCTTTTGTGAGTCGAGGTTGGTCCGTGAAGAATAGGCTCTGTAATAAAGTCTTGGCTGAACTAAATGTAAAACAGAAGATTAACAAGAGTCACAAATTATTATATATTTTATATTGGTCTTGTGCATTTTGTTGGACATTTATTAGCTATGAGGTCATGTCTAAAGCCCCAGAGGCTTGTTTCAAAATTACACATTTTGAACTTTGTCTGTGTCATGCATTAGCTTTGCAATGGCTATAGGTGAAAAGCCATAGGTACAGTGAATAGATGAACCCAACCCTTTTGTATTGCATTGAGCACACAAAACAATAAGGTCAGGACCTCTGTCCATATGGGATAGCAACACAGGCTGCAGAACTAAGCCACACTAGACTCTGTTGTTGTTTCACACTAGCTATTATTAAACAAGAAGTACGTTTTGTTAACGGTGACCAACATCTGTGGTGAAAATGTCTAATTTTAGTTTTAACTGTGGATATGGTTTGTTAATGTGTGACTGTCTTTTATTTGACAGGAAAGACGACAAGCAGAAAGAAGAACGGGCTTCGGAGGAGCAACAGTCAGCTCGCTATATCAGGAGGAGATGATCAGGTATTTACATCAGAAGTAACAGAAACACACACATACAGACAACCATACATCATAAAATGCCTATTACATTAATTACGCAAGGAAAGCATCTCGTCGGATTTCAGGGACACACGTTGTGCTTTGTTGACTCCTTACACATCTAACACACGCTCTTTATTTAACTGTGTTCTTTGGTTATGTTTTCAGAGACCAAAGCATCTAAATGCAGTTTCTCAGTTCTTTAGTAGTGTTGGAACAGACTCAGCTATTTCCACCAGTTGTGAATCACTACTTATTTAATGCTTAGGTCAACTCAATCTGAGTCTTACTGTAGCATTGTTAACCACTGGTCTTGATGCTGTATTTGATTCTATTCAACAGCGCAACTGCAGTCAGGGCCCGGAGACGTCATACAGTTCTGATTTATGTTAATGAAATATATTCTCCATTTACTTCTGCCTGGCAGACTTACTCAAGCTTAAAAACCTCATCTTCATTTCAATGAAAAAAGAGCTCTTTTGGAGATGAAAATGAGATGTGTGAATCCTGCAGGTTTTCCTCCTAAATGGCTGTATGTGATTAGTATGCACGGTCTTGGGAAGAGGTGGCCAGAGTCTCCCTTTTTTAATTACGTTACGATTCAGGGGGTATTTTGTGGGAGGGGGGTGATGAAGATGTGCCAGGTACAGCAGAGAGGAAGCAAGTTCAGCAGGTTTCCCAGAACGATGCTCCCCTTGACGATATCCAGTAGCAACGATGCCCCAAGGGGGAAACCAGCATGAAGGAGGTCATTAACATGGCATGTACACACACCTATGCACACATTTGCACACATAAACATACACTCGCTGCTATATGTCGACACGATTGCATCGGAATCCATGCATAACCTGCTGGAACTGTCACACTCACTGCTCTGCTGCATTTTAATTTCCTCTCTTTCTCTTTTACACACACACACACACACACACACACACACACACACACACACACACAGACCCACTCCATATTAAACAGTTAAGCACCTGTTAACCAGACAGAGAGTTAATTGCATTGCTCATCTTGGTGTGTGTGTGTGTGTGTGTGTGTGTGTGTGTGTGTGTGTGTGTGTGTGTGTGTGTGTGTGTGTGTGTGTGTGTGTGTGTGTGTGTGTGTGTGTGTGTGTGTGTGTGTGTGTGTGTGTGTGTGTGTGTGTGTGTGTATTGACAAAAGCGGGATTGATTAGCAATATCCCTGGGCTACTGAGCTGATCAGTGTGTGATTGAATGATTAAAGAGGCTTTGAATGTTACATTTGTAATTCTCTCACCCACCTTGGAAAGAACACTGGAGGCTTTGTTGTCCAGACACTGCTGGAAACCACTGCTGAGTTATTTGAGTTCTCATTGTTTCTAGTACTTCTGTGGAGCTCAGCCATGTTGAGAGCGTCGACCGCAGTCCTATAGGGTGTGTGCGTGTGCGTGTGCATGTGCGTGTGCGTGTGCGTGTGATGGATGGTGTGGCCGTGGTGTTGATCAGTGAAGCTCAGGCCAGGTAGATGAGTGTTCTCCACCACTGTGGCCAGTTTAGCCTGATGGATGAAGGACATATCCGCCAGTACACCATACTGGACAAACACACACATGTGAGCACATAACACTCTCACACTGTACACAAAAACCCTTGGTACACTAGCTGTTGTTATGACAGAGTAGCCTGTGACCTTCCCAGCATGCATTGCGGTGCTGTTGATGTCACGTCATTTATAGGACCCACATTAATCATTTGTTTGTTTATAGCCTGTGTGTGTTCATGTCTGTGTGTTACTCTTACTGTGGTGTGGACTAAATACAGGTGTTGTGTGTACATTCACATTTAGCTTATTTTAGTAATGTGCATATTATTATTATTATTATTATTATTATTTAACCTTACACTGTATTAGATGTGTGCTTGTGCTTTATATATATATATGTGAGGATGTGTCATGCGCCCGTCATGCCAGCCCTGTTCGACCATCAACGAAAGACTGATGAGCTGGCCTATTGATTAGTTGCCGGGGAGACGGATGGCGGCCACACATCAGGGACACTTGGGGTCACCATGGCCATCAGACAAGGAAGTGGGTGTGGTCCAGCGTGGAGACTCATGAATAAACATAGCGCTGGCAATCAGGAGTATGTAAATGAATGTGCTCATACATAACCCAGCAGTGATAAAAGTGTAATGAGTTATTCATAATTCATCACAGGCTGATAAGGGGGAGATGATGGGATGAGGGAAGGGAGGAAAGAGAGTGCCGGGAGAGATAAAGCGTGTAGATGAAAATCTGAAGAAAAGGAAGTACAGAGGTTCATTAAAGAACAAACAGCCGACAAAACTTTGTTTGTGTATTCTTACAGTAAACAATAAAATGTGTTGATTATGAGTCAGAATGGTTTACGTCCCCTAGGAGTAGTTTTAAGTTGTAGTTGATCCAGCTGTGTATTAAGAGAGAGTTGACATTTGAAGGCAGTGGGTCGCAGTATGAACGAGGAATTATGCCACTGCCAGGATTCTCAGATGCAATTGTTGTTCTTTGTATCAAAAACACAGCCTGTCAAGCACTTAATGTAATTAATATATATGCGACCACCTTTTCTTCAAGCTCAAAGAAGTCAGGATAAAGACTTTTGGAAATCTTCAGAAAATCATTTGATTGGTTGTGAGTTTGATAACCGCCATAGTCCAACAGTGCCTCTGGTTGGTTTTTGGCTGGGTACAAAAAAGTTGTTCAGCAGAGGTGGTAAGGAGCCACGAAAGGGCTGCAACTTAATACTACTCATTTTAATAATGAGTGAATGTGTCAGTTTTCTCAATTTATCAAATAATCGTTTGATTAATAAAATGTAAAGAAATGATAAAAAATGCCCATCACAATTTTCCAAAACCCAAGGACATGTCTTCAGATGTCTTTACTTGTGATTAATTGAGTTAGTAAGTGACGACCTAAACAAATACTCAAATCATTAAATAAATGCCAACACAATGTTATGTAAAACAGCCCCTCTGCTTTTTTTCCCCTGAAGGTTTGTTTTTGTGAGTGGAGGTGGTCTTCATTTCAGGCAAAACATTGTGGAAAACCTTAAAGTTTGTCCGTCGACTTTTGTGCTTGAATTTTCATAGCCAGAATCTATATCTTTATGCTAACAGAGGACCAGCAGTGTACGATAACTGAACCCCTAACTATGAACGTTAAGGCCACATACTCAACACAAAGCTAAACAACATCCTTGTCTTAATTGGGACAGCCCATGGTGTCTCCTGTGTGCTGTGTGGGATTTGTAAGGCAACAGTGCGGCAGAGCAAGCAAGCTTCAGAGACAGGAACTGGGGGATTGGCCTTGGGGATGACTGACTTACTGCGTGGGAGTGGTAAAGCGGCTGGTATGCGGGGTTTCTGTCAGACAATAGAGCACTAAATTCAATTAATCTGAATGGACGGCATTGGGTATGAGGGAGGGGAAGGCGTAAAGCTCTAAATGAGATTTCGCCCCTTCTCTCCCCTTCACCCAACAGCCCACCACCACTGCACCGTCTCCCCCGAGCACTCACTCCTGTCCCCAATGCCAGGAGGTGATTAGAGACACAGAGATATAATCGGTGTGTGTGTGTGTGTGTGTGTGTGTGTGTGTGTGTGTGTGTGTGTGTGTGTGTGTGTGTGTGTGTGTGTGTGTGTGTGTGTGTGTGTGTGTGTGTGTGTGTGTGTGTGTGTGTGTGTGTGTGTGTGTGTGTGTGTGTGTGTGTGTGTGTGTGTGTGTGTGTGTGTGTGTGTGTGTGTGTGTGAGTGTGTCAGTGTTCCCGAGGGATGTGGCACGTGTAGGTGCTGCTTGTGTGTGAGACAGAGAGAGTAGTTGTGTATTTACACCTGTGTGTTTGATGACTAAATGATCTAGTAGCATGGTGTTTGCTTTCCTGGGTGTGCACACACTTCACACATAAGGCACTTGGATTGACACACAAGGCATTTAAAAGGGTCTCTTAACTCAAATTACAGATAACATATTTTCACAGTGCCCCTGTTACTCTGGATCATGGACTACACATACTGTCACCATTTTTCTTTGGGACTAATTCTTAGGTAGAAAGCAGTTTCATTGAGAACTGTTCACAGTGAGGTCTGTAAATTATTCAGAGCAACCAGTACACGGTGTAGAGGCTCCTAATATCTCAGACATACTGTATATCTCAAAATCTGGGCAAGTAAAACCAAAGAAAGTAAAGTGTTAAGTTGTTAAAAGTAAAGGTGACGGAATCTTCTTTCTCTCTCTCTGTTTCTGTTTCTGTGTCACTCTCAGGGAAGAGGATAAGAACATCTTTGACTACTGCAGAGAAAATAACATTGACCACATCAGCAAGGCCATCATCTCACAGAAAGTGGATGTCAATGCTAAAGACGAAGAGGTAACTACAGAATGCAGAAATATGTCAAGTGAAACTTTACTGATGGCATGTGAGAGTTGATTTTAATAGTGCTACTGTACATAAATGTATTATGTCATAGTTGGTATGTGGCAACAGGGGGGCAGAGAAAGTATCCAGAGGATCAATGTTCAAAGCCCATGTCAGGAGGGATTCCCCTTGCTGAAGTGCCCTTTAGCAAAGAACTGAGTCTGTACCAGCCACAGGGTTATTGTTATGTTCTCTGACCCCTTGTGCAGGAGGGCAGGTGATGATCAGTGGAGAATGATGGATAATACAGGTCACCAGGGGATGGTTCAAGCAGCTCTTTTTGCAATTGTTACATAATGGTTTAAATTATCTGAAGCCACAAACACATGGGAACCACTCCTCAAGCGGAGATGAGTAAATTGTGTGAACCGCTATTACCATTGCGAGGTGTTTCCTGGATTGACCCTGAAATCCATTCATCTGTCCCCGATTCATTATCGGCCAGGCCAAATGGCTCGCTCCCTGCCTCCCCATCATCACAGCCTTTCTTCAGATAAGCAGGCAGTTGGCTGGCGAGTTTTCCACTCAGAGGCCAGATGGTTGAGGGACCTCGGCAGTGAAAGCTTTGTCTGTCCCCTGCCATTGTTGCCGTTTGCACTCCTGCAGCGCAGCTTGCTCAACAGCAGAGGGCAATGGTGAAGTTTCACATCAGCAAGAAGCCTGATCTGCTCCTGCAGCTCAGAGAGAGAGAGAGGCAGAAAGAGGCTCTGTCCCAGTACTCACTCTTTGGGTATGTGGCCAAATATCCACATGTATTTCTAGTAGTTTCCAACAAAGCCAAATATCAGTTTAGACTGCAAGTGTGTGGAAGCTTTCAAAACACATTCGGACATGCTTGGTTAATGAACTCATACTGCTCATCATTGCGCTCGGTTGCTTAGCCTCAGATGCTTTTTAGATAATTAACAGCCATATAGCATCACAATAATATTCAAATAACAATAAAACAAAAATGGAAAAATCCAGGGAACCATAGGAGAAATACAGTTGTTTCATTCTATTGAGCTATTTAGGATTATTGTTGATTGAGTCACATAAAAAGATAACACAAATCAGGAAATGTCCTTTTGTATGATAAAACATTTTGAAAAGGCATGTACTGTAATGTAACTCATATAAATTAAAAAATTAAAAGAGGATACAGTTTTTAAAGTCACAATCACCTTTTGGAGGGCCTGACAACATGACGTGCATTGTTTGGATAAATTAAATAGTTGATTTGTGTATTGCTAGCCAGTTTATATATCTACCTTATTTGTCATGTTCTTTTTGATTACTTAAATCATTGTTGCTCTTCCAAATGCTTGAATATTATATCCATTTCAATCTAATTCTGATTGCACTTTTTTTATGAATGTGGTTTCTTTTTAAATCAGGAACAATTACTCTAATAGTATTTGAGTATTTGACTTTAGAATGCCTAACTTTATATTTGTTCATCGTTGTCACAAACCAACTTGGATGCATTACCGCCACATGAGCTGGTATGGCAGAGTAGAAGATCCTGAATTGTGGGATACACTGACGCTCTAAATACCAATAAAGCAATGATGAAATGAAGTGTTTGGTATTAAAGATTTGGATACATTTGCATGTGTATGTATGTTCCCATTGTGATTTTATCATTATATTACCACATGTTGGCATTTTGCAAATGTGCAACACACTTGCATACTTTTTTGCATACTTGCCAACACTGCATAGCGTTTTAATACTAACTCAAACATGCCAAACCATAAGTGTGACTTGGGGCAGAGCCAAAGAGAGAGGATAGAGAGAAGAAGACTGTACATACTGTACATTGTGCGTGCAATATCCTGTTGAAAGTAGTAAACTCTGGTCTTCAGTGAAAATGTGGCCAGCAGCAGAAACACCTGGAAGAGAGCAGGAAAAAGAGTGAAGAGAGAGAGAGAGCGAGAGAGAGCAAGTTATTGGTATTCTGGCCTGGCTTATAAGTATCCATTTTAACATGCAGCCATGGTGATCAATATGATTTAAGCAACAGAATTAAACTTGGAGAGTTTGCTTTACCTAATTGGCCTGACTGAAAAATGAGCTTGCATGGTTTTATTAGAACAAGGATCTTGAACCTTAGGAGTGTGTGTGTGTGTGTGTGTGTGTGTGTGTGTGTGTGTGTGTGTGTGTGTGTGTGTGTGTGTGTGTGTGTGTGTGTGTGTGTGTGTGTGTGTGTGTGTGTGTGTGTGTGTGTGTGTGTGTGTGTGTGTGTGTGTGTGTGTGTGTGTGTGTGTGTGTGTGTGTGTGTGTGTGAGAGATAGAGTAGGGGGTTGCTGATCAGGGGGCTGCTCTTGTTTTGTGCACAGTGTCCCATCAATCAAGCTTTACACAGACTGTGCAGGTTACTTCAATTTGTCTGTGAGCCCTCTTTGGTCTGTGCTTGCACCACCTTATTGCTCTTCTTCACACACATGCACCGACACACACACACACACATCTCGTCACTCTGTCCGCAGATCATTATGAAACTGAGGCCCAGAGGCTTTGAGTTCTGAATGGTAGTGCATAATTTATTTTGTCTGAAAGCGAAGAAACCGGTTGAAGTTTGAGAAGGAGGAGGAGGTAGAGGAGTAGGAGGAGTGTGTAATTCATGACTGTCTGAAATGACAGGCATGACACTGCATGCAACAAAAAGCAAATTTAAACACGCAAGTTAAATAAATAGTCATCATTTAAACTTTTGTACATGCCATTAAAAGTACGCCGGATTCTGCAGTAGTAATCATCTGATGTGCACTTGCATGTGTGCTTGCAGGGCCGGGCTCTCCTGCACTGGTCCTGTGACAGAGGACACAAGGAGCTGGTTTCTGTATTACTGCAGCACAAAGCAGACATCAACAGTCAGGTGAGCTCTTTTTCTGTCTCTGCTTCCGTGATAATGAATGACTGGAAGCCAAACGAGCCCCTCTTATTTAAATTGTATGACAACTTCTTTTACAGTATTTACCTGGTCTGTATCATTCGAATTTATCGACATTAGAGTCTGTTTTATAGTTTCTGTCTTATTTTTCAATTTCCATTTCTTATTTTTAAGAAAGATCTAACAACATTTGTTTTGGTAGCATTCAACGGCTACAGCTCCCTTGAGTTTTGACCTGTGTTATATAGACTGCAAACACCAGTATTGTGTTTCATATTTTCAAAAAGATCGATGAAAGAAACCCTCTATGGGAAAATACATTGTGGAACAGCGACTTGCCCAGAAGTGGAGCGTGACTTAAGATCTCGATTCCGTTATTAGATTCCACCTCTATAATTGCATAAATTACTGAACTTGAGAGCTGCAGTCAGGGAGTTTTATTTCAGTGGCGGAAGAACATAAACATTCATGCACTGCAAAGTTTTTTAATAACACTTATTTACTCAATACAAATTATTTTCTCCACCACAGAACTTTAATGTATTTGTCTGATCTCTTGAAGTTAACGAAGACGTGTTGCAACATTTTCCAGGACACAAGTCTAGTGGCTGTATTTTGTTCTAGAAGTCAGTACAGAATATGGAGATGTGTGCTTGAGTATATAGATGGATTTAGGATGGGGATGAGAGGAAAGTCACAGGAGCTTTCTCATTCCTTGTAACTCTGCACACATGTACATGCAAACCCAAGGCAAATAGTGACATCTCCAGCATCCACATTGCCCTTCTCTTTTCTCTCTCCATCCTCTCCAGAAGGTCACCTTTAATTCACTTTGTGCCACAGACAAATCCCCCAGGGCTTTAGCAGACAGAGTTAGCTGGTAGCTAGCCTAGTGTTTAGCCTCCCTGAGGTTTAGCAGCATCCAGGAGGCTTTAGCTTTTGTGGTAAGCTGGCTCAGCTGCACATCGGAGAAATTACTCCTCTTCCCTGCCCAGCGGCACGACACAGTGCAGTTCACCCGGCTGAACACTGAGGCTTTAACTGTAAGGCCAAATCAATTGGAAGTAATCAGACAAATTGTTTTACGTTGCACAACCCACATAATCAGGACATTTCACAAATGACTTTCTCTTTTGTGGTCGTGCGTGGCCCCTTTTGTTTTGAATGCTTGCAGGGAGGGGGTGGATTTGTAGAGAATGGTTCATAAAAGACTTAGCAGTAGGATAACTCTGAAAACACTTCACTAATGATTTATAGCCATATCAAGATAATGACAGACGAGGATTGATGTATAGATGGAGGCTTTTGTCCTTTTGTAAGATGTAGCGTATTTACAGTCATGTATCTATCAATAAAAATATAAATTGATATCTCAATGTGCCAAGATGTTTCAGCAGTCAAAGTAGGAAACCTAAATCTTTGGCCAGGTAGTGATAATGGGTGGCTGAATTTGAGTAGACTTTTAATCTCACACTTCTGATTTGACTGCTTTTCGTATCAAAACACATATAGCAAACGGAGCGAGGATGATGGCAATCTAGAGATTTAAGGTGTGTTTTAATTATTTAAAGTTCTGTGTACGTGAAGACAGGAAAACCAAAAAATAATGTTTCAGAAGGGTGTATCTGGAGCCAATCAGAGCGCAGACATACAGTATCCTGAAGTAATGCATTTCAGGACCTTTTCACCTGCCTGCCTCTTAGGTGTTAGAGGAAGCTGTCTGTGGAGCAGCCTGAATATTAAAGACACTGGACCCCTGCAGCAGAGTTACTGGTAGCAGATTTATGAGGTGGCGAAGAGGTGGCTGAGAGAAAAATATAGTCAGCTAAATCATACCACTCTGTCGCAATGCCAAATTATCTCAGCATGTAAAGCTTACAGAACGATATGCTTCTCATTAGAACCTGCTCGAACATCCTTTTGTTTTGTTTTACTTGGGGTTAAGTCATTAAGGAAAATTAAGGAAGAGAAAGTTTGTTATATTAGAGAAAGATAAAAACTTGACAGAGCAGCCTTATACTTGTGTCTCTTTTGCCCAAAGCCCCTGTAATATGAAACAAAGAGTATAGGAGGTTGTGAGAGGAATAGAGGAATGTTTGAGTTGTCTGCAGGCTATTAGAGCAAACCAGTAATCTCTCTTGACCTCTACCAACTGCCGAGCAACCAGTAAATAAAGATCAAACATGATTTATGCTTAATTTGTTGATTAAAAAGGGGAGGGGGACTTTCAGAGTTAAAACAAAAAGTATTATTATTTGCTTGGCAGAGGAGGAAAATCGTTCGAAATTAATCAACTGATTGTTTTAGTGAATTGTTCCCAAACCCTGGTAACCTGCATTAAATGCTTGTTTGATAGTTAATCCTGGATCAAGGCGGGGAGGGTCTACAATAGGTAGCTGTGTGTGTGTGTGTGTTTGTGTTTGTGTGTGTGTTGTGTGTTGTTTGAATACACAGATCACAGCTCTGCCACCTGCCAATTGTAGATCAGGCCCTGGGGTTGGTTCCCCTCATCCTCACCGTATCACTGCTCCCTCAGCTAATACACTCAGAGAAAGTAGGGCAGAAACTGTGGGAAAGATGACCGTAAAACCTCACTTAATGTAATAATGGAAATTAAGGCTTAAACACTGGACTTGTATTCTGTGTGCTAGAATGTATTTAAGAGCATTAATGAGGCATTAGATTAAGTTTAGGGCATTCCATCATATCACAACAGCAGTGAAAACAGATCCCACAGTACAGATTCTTCACTAATTAGGGTTTAGTTTTGTTCAACTAGAAGAAGTATAATTGTTTTAAGACATTACAAATAAGGCGAGATATCAGACTTCAATATTTTACGGGTAATGACCAACATATGTCTCTCTACGTGAGTACCGAAAGCTGGCCTTGAATGACAAGTCATATTCTTAGTTTGGGTGGAGTTTGCCCAGCTGTCATAAAATTGTAGATGTTAAAATATTTTAATAAATTTTGAATCTAATTAACTAGGCTATGTTTTATTAAACAAAGTTTTTCTGCAGCTGCTTTGTGTAAAGATAGAATTAAACAGCTTTCAAAATGTTTTGTTTATTTTGTTAAATATTTTTTTTAGATTTAACAGTTAACATGTTTCACAGCGAGATTCTGTAATAAATAATAAATAATTAAAAAGAATTAATAATACAGAATAGGCATGAGAAACATAACCGCATGATTAACAATACAGAAACAAGAAAAACAAAAACAAAAAAAGCGAAAGAATATATGTATAAGGTGTATCAAAATTGTTATGGAAAAGATCTACCTGCTATGCTATAAAGGCAATAAATACTAAAATGTCTGTATTTCCCAAAAATAAAGTTAGGAAGCAAGGCAGCACATTTTCTACAGGAAAGAAAATAAGCATATTTCCCAAAATGTTGAACTATTTAGAGAAAAGTTTAATCAATGAAATGAAGACTCATTCAAAATTGGGTTAACTAAGAGTTAAGGATTATATCCTTACATGGTCTAGACGACCTGTGTTTGTGTGTGTCCACTCTCCCTGTGGTCATTCTCTGTCTAGTCGTTGTAATCCCACAACCACAGGTGGAAATCCCACCTGAGCCATCCTATAACCCTCCAAACAAGCTGTAGGGTTGCCATGTACCTAAATATATGCATTCATAGAAAGGACATGACCATTCATGGGAACTGGAGTCGGAAAGGCAAGGGCTTTGTTGCGGAGGTGCTGCAGACCTCCAACAAAGGTCAAGAATGGTCCGGAGTAGATTGATAAAATGTCTGACCTGCAGTGATTACTGACATCGTAAGGGACCAAGGCAGGATTAGGCTGACAAAGAGGAAGGACCGGTGAGATTCAGGTAATCACAACACAAACACAATGCCAGGAAGGTAACATTGTTAAGGTTTAAAGTAGGTGATTGGAGGAAAAGGCAGTGCAGGTTTTAAGCACATGGCTGTGTCTCACATCCTTTTACTCGACTCATGCCTGTTTTTTTGTTTTTTGCCTTTCCGTCTGTTTCCATCTTTCCCCTCTCCTCATCACTCTCCCTTCCCCCCAAAGCTCCCGTCCCCTTCACTCCATCCCTCCCACGCCTCCGCCTCTACTTTGTATTAAAACAACATGATCCATGAGGCGGGGAGGGCGACTCACAGCACCGCTAATTCTAATTAATCCAGCGTGGTAGCACGGCCACGGCAGGCCCCAAGCGCTCCCAGTCTATCAGATAGAAATTCATAACTTAATTGAGGTCAGAGCCTCGAGCCGGCAGAACAAAAGTCTCCAGCCAGGACCAGCTAGATCAATAGTAATAAATATCTGACTGGGCGGCCTACAATTGGTGGGAAGAGATAACACAACAAGTCTCATACATACTCATAGTCTGCATGTTGAACGTGCCTCGATATCTGTGTGTGTGGCTGTTGTGAGGATTTGAGCCTTCCCTGACTGGCAGACTGGCATATCTAAAGTTTCCCTGTAATTACATTCCTTTAATATACAGTTTTATTATTTTAGTTAGATTGTAGAAAAGTATTCTTTACTGGTAACAATAGTTTGTGTTTGTATACTTTTATATACTACTACGTGTGTAAAATTGCACGATGGAACTCTAAATATACATGTGTGTATGGCTAATTTGTAATGGCATAGTTTCTCTTAAGGTATGGATCCATTGATTTGATATTGATGTGAGTGGTGTGGGTGGACTCAGGCTGTTGATATAATGGACTAAAACAGTGAATTCATCACTGTGGGAGTTCTCAATTTAACTGACAAATGCAGACAGTCAGGCAAGAACTTGGGAAATCTTTATAATATAAAAGGATGTTTCCTCTGATTTCACGTTAACAGTCACATTTTCACACCAGCTGCTTACCATCTGTTGTTACCTTCTAGAGCTGGACCAATAAATCGACCAAACTGATATATCCTCTGATATGAGGTCCTTGCAGATGTCAGTATTGACGTAAATGTTGACCGATAAGTAACAAGACATTGCAGTACAGAGTGCCAAAGATACAGTATGTGTAAGATCATGCAGGAACAGTGTCTTCAATACATAGTTTGTTTACAAGACTGCTCTGACATTTATAAGTGTAAACATCCCACACAGCACAGATTATTTAATACCCATTTATTTATTTAGTTATTTATTTATTGTATTTATGTTTAAAAGATAAAGTATAAAAGGAATAAAAACTGAAATATTTACATGTTTACATTGATACAGACAGATACCAATGCACAGTAACAATGCACGTGGGAAACACACACGCACAGAGATTCCTCGATTTAAAGTTAGATAATTGGAGTTGCTATGAAACAGTGCAGATGTACTGCATGTTAAATTAATGGAAAAAATATTAAACCTCATACGGCTGTATAAATATGGGCTGCAACATTCAGCAAAAAATTAAAAACTGTAACCTTTTATTATATTATGCTGCTTTACAGGCATTTTAGAGCTTTTTGAATTCAAGCTCTGCTGTTGTAGCAAACAGAAAACTGAACCATCTCATCTGTGTCCTCTACTGTGGTGTCAACTACTTGTGTGATCAAAGCACACACACACACACACACACACACACACACACACACACACACACACACACACACACCGTGGTGGTTGATTGAAATTCTATGGTGGAGGCATTATTACACGTTTGTAGCCCTCCCCTTTCCCAGCACTGCCTCCTATAACTAATGGCTCAGTCAGGCCAGTCATAACAAATATCCAGCAAGATTCGTCATAATTGTGTGTGCGCATGTGTGTTTGTGTGTGTACCAGTGTTTGTAATTGTGCAACCTCTCCCCCAGAATATATAGGGTCTTTAAGAAAGGGAAGGCAGCAAGGTGGGAAAGTAAGAAAACAGAATATATCGAGGATTCAAAGAATATAAAGGGGGAGAAAAAAATAGAATGGAGGGAGAAATAGAGCAGGTAAACAAAGATATGAGATGGTATGTGTCCCTTTCACCTCTCTGGGAGTATTAGGACATTATTGACTATCTTACAAATCAATCAGCATGACGGCTTTATGGTAGTATTATGTGATATTTGCGTAAGTGTGATTTAAAAAATAAAAAAAAAACTTTATCAGGTATTTAATTTACTGAATAAGCCAAAACTAGACATTCATATCTGGTTACTTCCTTCACAGTTTCTCAACTTTTTCCAGAAATGATATCATGCTATATATTGATACACACAATTTAAAATTAAATATACTGTGATAAAGATTTTTATCCATATTGCTCAACCGTAGAGACAAGCAGAGAAGAAGCAAGACAATAATATGTACATGTATGTTCCTTTGCTTGTGTCCACAGCTTGCAGCATGTAAGTGGTTCCTATTTAGCTGAGCAGATGAGTGTGCACCTTCACACACTTTCATGTCTCTGCAACAGATTAATAGTTGACACTGAGACACTCCCACAGCTTAGTGCACACATTAATGCAGATATTTAAGAAAGCCATTCCTTGCTTCCTCTTTATAATAGGCCCAAGTGTAATTTATTGCTCCTGCATTTTCAAATGTGTTTGCGTCTGCCTGCCTACAGTATGTACGCAGATGTTAAAGTAGGGGAATCGGAACAAACCTTGGTAACGTATAATACACACACATAAAAGGCACCGTAGCCACAACACACACCACTTGACATTTTACACACCACACTTTAAGCTGCTCTTATAGGATTCATTTTTAGTATTTGCTACACATTAGCTTGACTCTGTGAAATGAAAGCTGTTGCCGCGCTGTGTTAAAAGGGCCTATCGGACATAGATATAGTTATGAATCTATAATATGAGCACTCAGAAAAGAGCCAGCTACTTGACAGTAATATTGCAGCCTAAAGAGCCATTCCAGCAGGTAACAGTCCTCTTTGCTATCATCAGCTGTTGTTTCTTTCTTATTGGCCACTCACTGGGCCTTGCCTACACTCAACTATTTGATTTCCATCGTTCTTAACCGTCCACATAAATTATCAGGAGCATTAAAGCTGTCCTCGACCGCTTTAGACAGAAGGGGGGGGCGTGAGAGACTGAGAGAGTGAGAGCTGGATACAGACAGCGAGGGGAGGGAACGGGGGTGAGGAGAGAGAATAAACAAAGTAAGTGTTTTGCCTTCCATCAGTCTCCCGCAGTACTCAGCTTTATGAGTCCCTCACTCCAAATGCCTCAGCCGCAGCCCCCGCTGCTTGGCCATTGATTTTCATATTACACTCTTTTATGTATTTATTTATTTCATATATTTCTTTTTAAACATCATCGATGAGCCGCAGGAGGACAGACGGGGCCTCTGGCGATGTTAATTCTTAGTCGCAACCTCATCCTCCTCTCTGATGGCTTTAATGGAGGCTAAGGTGTCCCATGGGAACAAGTAAGCTCCCTGACATGGGGAGGAGAGGAGAGGAGAGGGAAGTGTGTGTGTGTGTCTGTGTGTGTGTGTGTGTGGGGGTGGAAGGGGTGGGGGGGGACGACAACAACCTTGGTGAGAATGGAGATTTAGAGCTTCTTTTGTCTGGTGTAACAGAAAAATGCAAGAAAACCAGGCTATTGTGGGTAAAGGTACAGTATGTACAGGCTTTTAAAGGAGCTTTTACACTCAGATCGAGCTTCAGAAACTTGTATTACCCTTTGCTCCAGACCCACAGGAGTTGTTTTGGGATGGACAACCTGTGCTGAAGTAAGGTGTGTCCCACTTTTGGGCTTCCTGACAACTCTGACACGATAAATATCTATAATCCCTGGCAACCACTGGGACCCCTGTCATCTCTGAACCTGTGAATCATTCAGGCTATCCCCCCAAACTGTGATTCTACTGATTGCAGCTATGGGTGTGATTGGGGGGGGTCACCCGGGCACCTGAAGGACACTCCCAGGAGGTGTGAAGGACAGGGAGTTTGGCGTCAGGCTAATTTGACCATTGGTGGCAGTGCTCACACGCTGAGTGGCAAGGTTACCTCTCCATGCTCAGAGAGGAGACCCAGATTCAATTAGGGCTGGCCCTGGTCAACAGATCCTTTTAACACAGGGGGCCTTCCCAACACGCACGCACACACACGCACACACACACACACACACACACACACACACACACACACACACACACACACACACACACACACACACACATACACATCTGGCAGTTAACACACACAGCAAACATAGGGCAAACTCATGTGCATGCACAGCCCTTTACATACAATACATATGCTTGTATCATAATTTCTTACTTCATCTTGGGAAATGTAATGACGATTCTGCATAATTACAAATCATGTTTAATTTACATTACCAGCAACTATTTTCCAAAACATGTTTTTAGCTTGATCACCTACCTTCAGGATTGCTGCTGGTTTCTTGAGATCACAATAGGCTTTTTTCTACTTTTACTTTTGTCAAATCGATGTCATCATAATGCAGGTTTAAGGAGATTTTAGAGTTAGCTGCTATGCGATAGGAAAAACAAGAGTTACAATAACATGAAAAGTATTGTGTGAATTTGATGAATTGGTTTGGCTTCTGTTATATAGCAGACTTTAAAATGTCACATGTTTCCTTAAAGGCAGGGTTGGTAACTATTTCCAATATACACTCTTTTATATGTTGTTTGAAATGCCTCCTTGCCCCGCTGCATGTACTCTACCCCTCCTGTGTACGAGCCTGAGCTCAATGCACGTCGTCACCGCCGGAGTTACTGCAGTCTACTCAGAGAAAACTCAGCAAAATTTGCCACTGCCACGGTTACTTTCAGCCGCCCGCCTGCCCTGCTAAAAAGGCTAAGAAAAAATGCAGCGGTGTTCATGTACGTGTGTTTGTAGGCCGGAGCCCCGAGGGCAGAGGGGAGGGGTTAGACGGAGCCCCAAGAAGATGCTACTCTTAATTCTTGCTAGCTTTTCAAGATTACCAACTCTGCCTTTAAATACACAAACAAGGGAGAATTTTCAAACTTTTCAAATCTATGTGACAATAATATTTAGACATAGCAGGCTGTCTATGTCAAGAGGGTTTTATGGTGCTGGAAGTAGATTTTCTCACCAGACTGCATGCAACAAATCTAAAACTCAAAAAAATGCATGGTACTGTATGTTTTGGAACATGCTAAGCAGTATATTCTGCAGAATTAGTAATGAATGTTCTATAAAAGCGCTATAAGTTGGTTCTGTCTGGTGCCACAGAAGCTGCTCTGGTTACAGATGGAACCCAATGATGGAGAGTCTTCCTCTCCTCCATCCTTCTCCGATCTATGTTCTGCTTTCTGATTAATGGCACCTGCTCATCATAATGCTATCTGCTGGAATCTGCATACCAATGATCCCAGTCGCTTATCGATTCACCCCTCATCTTCCCCACACACACACCCTGGAGACTGATCCACACACTCATCCCCCCTCACTCTTTCTCTCCCTCCCCCCGACCACTGTCATTATAAAAGTCAGCAGCTGCTGCATGCATTGATCATAAATCATAATTGCTTGTCCATTTTTCCCCACTTGTTTAATGTTGCTGTCAGGGACAGTAGGGGGGAGAAAAGGAAGAGAGGGGAAAAAAAAACCTTGAGAAAGTTTACTGAGACAGAAAGATGAGACAGAGAAAAAGAGCTAAAGGAGAAATATAGAGGAAGAGTTTGATAGTGGAGAGGATATGATAGTGAGAAAGAATAGATCTAGTAGAGTTTCAGTTAAATACAGCTAGTGGCCATTAGAGGAGTTGCAGCTCAGGACGTCTGCATTAGCTTTTTGTATTGAACTATAGTGGGTTCCCTTTTTTTTTTCTTTTAGCTTTTGCAGATAACCCTCTGCCTCTGAAAGTGTTGTACTGCTCACTGTGGAAGAATAACACCCTTCTTGTTTTGTGGAGTAGCCGACATGTCTGCCAATCAACTTGGCTAAGGTCTTGTTGGTTTAATTACACTAATGTTTCAAAATGACTGTAGCGATGATTTATTGATGTTAAATTCTTCACCTTTAAGTGGTATTTTCATTTCCTGACAAAACATTTCTTGCTGTAAGACAGTGATGAAGCCATTGTGTGCAGATAATGTTTAATTAACGTTTTGTCCATTTTAAAATATATACCACTTAAATTATTGTTACTGTTGGGAATGACACCATTGTTATTAATAGTTATTAGAAAGATAGCACATAGAAATAGAGTGGGCTTGATTACCCACCATATACCAAGGACCATTGTCAGTTGGACTGGCATGGTATGAACGCATGAACTATGGGTGTGCAAAAAAATCAATTCACATTCGTATCGCGATTCAAACCCTACCAATTAAAAATCGATTCATAGAATTCCAAAAATCAATTAATTTTTTTATTTTATTTTTAATATATTTTTTATTTTATTTGTCTTTATTTGGATAGAACAGCAGAAGACATGAAAGGGGAGAGAGAGGGGGGAATGACATGCAGCAAGGGGCCGCAGGTTGGAGTCGAGGAGTAAACCTCTATATATGGGCGCCCGCTCTACCAACTGAGCTATCCGGGCGCCCGTGAATTGTTTGTTTTTTTAATCGAGAATTGTTTTTAAATCAAATCTTGAGCCCAAAAATCGATATTGAATCGAATCGTGACATTTTCTGAATCGTGCACCCCTAGCATAAACGTTTTTACAGTCCATGGACACACACACACACACACACACACACACACACACACACACACACTGCTTTCTTCAGTCTCAGAGCTGACAGAACTTTAACCTCTACCCACAATCTCTCCTCTGACTTGGACACAGACAAAGGGAATGAAACCTAGTTTCAAGAGGAGACAGACTTAAAGGACCTCTGCGTTCTATTTGTATCCCTGACTGAGTTAACTTTCCGCCTCTGATATGCCCTTGATCCCTCCACTTAATGCTGGTGTAAACAGCTTGGGTTGAATGTTTGGAGTGTTCTTGTCTTGTCGTCCAAGGTTCGTGAAAGAAGACTGACTGAGAAAACAAACGAAACCACTTTCCAGAAATGAACCCAACATCTGTGACAGTCCCTTTTGTGTGCTCTCTGCAGATAAATATAGTTACAGACAATGTTTCAATTGACCCTGGTTGGCCTCAGTCTGACTCTGAGTTGCCTGGACATTCCTGCAGGGCAATCTGAATGATAAAACACAAATATTTACACAAGATCATCTCACAGTATTATTTTGATCTGTAAAGAAATACAGCTGTGTTCTCATATCTTTCTACATTCTTGATTTGCTGTCTTTCTCTTTCATCCATCTTGCTTCCCATCATTTGTGTGGTAGAAATGATAGATTGGTGTGACTTAAATTCAGCAAAACTGCATTTGTACTAATAGATCAATCCCAATCCATGCTGCTCCTAAGCATATTGCTCCACCCCATTAGGGTGATACACTACTACACAGTGCTGGAGCTCTGCTGCTGGTATTGTGCAAGCAGCGGCTTTATTGAGCACTCTGCTGACATCCAGCCCAGTATTTCTGCACCGCAAGGGGAAACTTTGGATGACATGTAAAAGCAGGGGTTTGGTGCGACATGCCTCCGTAATGGGATGGGAACAGGGGTGCACAAGAGAGGGGGGTGGGGTAGCTAACTATAGGTATTGGGGGAGAGTGGTGGGAGGGGAAAGAGTGTCTCTTCCAGGCTGCTTCCAAAGCAAATGGAAGACAATCCAATTTCCTGTGATTCCATCAAGCCTCCGTCCTGGATGAAAGGGCATTAGGGAACGCTGAGAGGACAGGCTGCTGACCCCTCACATGAACATGCAAGAAGCATGTATGCCGAGCACACACACACAAACATGCATGTGTACAGGCAACATACCGTATAACAGTATTTTTGTTTTGCTTCCAGGCTCACTGCACTTTAAGGCATATTTTCTCTTGCTTGTTAATTATCAACCACTCATTCATACTTTTGTGTGTGTGCTTGTTGAATAACTAACGGCAGATTAGCGCTTTGTGCAGATTAGGGCTTAAACCCCTTACACTTTAATTATAACTGTATGTATTTATGTGCATCAAGGTCTTTCACTTGGCCCCGGCTGTAAACATCTGTCACTGCCCCATTTTGTGTGTGTGTGTGTGTGTGTGTGTGTGTGTGTGTGTGTGTGTGTGTGTGTGTGTGTGTGTGTGTGTGTGTGTGTGTGTGTGTGTGTGTGTGTGTGTGTGTGTGTGTGTGTGTGTGTGTGTGTGTGTGTGTGTGTGTGTGTGTGTGTGTGTGTGTGTGTGTGTGTGTGTGTGACAAAAAAAAAATGCCTGGACAGTAAAATTTTACCTTCCCACCATTTTATCTAAATTTGTCAATTTTAGTTCAGTTCAATCTCTCTCTCTCTCTCTCTCTCTCTCTCTCTCTCTCTCTCTCAACATCATTGTGAGAGACAGACAATGTCCTCAGTACATCACAGGTTGCGATTTGACTTGCAGACAGACAGCATTGTTGTCTTGGGTTAACTACGGCACGCTTTCCACGCTGGTGGCGATTTGCATCTGTGCTCTGTGATCCACCCAGAGGGAATAGAAAGCTCTAATCCAATCAGCAGGTCCCTGAAGTGCTGCCCCTGAGAGAGCGACACACACACAACAATAGGATCACTCTGCACTGTGCCCAGCTAGAGAGGGAAGACAGGAAAGTGACGAAGAAGGAAAGGAAAAGGATAAAGATTGAAGAGGAGACTGAATGGAAAAGGGAGAGAAAGGTGGATGTGGTAATGAAAAGAGAGAGAAGAGGAAAGAGAGGAGTGACAGGAAAAAGAGAGAGGCGACGGTGGGCAATGTAATGAAAGAAAAGAGACGAGGTAGGTCAGAAGAAGAAGAGAAGGAAGAATTGGAAGAGAGTGGAGAAAGGACATGGAAGTAACCAAAAACAGGAAGGTGCATGAGAGGATCTGCTGTTAGAAGGGCAAAGGTGGAAAGACTAATGAATAATTTCACCATAACAGTTTTAGTAATTTGGAGGTATTTCCACTGCAGTGACATTTTACGGCACAGAAGGAAATGTCACTGCGCCGCCTGCTGGCTTTTAATCTGTCTCTGAGCATTTGATACCGTTGTGCTTAGTTCAACGACTGCTCTTGTTCTGAGACTGAGGGCAACAGTTTGACCATTTATCATCATTATGAGGTGCAAAGGCAGGCTGGAACAGTGATTAAGAACTGAATGTCCTGTTGATGATGCCAGTCATATATTGTGCCTTATTATACCTGCGCACGCGCGTGCACACACACACACACACACACACACATTTCCCCATCCCTGTCCCCAATCCACAGTTCTAACAAGAAATATATCTCTACCATTGACCCCTTGAACCAAAGTATCATTTTTACCGCACACCCACATATCCGCATGCACACACAGACACACTCGCACACACTCGCACACATGCATGTAAGAGAACACCACTGATTTTCTGGTCACCCCCTGACACTCTTCTCTACATTGTCCCTGAGCTGTTGTGTGTCAGGGTCACATAGCCTCCATGGTTAATTAATTTAAAAAAAGTATGCTTCAAATATTCTATTTTTTTCTTATTGCTAACAAATCACATGAAAAGACTAAAACCAACAAGTATTTTCTGCCTATCCAAAGCCTGATCACGTATTCGTCTGTGCCATAGAGCTATATTGTTGTCATCAAAAACACATAAATGAGCACCACTGTTGCACAAGCTGACATGTTTTTTAATTGCCAATTCATTTTAAGATGTACATATTCAAGCAATTCAGTTAATTCAAATAACGCTATACACTGTTTGTTTCAGCTTTCACTTGTTAACGAACTGCTACAGATTTGTAACACAACAAATGTTACTAAGTTTGTCTTTAATAAAGCACAAACACTACCCACGCTACGGGATAATGTGGAGGCTTTCCTGTTCCTCCCATTCTGTCCAAACTACATACAGCTTAATACATTGTTTGTTGACAATAAAACAAATGAAATCACCAGCCTTAATCTTTAAGACTCTCTAAGACCCTAGTTTTGTTGTCATGGGGTTGAGATGTATGGTCGGGGCTAACAATGGTCTGGTGTTTGGAGGATAGATACGTAATGCTGGAGGCACCTCCACAGTAATATGTTGAGTTTCAGTAGCTTATTGGTTCAGGTTGATCAGAACTGCAAGTCACCTGCAAGTTGAAAGATTTGATTTGCAGGTCCCATGTTCCTCAAATCAATATCTCATCGTCTCATAATTCGCCTTTGGTACAATAAAAACGTAGCACCTTTTGTCCACAGCCAACAAGTAGGAGGTGATTGGTATTCTAGTAGCTGAAAGTTTTCCTGTTGACTCCTGGGAAGTTTGAGCAAAGTAATTTCTCTCACACCAAATGCTCACAATATATATTTTGTTATATGATATTATTAAGACTTGTTTTTGTCTTACAGGATAATGAAGGACAGACAGCGCTACATTATGGTAAGAAGGCCTCTCTTGTTAATCTCTATAGTACAAAATGTTGTATACTCACTTTTTTTAAGTGTATTTATATCTGTTTGTAAATGGTGAAAATCTCTTTTTGGATCTATCGTACACTGACATAATTATGTTTTGTGTGTGCGCGCTCTTTATATGAAGCAGCTTGTTTCCCGCTCTTTGCCAACATTTGTCTCAAATTTGACAATGCTCTCCTCCGATCCTCATCTTTATTTTCTACAGTTGTTTTTTCCACCCAGTTTCTCTTATTCCTCTATGTGTGTCTGTGTGTGTCTGTGTCCTTTGGTATGTATGTGAGCATGTGTGGATGTCTGGTTTTGTTCTGCGTGTGTGTAATAATCGGCAGGCCTCCCAGAGGAAATCAGCAGTGGTCCTTAGACTCCCCTGACCCTCTCATGCCCCAACACACATGTCCCTGAGGGGCGTTTCCCCTGTCCTCTGTGTGTGTGCATGTGTGTGGCGTCACCATCTGTCCCCCAGCTTTGTGGCATTGATGTGGGCATGTTGCATTACCCACCGTAGATCTACACACACAAACACACTCAGCAGAGGAAGCCCCGAGGATGGGGCATAAAAAGATGACTAATAAACATAAGCGATGAACTCCAAGAGACAAATAGCAGAGAATGAAAATTCATTCCCACCTCTCTTTGCACAGGGCCACAGTGGCTGGCAAGTGATTAATTGAGGGTTTACTGCTCACCATAAATTGTTCTCCTCCTCTACGGCTCCCCTGAGAGCCAGCTACTTTTTACAGCTCAAGGCCCAGGCGAGACACCCGCCACACACACACACACACACACACACCCCGCTGGCTAAATAAAATACTGTTTAGAGCAACAAGAGGAGGACTGCAAGCGTGGCTGTAAAAAAATAAGCCAAGCTTTGTTAGTCTGATTTGGCTGAAAGATAAGTGGTTCTTGTAGTGTTTGATAATCACACACCTCATGCAATTCATAGACACAACCTGCGCATGCACATGCATTTGCTTACACACTCAGATGCATTCCGATGTATCATCATATCTCATGCACACACACTCCCGCCAGCCAGCCAGCCCACCAGCCACCCCTGGGCTGGAGGTTAAAAGGCCTGGCTGTCAATCACTGTGGTTGCTGACATCAGCGATCATGGCACAGCACAGAGTCCGCTCTTTAAGAGAAGCGAGCGATTGACACCGACAGAGAAGAGCACTCAGAACAAGAGAGGAAGAGAGAGGAGATGGGGGGGCGAGGTGCCAGAGGGGCGAGAGGTGCATCAGGAAAGCAGGGACCTGCTAACTGGGTTAAGAAAGTGCAAGCCTCCCCCACTTCCTCCCCCTTATACAGAGAGAGAAGACCCTTTTAGTGGGGCACAAATTGCCAATGGGGCAGAAATGAAGTGTTTGAGAGAACCACAGGTCCAGGCCGGTGTCAGTGCTGGGCCTCCAGATGGGCTTTTCATTAACTGCAGCACTGTACATACTGTACATTACGTAGAAGAAAGGGATGAAGCAAATTTACTCAAACCTCTGATTCACACCAGCATAACAGTCTGTAATGAGCTGCACATTTGTCCAGGTTAATAATAAGTGACAGTGTTACCACACTCCTCTGTTTAAACCAGACTTTACAACAACTCTTGTGAGGCTGTGCTTAGGCACTGCGGTGCATTGAGCAAAATCCTAACATCAGCATCCTAACTTGCTCAATGCTAACAATGTTTACATGTTGATGTTTAGCAGGTATAGCATTTACCATGTTCGCCATCTTACCTTGTTGTGTTAGCATGCTAACATTTTCTAATTAGCACTAAACATAAAGTGCAGCTGAGGCTGATGGTAATGTCATTAGTTTTGCAGTAATTTGGTCATAAACTAAAGTACTGGACACATTGAATTTTGGCCTGATTATGGCGCTAGACTAGCTAGTATATCGCCAACGTAACTAGGATTCATCCTCAGTGGAACACAAATATCCGTACCAAATTTCTTGGCAATACATCCATAGTTGTTAGATAGATATTTCTGTCTGGACCAAAGTGGTTGACTGATCTACAGGGCGACGAAGCCATCCACACATCCTTGCAGCTGCTAGCATGGCCAAAAAGCTAAATGCCTAGCACAACGTTTATATAAATGCTTTTTGTTTTCTACTTATTTTATTGCTCTTCTTTGCGGTTTTCTCCTCCTTATAATTACTCCATTATGTTATTTCTTTTTTTTCTTCGGTAGCATCAGCGTGCGAGTTTGCTGACATCGTGGAGCTCCTGCTGAACGCTGGAGCCGACCCGTCCATCAAAGACATGGAGGGCTCTCTCCCTGAGGAGGTCACTGAATCCAGTGCCATCTCCTCTCTCCTGCGTCACTACACAGCTCCAAAAGGCTAGCTCACCCACCTGCCACCACCCTGGTCCTCGCCCCCGTCCTTGTCTCATCCCTGCTCCACTCATTCAACCATCCTCCTCATCATCCCTCCTTCATCCCTGAAGAGACTCTGTTCTTCCCCAGCAGTTAGTAGACCAGGATTACAACAGTTTTATTTGATTTGATTTTCAAATACTTGAGGTGAGTTTGGTTATGTTGGCTTAGCTCTGTGGAACTACAGGGTGTACACATTAATACATGTAATTTCAATCATCCAAATAATGTATATTGACTTTATATGCCCAGTAGGGTTGGGTGATATGACTTATTCTGGTAGCACTGCTGGAGATTTTGCTATACTGAGGTAGTTATACCTTAAATATATTTTGCTGTATTCGACCAATGCAGACAATGTTGCAAATCAATGAGCAGGACTGCTTATTGACAATATTGTAATGACAGGTTTTTGCATCAATGTGGTGAAGTATCTGTATTTGTCAGGTATTTAAGTCACTGGACGAACCAAAAAAAGACATTCCCATCCACTTATTTGATCTATAAACAGTAAAATATTTCAGAAAGTTCATACCGCAATATATTAAATACTGTAATAAAAGATTTGATACATATCACCCACTCCTACTGCCCAGGTCTGACTATCAGCCAGGCCTTTTAGTCTGAGTCAGCCCTCTCTGACCATTTGTTCATGATTCAGTTGTTACGTTTAAGGAATGCTTTGATCATTTGTCATTTATCACATTAAAGTCTTCAACAAATACTTTCCCTCTGACTGCTCATTAGATAACTTAACATCAGATGACAGTGTGACATGCTCTATCGTATTCTAACATTCATAGTACAAACAGACACGGCAGTGTACTGTATACTGCTGCAGCCCTTGTACTGTATGAGTAAAACCTAAACTCATATCCCACCTTAGTGAGCACCACATTGAAACTAAACCATACATTATCAATACAGACTAAACCAACTGAGCCAAGTTTATGTTGATATACCTTTTACAGCAAATTAGTTTGGAAACACAGATACTTTTAAGATAAGCTTTATCAGAATAAGCATTTTTGTTAGAATTAAAGTGCTTTACACAATAGGTAATTCACGCAAAAACATCCTCCACTTAGTAGGCAAGAAAAAAATTAAGAAAGAAAAAACATTTCATGCGAGAAAGCGTTGGGGGGGAATCTCACAAAAGATACTCCCTAGCTGCCCTGAAGGTAGCAAGATTAAAAGTCTGCAGAGAGAAAATAAACATGAAAAATATATAATTACATCATCACCAACAACAACTTGACCGTGCTCAAAGTCCAACCAAGTGGTATGCTACAATACACATGAGCACTGATACAAGTCCACGGAGATCCCATTTATTTGGCCTGTCTGTGTTTTAGTGCTGTCAAACTAATGATAACACATGGTTGGAAATCATACTGCCATACTGTGTGGCACAATTAAACACTACAGTATAAATGGAAATACATATTTTGCAGTTCTGACACAGCTCACTATTGTTTTTATCCACACCCCACCCAACTGGCCCATCTTCATCATCCACACAGCATATGCACAACATACTGTTCATACAACATAGGACTCTGCAACCTGCCTCTGTAGTATTGCGTCATATAGGAGAGATGTGGATGTTCTCCAAACATAACCAACACATGGTCTGAGTCCAAATCTGCTTTACTTGTCCTCAAGCCCCCTCTGATCAGCACATTTTCTCTGCCTCAGCACACACACACACACACACACACACACACACACACTCAACAAGATGAGAATACACTAAATCTGGATCCTGCATCTTAACTACAGCTTTATGAAGATACAAATGTACATTTTGTACACAACAGTGGGGACAAAGCTTAATCCTTTACTCTCTAACACCCTCCCTTGCTCCACGCCTGCCCTCATCCCCCCATGTTTTACTTAACTGGAAATCTGCTTCGACACAAGGCGTTAGATAACCCCTCAACATGTCAGTCACTCACAGATCTATGGCAGCAGTAGTCTGACAGGCATTGGTAGTCATTGCCAGGGGCACCACTTCAAATTAAATGTTTGTCTTGACAGCTGTTGTACAGTGCCTGTAGTGAATTCATATGCAAGTGAGCTGTGCTATACATGAGGTGAATTAAAATGTCTCCACATGATGTCTGTATATGCATCCATGTCCCGGCCTTCACAAATCACATGGGAGAAGAGAGCCTGAACTATTCTTTTTCAAAAGTGTCATCCTTCACTTTTGCAAACTCTAGCCACAGAGTCTGCCTCACCCCTCATGAATTTTGAGGAGGAACCCAACATGAGTTAAGAGGAAACCTTTTGAGTATTCAACCTGAGTCTGAGACATGATGTGCTACAATCCCACAAAGAGACGACCAGTGACCATATTGTTGTTATGAATTCCATCCACATCCAGCCATTAGGCTGTTGGTGTATTTCTAAAGCCTGTATGGGGCCCGTTGTTGTCTCCTCGTTGATTCCTAAACCCCGTTATACTGGCTAGAGGTAAGAGAGGGTGACGGCAGTCAAGTTTCCCCCCCCCCGGCTCGTCTGCAAGACTCTGACACTAAGCCCATTATGCTTCCATTATGGGGCTTCAATTTTCCTCTGAGCGCTTCACTTTTGACACTGCAGCTCCCTCCCTCTCCAAACCGCAGACTCACACACCCCTCCAGGCCCAAGATTGTTCAGTCGTTCTGAATATTTATACATTTTTCCGAGGTGAAAAGTAATAAACTACATTTTCTCAAGTAGTAAACTTAAGTACAGTTTTGAGGTACCGGTACTTTGCTTGAGTGCTTTCATTTTGTGCAACTTTATATTCTACTGCACTATGTTTTGGAAGAAAATTTAGAGGGACTTTTTATTCCCTAACAATTCTGTATGGTGTCCCCAAGGGGCAGCCCCATGTTGAATAGTAGGCATTTTGTTTTTGTAAATATTCAATTAATTATCTAATTATGAGATGATGACTCAACTGTTTTGTGACGTACTGTCTATAAGTACGGCCACATTTACCTGAAAAAGACCTTTAATATCTGGTCAAAACATAGCAAGTTACATCCTTATTAAACAAAAGAAGGGCAGGAAATGGTTATGGTTATGATCAGGTTTTTTTCAGTGTTATATTTTGCGCATATAAACACCATATCCTGGTTTCAGAAACCATACTAAACTGTTATCCCAGTTTTGAGAAACCTGGATATGCTAGCTGGAGTGCTCCAGTAGTATACAGTGGCATGTAAACACCTTATTCAGGTTTCTAATCATTCTCTGCCGTGTGTGCAGGTGCCACTTTAACTCAAGTTACATAAGTAGTTAGTCACTAAAAGAAGAAATATAATGGTAAATGATGTAATGTAATGATGATCAACAAGCTGAAGTAAGGGGAAAGTCTGACCTCAGTAATGCAATGCAGATCATAAATTGTATTGTCACTCTTGTTTTCCATTACCAGTGATCAGATGGAGACTCTAAATCCGAGTCCAGACAGCGATACACCAAAATGTGTTCATTTTGAACTGTTGAGGTGTCTCAGTTGGTGACATGTTGAGAAATCAAGACATGCATGCAGATAGCTGATCAGAAACTTGGTTACTGTCAGAAGAATGTGTTCAGGGATATGAATAGCCAGGTTTCCTGTAAACAGCATATCCCCGTGGCCGGGTTGGATCAGTGGGTAGAGCAGCACACATATACTGAGAGGTTTATGCCTATTTGTTGCTGGGAACCTGGAATGTATTTGTAGATGTGTGTTCCTCCAGAGAGAGTTCTCCATCTCTACTCTTTACCACTCTCATCACTCCCCTTTTCATCTTTCTCTCACACTGGCTCTCTCTTCTTTTACCTCACTCCTTTCTCTTTGTAAAGCAATAACATGTTTTGCTTTGGCCAGCTCTTAATGCAACCTCTTTACCCCCACACCCTCAATCCCCCCCTATTTTGTGCTACGCTGCAGCACCCCCACACCCACCCTGAGCAGCGTGGCTGGGAACCCAACAGTAAGCAGAAATCCCTCAGCTGCTGAAACACTTCCCACTAATATTAGGCTCATTCACTGGTGCCCAGGACTGTGTGTGTGTGTGTGTGTGTGTGCGTGTGTGTGCGTGTGCGTGTGCGTGCGTGTGTGTGTGTGTCTCCGAGGCTCGGCTCTAAAGCTTTATGTGTAGTTTATGGTGATGAACAAGCGTTTCTGCTATCCACCGACACAGAGGACCTAAGCTTTCAGACAAACAGTAAAGAGTCTTTTTACACTCTCTCACAGCATCTGTGTCCAATACGGACATGAAAACCTCCAGAGAACTATTCTAGAGACTGAGGCCTCCAATACAGCAAACATATTTTCATCACTACAGTATTTGTCGTGGTTTCCTTGAGTTCGTGAACCCTCCTCCTTTGGTTACCTGTCTTCTATCTGATACATGCAGCAGGATAATTATTGAGTGGGAAAAAGCCCAGTTTCACATTAAAACAGCATTGAGCTCACAACCTTGAGGGTGTCATTGAGAGGCCTCTGCTTGACTCCAGTCCCTCTTTAAGACTCACTCCGTCATCCTGCAGATCATTGTTCACTGCAGATCATTGTTCACTGCAGGCCCGATGGAGTCATTTGGGAGAAAAATGCCCTGTCTTGATGCTGCGAGATTGACTTTCGGGCCAAAACAAATTTCTATTTTGCATGTTAATTTATTCCCTTTTGCTTCAGATGGAGAAAAAAACTGTTTCCTTCAGGAAGTTTGTAATAAAAGCCTTGCGATCGATGATAATGGCATTTGTGCTTGTGTTTGTCATCTTCGCAAAAGCAACAGTGGTGGAGTTTCCACAGATTTATTTGTATACTAGTGCTGTAAGTGGCGTGTAAATTATCCTAACTGTCTGTGTGGCTTTTTATCTTTGTAAAGCCATACTATTAGAGCCTATCCATTAATGCCCATAGCCCAGCCAATCAATGCTTAAATAAAAATCAGCTCAATTTGTAGTGTTTTATGCAAACGTGCAAACTCCAACCAGGCTGACTCTTTGCTTTTTGTTTTTTTAATGTAACAGGAATAGCTAAAACACAAAGGAATCGATAACACTTAAGTTTGGGTTAGGTTGGCCTGCTCTCAGTGCTGCACATTGCTGCATACAAATGAGTTTCATACAGATGTACACAGTGGTGTAATTTCATTATAATTCTATACATAGTTAGCCAACACCATAGTTACAGGGAATTAATCCACCGTAACCTGAGAGGTTTAAGAAATGCAGCAACGGCTACTAAGAAAGCAAAGGCCGAGCAGCCACACACGTATAAGGTCAGGACCATTGCTACAAATGAGGACACTGTGCTCATGTCCTCTGAAGGAGTTTTGATGGTTGTTTTTTTAGAAAGATGGCGGAAAGTGAGGGGAGAGAATGCAAACCAGTAACATTGTGGTTCATGGCCAATACCTTAAGGTCTCCTCCTATTCCACCAGTTTGACAGTATTGTTTTTTTAAAGGTGGTTTAGATACTTTTAGCGAAGCTAGCGGTTTGTCTTTAGGGATGGCGATGTCAGTTTGTTGTCAGCCCACCACTTTAGTACAGACTAAAATATTTCAACAACTATTTGATGGATGGCCATGAAATCTGGTACAGATATTCATATTCTCCTCTGGGTAAATTGTACTAACTTCAGTGATACCTAATTTTTTTCATGTAGCCCCATCATTAGGTCAAAATTTGAATTTGTATAATACTTGGGTTTAAGAATCTGCAAACCTATTCCCATTACCTTTGTATTCAGTGCTAATTAGCAAAGTTAGCATGCTAACATACTAAAATAAGATGGTGAATATAGTACAGTATGCCTGCATGCTAGCATTGTCATTGTGAGCATGTTAGCATGCTGATGTTAACTCAAGTACAGTCTCACAGAGCCAGTGTGGCTGTAGATATTATCAAAATATTACTTTTTTTAAACCAAATTTAAAGTATTTAGTATTCCTCCACCAGAATTACAAAATTAAAAAATGCAGGAGCAGCGGAAGGCTTTGAAACTGCCTGTAGACCATCAATAATGGAGATGAAAATGATAGAAAACATGCAAGTCAAAACATTTCCCTCAGGGTGTACGGTGGACTTATGACCTCAGTGGTTGAAAATCCTGGCTACAGCTACGTTATAGTCTTTTTAGCAACTTGACATATTGACATACAAGCTAACTGCCGGCATATGGGACATATTCCCTCTTTGCCCGACCACAAAGCATTTTTCCCAATATTTCACAAAGCACTCTACAATTAGTTAACAGCACAGGGATTAAGGATAGATTTGACAGTGCAGCGCTGCAATCTGCTGCTGTGTCTCTTTAGCACTGAGAGGATCAGTGAGCTAGCGAGGCATCTGTTTCTCCACTTGTTTTATTTTTTCTCTCTTTCTTCTCTCTCTTCATGTATCTTTCTTGTCACCCCCACCCCGAGAGCGAGAGAGGAAAACAGCATCAATCACTGTTAACTGACTGACCACTGTCTGTTGGTGGTACTAAATGGATCTCTACAATTGAATAGAGGCCTAAGTGTGTGGTAAATGCTCTCAATGGGTAAATTAATTTGCGGGTTAACTCGCTCTAAGAGCGTTTAGATAAGGCAAAAATAATAAAAACACCTAAAGCAGATATTTTTCTTTTGATATATTGAAAACAAAGTTCAGCTGAAAATCTTAACTCGCACATTCATCACCACAGGCCTGGTCTGTTAAAGAGAAATGCACTCAGGGGTAACCCAAAGACAATTCAGCTTTATTTTCGTCGTATAGATTTGACTGTACACGGTTCATACCATTACACAGAAGGCATAAATGAATAAATTCAGTGCTCTCTTTTACATCTTTTTCAAAGACACATGGCAATAATAAATAGCGTTCATGAAACAAGACGATCAACACGTTTTCAAACTGTACAAAATTTACAACAATTAAGATGCAAACTTCTGAGGCAACACAGAATAGACAAAACTGTAGCAGTGTTTGTGTATGGTTTTAACTACACACTTTAGATTGTAGCCCGCAAATTACACTGAAAATAGTTTGTACATATGAAGTACAAATGAAGCACCTAGTGGATATCTACTGGTGGAGAATACTGGGAGTAATGGGTATTTTCCTGTTATCTATTGAAGTTTATCATACTTTTAAAATCAATTATATCGCAACTAATGTCACTGAAATATTCCCTAAGCTATTGTCATCTTCCCCTGTACTTATATTTTAATGCCGGTATAGCCATACGGTAAGTATAACATTAAAACATGTATTTACTAGATAATTACGCTGAAATTTGCGGGCTGTAATCCAAAGTGTTACCCGATTCACTTAATGGTGTCACTTTCGGTTTGTTGATTTGCTTTCTGGCTCTTAAACAGGATGCTCTAGTAAAAAAAGAACTTGGCATTTTTTCACGAAAAGGTGACCACACAGATAAGAATTGATTTCTTTTCTTCAATTGACAAAACAGAAATAGGAGTAGGGATGTGTTTTTAAGCAAACCTTCCCCCAGATTAAAACTTCATTTTGACATGCTCAACAGGTCAAATCAAACTTTTAGAAGAAAGTTTGAATTTTAAGGGAATCAGAATCTTCTGTCTTCTATCTCATTTGTCGTGGGGGTTGTTGGGGCTTTAGCTGATGTGGCCTGAACTGTACAGTAATAAACATATCAGCCTAGCGGTCATGCCAGCACTGAAGCGACAGTAGGGTATCGGCCCTGATCGTGGGGGGCTCTGTGGTAATCCCTATGACATGGAGGCCAGGCAGAGGGAGAACAGATTGACAACACATCTGGGGTCAGTAAGTAGGTTGATAGCAGGCAAAGCTAGAGCTCTGCTGGGCTGAGTAGATTACCGTAGAGAAGCCTGGATCACACTGAGGAAACAGAAGAGCCAACACAAAGGGACTTTTTATCTGTGTTCCTGCTAATACTTGTTGGTGTTTTGAATGTTTTGTATTTGCCTAACCATCTAATTTGGTCACTAATATCTGCAAAAGAATCTGTCTTATGAATGGATATCTACTCGTCTTACGTCTGTGCATTCAAAGAAATGAATTCATAATTTAGATGTGTGATATATTACTAGAATGGTTAAGAGTTGAATCTTTCCAAAAGCCTAGTTTTCTTGACTGTCCTCCAACACATAAGCTCTGATGCCTGGTGAGTCTGGAAACAGATAATTTAATACTGACAGACGTCCGCTCTCAAACAGCTTTTACACAGACAAGAACAAGTCAAGCACCTATAAATATAGAAGAGAGGCTTGCTGTGTAGTAAACAGTGTTCGCCCTCATTCAAACAGAGGAGATGTCAGTTTCTACGGACAGACGGACGGGCAGACAGACCAACCGCCATCTACTTCCTAATAACTTGTAAGCTTCAGCAATACATTAAAAAACATCAGCATGGTTCAAAATTCACACTTGTGCCACTGTTCTTGTAAATTTCTTTCCCAATGAAACACTGTGTTTTTGCCTTGTGCATATGTCTCTCCTCTTTCTCTCTCTTCCTCTTTCTGCATTCCTGTCCATATGTGTAGAAAAAGAAGAGGAGAGTAAAGTGCATTGCCAATGTAACAGGCTTTGATATGGCCCGACAGCAGTCCTACTCATTATGAATCAGAAGCATGCAGGTGCCTCCTGGGTCTCATAGGGACTTTGATCTAGAATGTAGCCCTATTGTTGTAGCTGTTACACAGGGGTGGTTTATTTTGGGGGACAATATTACCTTCCCTGTGAGCATTAATCCACCGACATTCAGTCTCAGTCTCGGAGTGTAAGAACAAAATAAAGTCAGGTGATACCAAAAATTGTATGATACAGTGTTGAGATTGAACATTCAGTGGTGTGGAGGTGCTTCGTCACACTTTGTTCGGACTACACATCTCGACCCGGTTGTTACCTCACCATTACGACTGCTGAGGGACTGAGAGTCACACTTCTTCTCTCTTCCTTCTCCTCTTCACCCAAATCCACAAAACATACCAGTCTTGGAGGGTGATAGAAAGAAATGTAAAAAGCCTTGTGAAAGTCTGTTTTGTCGTACCCCCACAGCGCCGTGTTCTAGATTCAAAACTGGGAATGGTCCATCTCGTCCAGCCATGAGGCGGGGCTGGTGGGGAAGTCGGGGTATCCTGTACTGCTGCCTGTGGATAGGTCTGAGGTTGGGCCCCCTGCCATGGCCCTCAGAGCCTGTCCCACGCCGCCCGGCCCGCCCTGCACCACCAGACTGTCCATGCTGAAGCCCAAGTTGTTGAGGAGAGGCGTGTGGCCGGGCAGAGAGGTGATGGAAGAGGGCGACTGAGGAAGACCATAGGGGCTTCCTGCTCGGATGTCGTGGTAGGGTTGTCCCGCCACGTCGACAGAGAAGCCGCCGTTCAGTACCGCGCTGTTGGTCACGTCACCGACACTCCCGTAAAGCCCGTTGGTGTGGCCGAGATCTGACAGTACCTGGTCATCTGTGTAGGAGATACCGTCACTTAGCATGAAGGGTGTAAAAACTTTGACACATCAACAGTGCTGTCAACGGCAAGAGCATTATATAGTTGTAATACTTCAATACAGTTAAGTGCTTTTATGAGTGAGATTTATTGTGGCAACATTATGTGGATTTTACAGGTACAGTAAATGGACTGCTGAGCCACTGCTACGTATTTAAAAAGCATTTGAGTCTTGTTGGTGAGAAAGGATCTGCTTTACTTTCTTCTCTAACAAAAGAGGTCTGTGCAGTATGTGTGCAATTACTGCAGCACAAAATAGTTGTTTCCATCTCAATCCGTCCCCTGAGTGGTTTCAATAACAACAATGCCCCAGAGCACTTTCTCTCTAATTGACTAAAAGCCTCACATGCTTTATAGAGTTTCTGTCACCATGTTTTCATTTCTCATAAAAATGGCCTTCTTTTTAAAAGTGGCTTGAAGACTTTTATAACTACCCAAAACGGGGTTTGTGAACATTAAATAACACAAAGATGTCTAAAATGTCGTTTGCATCCCACTAAGGACCCTCTCTCTTTTCCAATAAGCTCCATCCTGGCGACAAACGGTGGCAGGAGGATGCGTCAGTGGCCATGGGGAGGTGTGAGGGGAATGTGAAATGAGAACGCCGTTTTGGATTTTCCTGACACCGTGCATTGAACAATGCAAGAAAACAAATGAATTGCGACAAATACACATTCAAGTGCTGCTGCACCACATCATTTAGCAGCTTTTAGGCTCCCTTAATCCCATTAACACAACAGCATGACTGACAGTTCCCTTTCAGGAATCTCTCTCTTAACTAATAAGAGATATGGACTCGGTTTAAGTTCTGCACACAATACGTACCTCTGAAGCTCAGTTCACTGTCACTAAGTCCTGCGTCGTCGGCCGAGCTTTCCTTCTCCACTTTAGTTCCTCCTCGGCTGCGTTTGACACTTTTATAAAACTGAGTCCAGCGATGTCGACCTGCATCTTTCTTCAGACGCTTTTCCTTTGCTCGCCGGTTCTGGAACCACACCTGACGGAGATCATAACAATTATCATTAAGTGAACATAATAACTAATATTGTAATTCATCATTCAAATAATCATGAATAATATTATTTTCAGTTCAATATAGTATTACATTTTTTATGATATTTTAAATGTTAAACTCTTAAAACTATTTTCTTTGACACAAAAAAGTTGTGAATACATGGTGGAATACATAACCAACTTAGTCTACACTAACTTATCATAATAAAATATAAAAACACAGTTCAAAATGGTGTTGCATAAAGATTAACAGAAATAGCAAGACAATCAAGGAAAGAAATGTTAAAGCAGAGCATAGAGTCATAAAATATATAAAGTTTTATATTTATCATTAACAGGTTATGTGTTTGTATCATGTCTTTGTATCACCTTTTAAATAAAATAAAATCTTTTTAGATCCAAAAGTCTGATAATAAAGGCCTGTTTTACATCATTTATATTTTAAAACATACATTAACTAAGGACTTCAGCTTGTAATTAAGTCATACAGGGCTAAAACATTTGTGATAAAGGAGGATAATTAGTAAAAAACTTTGCTAGTTTAAAGATGTAAAAATCAAGAGCTAATGTCTTTTTACTGCTTTGTACAGGTTGGAGACAACAGAGATCCTTTTGCAGGAATATTGACAAAAGAAAGACGAAACCCTCTACCTGAACTACTCTCATGTCCAGCCCCGTCTCCGAGGACAGCTGCTCTCTGACGTGGCGTGCCGGCTTTGGCGAGTTTTTGTAGGCACTTTTGAGGGTCTCTAGCTGCTTGGCTGTGATGGTGGTCCTCGGTCGCTTGGTCCCCGCCTCTGAATCATCTGAAAACATCATTACAAGTGTGAGTGACGTCTTCTTACATTTGTCACGTTACCTTAACAGTCAGTGCCCCTTGGCCTTTGCGTGGAGTGTACGCACGTTAAATGAAGTGAATGGTTATGTATGGAAGTGTATTATTGTCCTTGTGCATCTGTCCCACTCCCACAGCAGAGTACATAAATCTACACAGCCGGATTGCCAGAGGAACGGAGTTATTGGGGCTGCTTCACTTTACATAATCAATCAGAGATGCATGGAAATCTCAGAAGGGAGGGAGGGAGAGAGACAGCATACACACCCAGACCACAAACAACATAGATCCACAGTCAGTAGTCATTTCACTGCATTACTCAGTGTACATAGCTTGATCTGTCACATCCTCTACTGTGATTCTGATGTAAGTCAAGCCAGACTGACTTACATGGGCTGCGTCTGACTGTAGGGATGTAAAGGAGTCCTGATTGTTGAAACAAATCGTTTTAAGTAGCCTAAAGTTTAAACCTGTAGTATTTTTCTTTTAAATTGACTGGATTTAAGTTGAGTATCAGCTAATGTTGCCACTTAATTTTTTGGATGCATGCAGACCTACCATTTTGTTTTGCAGTCTCATAATCCACCTTGCACACAAGCCTCCCATCCTCCATTAGGTAAAACTCGTCCCCGGTGGCCAGTTGTCGGCTGCACATGATGCAGGCAAAGCAGTGCAGGTGATACACAAAGTCCTGTGCCTTCCGCACAACCTGTGTCGGAGGAATCCCCTGTTGGCATGATGCACATTTTGTTCCAAAACGCCTGCAGGAAAACATGAATAAGGGAGCAGCCATTACAACATTTGATGCAAAACGCCAGCAGGGTAGACTGACATCCTTCCCATTTATGCCCACTTTACAGGCTGGTGGAGATAGTGCGACCAACCGAGATTAAAAAATGTCACATGCCAGACAGATATTTCTTTAACTGCAGCCAAGAATGATGGCACAGTGTCTGTATTAATAGAAGCTCCAGCTGTTGTAGAGAGAAAAATCAGCACTGGAATGCATTTCTGTTAACGATAGACCTGATGGATGGAGAGGATCAATGCACTGTGGTGTGTGCACGCCTCTGTGTGTGTGTGTGTGTGTGTGTGTGTGTGTGTGTGTGTGAGGAGGAAGAGGAGGAGGAGGAGGAGGAGGGGTGCCCACAGTAAACACACCCTGAGGAGAACCAATAAAACACTGACTCGGGAGAGGCTTTAAATCACACAACCAACCCACAGAAATAAAAAGAGCAAGGTGAAGCCTCCAAATCAGGAATCTGTGTGTCTACACGTGTGTGTATGTCTGTGTTTTCCAGTCACACACGTGTCCCTCGCCACAGCACTGAACATGCAAACGTCCCCCTGCTGTCCCCCGGGGTCGACTAACACTGTTAGCTCTCAGTGAAGACTCCAGAGCTCTTTAGGTCTCATTCAAGCTTTGAGCATGAAAACCTTTCAAACATGATTTAGTGAAAAGCCTGGATCTGTTGATCCTGTTTTGGATAAAAGTCAAACTCAATTGTCTTCTGCAATGCCTCAAAAATCCAATCGTTTGAAAGAAAGAAAGATAGGGGGAAATGGCAAAAAGAGAGAAATAGAAAAGGTTGTTTGAGCTCTTGTTTTGAATTTTTTTGCTTCTTCTTATGATGTCAGCAGGACAAAACAGCCGGTAAAAAGGTGAATTATGTAGAAATGTGAATATTATAAATAACTTAATAAATAAATCCTAAAATATTATGGATACCTAAACAAATAAAAATAAATAATCATAAAATATAGTCCAACATGGTGCCTTGAGCTGAGTAATAATGACATCCATTTATAACAGACCAGCAAAGTGATTGGTGTTTAATACAAAATTATTAGAAAGACAAAACTATTCACTAAAATATTATATGTAATGTTACTAACGTTAGCTAGCTCTCTAATTTACTAGCTCTCCCTGTGGATGTTTTGGTTTAAGAAATAAATAATAAGGTTGATAAAGCTTAGTGTAAAAATAACTAGATTATCTTCATTTATTACAATAAAGCATGACTTTCCATGAAATAAAAAGGCTGCACAAATTCCTAAACAAAAATATATAAACGAGAAACACTGGATTTATGCTAATAGCAACTTCGAAAACAAGTAGCTAACGTAACGTTAGGCTAGCAAGTTAAGCTAATGTTGCTAACATTCTTTTTTACCAGATGGAATATGCTAGGCTGTTTTGTATGTCAAAAATATACGAATTATTAAAAAAATTAAGACTTATTTCCGTTAGAATCAGTCACTTTCCACCCTTATTAGTGGTGAAAGTGACCAACATGTTAACGTCAACGTTACTTTCTCTGGGGGCAACTCTGCTAGCTTGTTTGGATTGTATAGTCCATGTTTGCTTTCACAGTTAATAGGCCAAGAAACCAACTCAAAGAAAGACTGGGTTAACTATGAACACATTTATAATTTCATCGCTATGACAAACAAAAATAAATAAGAAACTGACTTGAAGAAATCGTCCTTGCAGTAGACGCTCCCTGCCCGGGAGAAACATTTGTCTGCCAGCGGAGTCTGGCAGTCGGCACACTTGAGGCACTTGGAGTGCCAGTGTCTGTCCAGCACCTTCAGGATGAACTTGTCCAGGATGTGTTGACTACAGCCGGCACACTGAGGGATCTCTGCGGGGGGAACAAGAGCACACACACACACACGGTGAGTACAGAGAGAAGTGAGCAACCCCTGATAGTAGCCATAGAAATAAATGTTATCAGGCAAGCGTTGTTACGCGGTAAAATAACAACTATTATATACATGCTTATGAATTTTAATCTGAATTTGAACTTTGAATCAAAACAGGTGGGTTTCTCCTCCATCATGTCTCAACCTGCAGGTCAGTCTTGAAAAGCACACTATATCTCTGTCTCTACATTGAATATTAACTTGTCAATTGAGATTTATAATAGGAACTTTATTATATTCTTTATGATAGTCAAAGATACAAGACGTATTTTCAAAAGCTTTAATCAATCTATTTTATCTTAGTGATATTTGTTTAGATTAGTGATTTTTATTTTGACCCACTTTTGTCTCGCTGATTTTTTTTATCATTTTAAATTACGTTATGAATTAGATTTTTTTTAATTGTATCATCTTCGTTAACAATAAAAATAGAGGATGCCATGTTTTAAAAAGTCAGTTTATTTGTAGGCTATATGAAGCGCTTTGTGAAAAATGTCCGTCACTGTCCAAGGTGCTGAACTCAGAGCTGTTTCCCAGCAATGCACACGTAGACATACTTCATATTGATTTGTATTAATTTTGTTAACCAGTGCTGTTTCTCTGAAGCTTGATCATCTATCTAGATGTGCTTCTAGGATCTATGGTGGCAAATCGGGGTCAAGACGAGGTTCAATTTAATTTAGTGGTTGTGAAAAACACAACTGGGAAACAGCGGCAGACCACATGTGCACATACAGAAAGAGAGACCGTACTGATTCCCTAACGTTTCCTATTCTGCAGCGGCATCGATGATCTACAGTAAACTGCAGATTTCAAAAAGTAGCATTTAACTCATCAATCAATGAGAGTCAAATGTTTGTCCATAACGAAATAGATATTTCCTCTTAAAGCTGGACCTTTAATAAACCAAATGCCATAATTTAGTCTATTTAAACATAGATATGCCAACACGACATATGTTGTACATAATCTGGTTTATTTTAGACACTGAAGTTTGTGTCTTTAATTATATGTAAACCTATCCTTTCCATTGTATTTAACATAGAATCAATCCGTTATTTATATTGTAAAAAAAAGGCCTCGTGTCATCTGAAAACCAACCTTTAATCTTTTCAATTATTCTGTAAATAGCAATGCAATTTTTAATACATTTTCTTTTGTGGCTTCACTTAGTCAAACAGCCAACATGATATCTGATAATGCAAAATCAATATCGAGGAGAAATGGAGAGAAAACACCAGACACAACACACACACACACACACGCGCCCACACGAGCTGCGGCAGCGAGGCTGTTCACTGTTGAGACAAAACATAATCTACCAATAACCGTCTAAAGCGCAAGATGCCTTATGCTAAATCTCATCACAGCACACAGTCTGCAAAAAACAAAGCTCTCGGGTTATGCAACATGGAGGTCGAGGCAGTTTGCACACAAGTAGACACGCGCATTTTATACGTAAATGCATGTTCAGCCCGTAAATATGTAGGATATGTAATAAAGTTGTGCTAGTTCCTTTGCATTAAATTACTTTTAATTCGAGACATTTTTGACTAAAATGAATTACGTTTAAATGTACCAAAAAAATATATATATATTTTTCATATTAGTTTGCGTTTTTCTGAAGAAGATGAAATGTATTTTATGTAACTTGCATAAAATATCCGGCTTCATTTTACAACAGAAAACGATCCACACAGTAAATACAGAGCAACATTCCTGCACAGACAGACAGGATCATAGGATGGACTGGCTTTGTTTAACCTCGATAGTGATGCATTCACAACAGGGATGATGTAAGAAGTTATTTAGAAAGGATTGCACTTGAATCTGTGTCTTGGCTTTTTTATATATATGAGGAAAAATTAGAGGCATTTAGAATATCTAGAGATAAGTGGTGGGTGGGTGAAGCTGAGCGGGTGCGACAGAAGTAGTGCTGAAAGGAAAGCAGCACGATCTTGGCAACGACACAAGTTCCACCGTCCAGTGTGTGTGCGTGTGCGTGTGTGTGTGTGTGTGTGTGTGTGTGTGTGTGTGTGTGTGTGTGTGTGTGTGCGCGCGTGTGTGTGTGTGTGTGTGTGTGTGTGAGAGAGAGAGAGAGAGAGAGAGAGAGAGAGAGAGAGAGAGACGTGTATTTAGGAGGTCTTCATATCTTGATATCTGTTGCCACCACTCTCCACTCTTACACTTCACTCTACAATTCAGTCTCATCACCTCCGTCATTTCACACAGGAAGTGAAACACATTTTCAGTCCAACTGGGGGTTTTTTCTATGTGGAATAAGTGCAGTCTGGCAGCATTTATACTTTCAATTGTCAAATGATTTGTGGTAATTAAACGTGGAGTAAACAAGATATCCCAGAATAATAGTCTGCAGGTTAGAATTTGGGTGTAATTGCCCTGAGTCAGCAGAGCACTCTGTCCATAATATAAAATAAATGTTTCGATACATTCTCTGTTGCTTTTATTCCTGGAATAATCCAGGTTTAAATCCAGGATGAATGCTGGTATACTGCAGGGGGCTGAGTGGCAGGATCTTTATCCAATCTTTTAATCTGACTCGATTTATAAAATTAAAGAGCATAAGCCGACCACATAGTCTCTTTGTCATTTGGTTAGGTTTAAATACTTTGCTGAACTCTAAAATGACACCATCAAGTTATTCTATTTCACTTGCATTTTTATTTGCATTAGGTTTGTTTACACTCAACAGGCGACAACAATGTGGTACAAAGAAAATAATATTATTTTGTATTTTGGGTTATTTGGAAGCCAAATGTGTGTTAGAATTTGGCCTACATATTTAGAGCTAGAAGGAACGATTTTGATCAAACATCGTATTATCAGTGTTTTGAAATCAAGGAATGCCCAGTAATTATCTCACTTTATTATCCCATTTTGTTTTTTGGAGACTGTTAGAGTATAGCTCCATCTGTACATTTGACTAACTCGCATATTTAGGTCAGAGCAGAGACGTATCCTATTGCACTTCTATCTTGATTGCACGATCAGATTATAAAAGGCCTGGGACAGATTAACACGCCGGGACGAATAGATGTAAGGTAATTCTAGCCTTTGATGCTGAAAAGTAGAATAATGCAATAAGATGCTGAAAAATAACTGTGAGAAATATTTGGTCGTATCCTGAATAAATAATGGCACAAACGAACGACGGGCTAATACTACTGCTTTCACCACTACTGCTACCATCCTGACCTTAATTGTAAAACATTCAAACTAATGTAAAGGCCTTGCTTCAGAGACGAAAACGACTAAACAAACTGTATCATGCAATGTATATGTATTAGGCAATTATTTGACCCAGTAATGAGTGTCAATCAAAGTCAGTGTGCGTTTGTCTGATGGGTGATGACAACTGCGTCTGATGTCTTGGCCATGCAGGCTCGTTTACAAATTAACAGCTGCCTGGGAAGGCTCACTGTGAGCCCTACAACCTGACTGGGGATGCAGCAAAGTTTGAGGCCAAACTGGAAAATGAAATACTGCTGCTTTAAATAACAGAAATGATTCTCTTTTCTTCTAGAGGTGGGATGAATAACCGAAGTGCCTTTGCACTATAGGTGTTGCATCCTATTGCAGACTACAGCTACAGGCTGCAACGATGAATTGGACATGCGGGATAGTCATTGCTTGGCTTTGAGGCCAATACTCAGTATTATTTAAGACGTCTATGCTCGTTGAAATATAAGCAGCATGACACATCATTGGCCTGTACGTGACAATCTAAGACAGAGAGGTTCAGCCTCCTCTCCCCATCCTCAATCTCGGCCGAGTTACTGGAACTAACCCCCCTCTCCCTACAGCAAAACCCCGCAGCACTGGTTGCACTCGCCAACCGCTTTCCAGATTGAAAATCGACAAAAAGGAGGGTAATGTCTTACGTTGCAGTGGCACTCCGAGAATCTCCGGTAAACTCTTTACAGGACTCTCTGTCGGTAGGACCGCCGCACTTTGCATCATCGTGATCCAAACCGGGAGACAAACGCACGCACATACACCCGCAACACGGTGGGCGCACTCCCCGTCCTGTCTTTTGGAGAAAAAAAGTATATGATGATGCAGATGTTGAGGCCTCTTTCCTCTCTGCAGGCTGAGCTCTCCTCGCTGTCCCGCCAAGCCTCTATCCCTGTACGGTCTCTATTCCCGGGATGATGTCCGTGCCGTGCTGAGCTGTTTTGGAGTGAATCAGACAGGCTGCTAGGTCCATTCAGCGCTGCAGGGGCGGCGGGGCCTGACGTCACCACGGCAGTGGCTCACCGGGGGCCAATAGGAGCGCAGGAAGAGGAGGCCCCCGGGGCGGAAAGCATCCTCCATAGGTGTACAAGCGAGGAGGAGAAAGGAGAGGAGCAGAGGCGTCTAACATGGTATATGAAAATGTCTCAGGAGAGGCGGGGCCTTGTTCCTCTGGAGACCATAAATAGCTCACTGCAGTGGCTCCTGGAGGGACCCCGGGCCAGCAGGGCTCCTTCTGGGAAGGAGCAGGAGGGGGGAGGCTCCATGCAGCCAGGAGACTGAGGATCAGTTCACTTTTATTTTAGAAATGACCAATAAGACAATATATAAAGAAAGGAGAGTTGTCCTTGCATATGTCAATTCTGCTCATATGAGGGTGTGGGATCACTTGTAAACAAATGTTTCTTCAACGTGCACCAGATTGCTTGAAAAGGATTGAACCCAAAATTTAAGTTTTATAGGCTAGATAATCAGCAAGTGGGATGGTGGCACACTGGAAATAATTCAATTAATCTTTTTTTTTTCATTGAGCTAGACGTATTAGTTGGGCATGTGTGAATATAAAAGGTGGACGCAAAAGCAAGCTGAAATAAAAAAAAAAAGTCACTCGTTCTTCTTTAAAAAACAGCAACCTCATATCAGTTTAAATATGTTTTCATAGGAAAGAGATGGCACACTGATTTGTCGCTAACATGTACCGTATGGGAGCAAAAAAAGAAACCAGACCACAGAAGTGATATCTTTGAACACATGTCTGAGTCAAATTCACAGCACCTTCACCTGCACGAGCTGTACTCTTTCCCGGCAGCGTGGCAGCGCCCACGCAGCTGGTTTTCTCCCAGTGACAGGTAGGATTAGGAGTCTGGGCGCAGTCCTCCTGACACTGTTCATTTCAAACCCCATCGTCTGACACTGCTCTCCCGGATAAGATATTCCCCCCGGAGGGCTGCTAGTTCAAGCTAGATGAACTCAATCTTCGCTTCCAATTTACTTCAAGCATGGAAAGAAAAGCACACAGTGGCGCTTCCCCGCCGGACCGCTTCCAAACCAACGTAGGTTATTTCCGTCAACAGAGTAACCGTCTGCAGGTCCCAGCTCACACCACATCTGCCCAGACACATCTGGATACACGCTTAACTACAACAACACCACCAAGTTTACTTTGAACAAAAAAACAAGGTTATTTGACTTTATTCACATTAATAATAATAACGTGAGTTAATTTCTGTGGTTTTTCAGCCCTTAAAATGATATAATGGGCATTGTATTAACGCACAGAGGCTCTAGAATTAGTGTTAACCTCAGAAAATTTAAGGTCAAAAGATTGTTGTTGTGGAAAAAATATTTCCGAATAATATTGAAAACAATTAAGTTATTTAATTATCAGTGAATCTGCAGAAAGTGCTTATGTACAAATTACAAAAATGAGGGTCGTGTTGGAAACTCAGATATTCAGCTTTGGGAAAATAAATTAGATTTTGCGTTTGTCCAATTCAAACAAGTAAACATTTCTCTGCTACATTATGCTGATTTATCTTCCTATCTTTTTCCGTAGTCTATATTTCCAACTGACTGTTTATTCCATTGTCACACACCGTTTATATAGCCTAATGGAAAGAGCCACAATTCCATAAGCCGTTCGCTTGTGTAGTTAATGTTTCAAATGTAATTAAGTAAAAATAAAACGCACATCAAGCTGATTAAAAAAGGAGCCTGGGAGGTTACAGGATTTTTGTATCCAACCTATTGAAAGCTGCAGTGTCTTGGGTTAGGTGTCCCATCCATCCATCCATCCATCCATACATACATACATACATACATGGCGTGCACGTGTGGGAAAGGAATCATCTGGTCTTACTTTATTTTCATTATACACTTTTCCCCTCAAGATCATTCAATTTATTCAACTATTCAATTACTCTGATTGTTAGTATTGAGACCCCTTTAGCTGCCCTGGAAAACAATGAAGATAAAAATGCTCTTAACCTATCAGCAAGGGCAAGATAATTAGAATAATTGACGGATGCAAAATGCAGAAAGAGAAAAGATGTGCACATCTGGTCACTAAATGACGTTTTTTCATTGTCAAATGAGATGGCAAAAAAACAACAACGTGGGAATTAACTAAATTAATTGCAAAACATTATGTATCTATCAAGAAATATTTATACTGCACAAGGTGACAGCAGATATTTAAAAGCGGAAGTGATAGGCCTATATGAAAAATTGGGCTAAAAAAATATGTTTTAAAGACGTCCAATTGTTTACTGCTAAGCCCCTCACCAATAAATCTAATTTAACGTATTGCCAATTCATTTTCGAACCTTAAACAATGCACTCAAACACAAGAAAGAAAAGCAAGAATGATGGTGAAATGATTAGAATAATGCACTTTCTGAGATAGGTGAAATGACTGATCTTTGTCCATATGCAGGTGCTACTGTAAGAGGAAAAAAGCTGTAGAGGAAGCAGCTCTCGGGCAATAATTCACGCAGAGGGCGACTCCTTTGCCACCGACGTTGACCCAGCCACCTCTAATTAGATCTAATATTTCAGTGGACGAGTTCATTGGCATGTGAAATTCACATATCCATCTTTCTGAGCAGATAGTCAGAATTACAGAAACACATCCATCTGTACAAAGAGCAGGCTTATAAGGAGTCTAATACAAGTGTGTGTCACCCTGTACTGATATATAACTGTGCGCTAGGCAGGCCTGATGAACCAAAACATCACACATTTAATAGATTGGATTTATTATTATCAATATTTAACATTGTTTACAATTTAACAGAGGCCCATCACGCCCACACAAACACAATTAAATATCAAATGAGCACAAGAGCAATGTATATTACAAATAGTGACAACTACATCGCACATTCATTTAGTGTGGAAATGACTGCAAAACAGCACTTAGAATTCACTGTACCGGTGTGATCAATACACAGAACATGGATTATATCTCAGTGACTTCACTTCAGAGAAGATGCATATTTTAGAGAAGTGTAAATTCCCTCTATGCTTTAGTGTAAATTCCCTCTATGCTTGCAAGAATATATAACACCACCGAGCAGACCTACCTAATCACCGCAGCTCGCCGGTGATTCAGAGGCAGGCTGTCTCCTCCTCCTCCTCCTCATCTTCTTCTCCTTTATGCCGCTGAGAGGTTTTTCTCAGCAGAATGAGCCGAAGCTCGCAGAGAAAGAGCAGCAGTCAGTCCACAATCTCTCCGGCATCCGCTGACAAAACAACATTAGCGCTAGCGATGGCCCCGTGTCCCTAACCATTTGGTCCGAAAGCAGGAGAGGAACAGAGAGAGGGAGAGAGGCAGAAAGCGAGGGGGAAACCTGAGGAGAGAGCACGGAGGAGAAAATTAAATTGCACTTGGGGGGCAAATTCTATTAGGGAATAGTTATTGTCTCCTGACAGCTCCTGTCCATTTGGGTAATTAGTAGAAGAGATTGGTTGAACAAACGAAATCTATTCCCGTCAGAAATGATATTTTCCAATTCCCTGATTAAACCTGACCCTGTCGCGCTAAGACAGGCGGTAATAGGCTCATTTGACTCAAACAACTTGTACACAGTCCAGCCAAGCCTGCCTGGTCCAACACTCGATTGAGGTTTTAAAAAATAACCTGAAATAGACGTTTTATTAGTTTTAAGACACAACGGCGAGGCTAATAAAGGCTGCACTTGTCACAAACATTATGGTATAAAAAATTCACAATTTTATTATTATTATTATTATTATTATTATTATTATTATTATTATTATTATTATTATTATCATCAGCCTATCAGTAACCAATGCGTGCACTGACAAACTGGATATATTTTTGTGGGAATCTCTCTGGACAGTAAAGACATAATTCAGATATATTATCCAGTTTAATTTGAAATACTGTGATTTAATATTAATGGCACCTGCCCAAGGTGTTACCCTGTCTGCATGCTGCCCCCAGTGCATGCTGGGACATAGACCCCAGATCCCCAAGAACCTTCATCAGATAAGCCTGGAAAGCAAATGAATGAATGACAATTCCAAAACCTCCAAATGAAAGTATTGATAGAGAGAAATGTCATGGTGCCTATTTGGTCTGAAACCCTGTAAACAATAATGTCTTAATTAATGTGCAACATAAAGTATCAAACAAAAAGATGTCTCTAAAAAATGCATTAATTCACTGAAAATCGTTCAATCAGCCTTTAAATAATCAAATGTGCACAAAATGTTAGTATGTTTAGTAAGTAGGTTTTTGCAAGCAACTCTTCCTTTGAGGGCCTTTGAGTTGAGGGGTGACCTTCATTTCATGAGTGTAGCTGATTCCGTTTGCATTGCAATTCTCAGAGGATGACCAAGATACAACATACACATCATCTCAATTCACAGCCTCAATTACAACTTGCCTGAAATGAACTTAATTTATACAACTTAACTTTTTAAACTTTTCGTTTTTAAAACATGATATGCTTAAGTGCTATATTTTGCTATTTACATCTAAGATAAGGATTCAAATCAGATGACCCAAAGCCCCTTTTGTTACAAACAAGTGACAGTAAACTAAAACAGACTAAAGCCTTTATATAACTCAAGATTTCCTGTGGAAAGTGAGGAGTGAATCAGAACATAAAAAACAAGAAACACAAGAGAAGAGAAGAAGTAAGGCTCAGATTTGTGTTGAAATTAAAAAGTGCAGTTGAGCATATTAGCAAGGCCTAAATGCAGTTGATAGTAGGAGGTTATTGATTGTCCCTCCCTCCTGTCCACACTGCTACACTCTCTGCTGTGCACAGATGGACTGCAAGAACTTCCAATTTTTGCTTGTCATTTAAAACACACACTGCAGGTATACAAACCAACATAGGATGACAAACAGTCACACAAAGACAGATATTGATTGTGCTGGATCTGACAGAAACTCTAAAAAATAAACACACACTCTGTCTTTTGGTTGAACACAGGCTGACTGGCAGCACAAAGTACAAAACAGCATCCCAACACACTGATGGTGAGATGAGATGTTTGGGAGATCAGCAGATGAGCGTCCGTATGAAAGGGGGAGGGAACGCAGCAGTAAAATGAGATGGATCTGACCCTACTTGACTCCTGCCTTTAAAAGGCTGAATGTTTAAAACTGAAAGGGGATCTGGCTTAGTTTGGATGTGATATATACCAATACCATATATTAACCTCTTTTTCATAATTTATTCACCCCCCTCTCCCCTTCCTTCTCTCTCTCTCTCTCTCTCTGTCCACAGCAGGAAGCTTTATAGTATTATTAAAGTCAGAAAGAGAGATGACAGAAAAATGCATCAGGCCCCTCCTGCATTTTAATATCAATACCAGAGGGGTAATAAACATCGAGGCAGAGAGCACACAGGAGAGGAGCGGCAATAAAACCCTACATTGTCTAATTTATGGAAGACAACAACAGGCCAACAAGGTGAGGTTTTTACCCTTCAGTCTGTGCTTTCATAACACTAAGATGTATCAGTGCACACCATTTATTTTGCAGTGAATAAAGACAAGAAAAAGTTTTGAATAGAGTAATCCTCCCTTTTTGAGTAAATGGCTCATATTGTACCTGGAGGAGGGATGACAAACTGGACAATTTCTGTAAACTGGAAATGTTTCTCTCACATGAGTTTCTGAAGTTATTAAACTTACTTACTAAGTACACAAAAAAGTTTGAGGAGGACATGTAATTCTTCATTTAGTTTGACAGTTTCCCCCTTGTGAAAAAAAAAAAAATCACAGCCCACCCTGATGTTAAAATCTATCAGGTGATATATTGGATAATGTTTGAAAAAGGAATAAATAACATGCAGAAGCATCTCTGGTGACAAACTGAGCTTTTCTCAATCCATTCTGGCAATCATAATGTGTCATTGAGGGTCTAATTTAAAGTATCTAAGAGTTTGATTAAGCCACGGAACCACAGCTGCTCAGCCTTGATGCTCCTCTGCTTTAATGTATGGCTATTAATCAGCCTATTGTGTGTGTGTGTGTGTGTGTTGTTAGAGGAATTGACTGCCTTAACTCAACTAATTCACCATCAAAACCTGTCATACCGTTGATGCTTGGATAAAGAGATTGGTGAGAGTGGGGTTTTCAGATGAGATCAGAGTGTGTGTGTGTGTGTGTGTGTGCGAGACAGGTTGGGGGTGAAGGTAAGGGGTAAGAGTCAAGGGAATACAAGCCAATGTTCCAGGAAACACAAAGCTCAAGATCAAGCATCAGTTGTCCCTCAGATGGGCTTGTTGTAATCCGGACGACATCAAAACCTCGTCTTCCGTCCATCCATCCATTTATCCCTCAACACACACTGCTCCCTCTTTCATCCACCTCACCCGATCATCTCACCCACGTTACCCTCCCTGAGGGTCTGTTGCTGCCCACCCCCCGTGGAGCTCACCTCCAAGTCTGTGAGGGAAGAAGCCCCACAAAAGCCGATTGCGTTTTAATAAAGTTTATTATCTGCAGGGAGCTAATCCTCAAGGGTAATCTCTCCCCTCCAGTCCTAAAGGAAAGCTGGATTACTCACTTGCTATAATCGCAATGAAATTGTTAGGATTTAGCTTGCGCTGCACAGCAGATGGCAACAGGCTTTTTTCCTTCAACCTTGGATGCTTTAACCCCCCCCTCCCCTCCCCATTTCTACATGCAACACCCCTGTCCTCCTTGCCACATGTCCTGGTAGTCTTGGCCAAAACAAAAACAAACATGTTTTTGCCAAACCTGCAGAGAATAACATCTAGGAGGTTCTCGAAACATATCTGAGACAGTACAAATGGGATCAAGGTGTACCCTTCTCTGTAAATTCATGTTTTACGTTAAAAAGAAAGTGTGATTGATGGGCCTTCATCTAGACCTACCTCAACAAATGACAGATTGTAGCTGCAGATCAAAAGCAATGAGTCCTTATCAAAAATAATTTTATTGATTCAGACAGAAGTGAAGAAGCAAACAGAAAAACAGTGTTTTTGAGATGACCAGCCAAAGCTTTACATCGTCGACACAAGCCAAAAACAAATCCTGCTTATTCTAAAACCTTGTCCAGTGTGAACATATGCATCGCTCCACAGCACTTCATAAACAACCAGAGTAGCTGTTATGTGGACTCAGCAGTGTGATGTAATATTTAACCCATGTGTTTTATTCCCGTTGGCCACGCAACTTTTTGTTTTTCTGGTTTGAAATTTAAAATTTAAACCGTAAGAAGCTTTCGTCGCTTTTCCCAGTGTTTTTTTTTAATGTTTGTTCTTCTTTTTTTACCATATTTTTGAAGCTTTTCCCGACGTTTTGTCACTTTTCCGGAGTTCTTTGTTGATTTTTTCTGCGTTTGACGTTTTTGTTCTTGTTTTTTCCGACATTTTTGTCACTATTTTCAACGTTCTTTTATCAATTCTTTTCTTCAAATGTTATCAAATTTAATAAAACACCCACATTCAATGAAAGTAGTGAACTGATCATTCATTATACTTGTGAAGAGCGTTCCACGTAATTATTTTTGACAATTTGGTTGAAAGAAACCCACAATTCTGATATAGAAACTTTTTGAAAAAAAATGGGTCAAATATGACCCGAGGACAAAGACATGTAAAGACATGACATAACGCTCAGTGTAATGTACCGTAAGACACCTCAAAGGAGCTGAACAACAAAAGGCTGATTCGCTCTTCTCTGGTAAAAGTTAGTTTGGACCGGCTGGTCCAGTCACAGTATTCAAACAATATGATGCAGCTGTCAGGCGGACAACAAACTTTAAAAACCCACTATGCATTTTTCGGGACTGGGGCGTTTTAAAAAAAATCTGATTATTAAATGAAATGCAGAAACATTTAATTTATTACCTGATACATTGACTTGATAAACACAAAGATCTCAGTGATTGATTGGAGGGAAAACAGATCGTCTGTAATTTAAGATACAACAAAATGTTTTTTAAAATCGAAGAATAACCTATTTGAGTATTAAGTTCAAATGATTCAAATATTTTTTACGTGTAAATATATAAAAAATTGTGACTGAAATAAAAACATATTTTGGTTATTCTGATCATAGTACACAGGGAAGTAGTGTAGGAGGTCTTTCTCCTACTCTAAGATATAAAAAATATAACGAAAGAAAAATCACACTGTTACAAATGTCCATAACTCAAATCACTTATTAGTTGCATTTACTTCTTACAAATAAAAAAAGAAAATCCTCTCATATTGGGTTTAATTTTATCCTTCATAAGTGGTCAAACAAAAATCAAAATATGGATTACCCTTAACTCAGGCACAAACCACAAACAGAAGCCCACTTATAGAAAGATATATCTTTAGGCACATATTTTCCACAGTTGAGGTGATGCCTAATAAAGCTCTGGAAGCCAGGTTAAGTGTAATTTTAAAAGGACCCACCCCCGCCCCAATTTTCAAAGATTTGGAAGGTGGTCTGCTAATTTTCCCTTCTCCTCCTCTCCAGTTAGACATAACCCATCCACAACATTCAGGGTAAAACACACTGTTGCATACTTTGGCTGTAGGTAACAGTTAAGTGGACCACCGAAGATCGCCTTAATCTTAACACATCCCCTAGCACTAACCCCGACCTTAGCCTACATGAAGCTAATTAACGTTAATCATTGCGGACTCAGCTCCAATTTGGATACACTCTGGTTCAGGGCAGGCCTACTTTAGCCCGCCGTGGTCTGAGGCGGGTCTTGAAGAAAAGGTACATGGCCAGAAGACACATGGAGGACAGGAAATAAAGGATGACACACAGGCTGATGTCCACTTTGGAGAAGCCAATGCTCAGCACAGTCATCCAGCGTCCCCTGTGGCTCAACTCGGCCTCCTCAACAAAGTACTGGCCGGTCAGTTCTCGCTTCTGCAGCCGCTTTCTCTGCCGCCCCACATCTTGCTCAAAGTCTGCTTCCATAGGCTGCAGGCCCACCATCCCCAGCCCTGCATCCAGCTCCATGCCGAGCCCAAACACAGGCCAGGGCTCCTGCTCCTCCTTCCTCTGCAGGGTGCGTTGTTTGACCCGCAGCGCCTTGGCCTTGTAGTGCTGGTTGACAAATGAGTCGAGATCCACGATGTCCTCCTGCAGCTCTCGCATCCTCATCCCCACAATGCTCGGCTTCCTGTGGGCCTGCAGCCGGCCTCGACCCACCTCCATTTCAGGCTTGGCCCAGGGGGTTGTCTCAGATGTCTTACCCTCCATCTCATCTGCTGCTGCTGCTCCTTCCCCACCTTCCTCCTCTTCCTCCTGCGGCCCCTCTTCCTCCTCCTCCTCTTCCTCCTCTTCTTGCATGGCGGGTTGCGATGGCAGAGGATGTGCCATTGAGTCCAAGGCCTCCCTGGCTTTCCTCTCAACACGTTTCTGAGCTTCTAAAGCTTGCTGCTGACTCGCATGTTTTTCCCTCTGTTTTGCCAGGATCTGGCTTTCATCTTCGAGGTAGTCTGACAGGGCGAGGAAAAGAAAGACACAGGGAAGTTATTTCTAAACTGTAATCTAGAAACTTTAATCTAGAATCAGAGGCATTACTTATCATCTTTGGTTCATCTGAATCAATGGTGAACGTTCAGCTCAGAAACTCTTTTTTTTTTTGCTATTCACTCAATACAACAAAAAAAAGTATTACTCACATATTAAAAGAAAACTACTGTCTTTTATTATACTTTACATTTAGAGAAGACTTGATATGATTTAGAGGATACATTCTCTAAATTTGATATAATTTGGCAAACCCAAATTATAAAAAATAAAAACTCGACACAAATAAGTGACAGATACTGTACAAGGAATTTGGGTGACAGCGGGATTATCTAGACTCTTTGTTACCTTGTTTCTCCTTCTTTGTTTGTATGGCATTACTGTTCCTATGTTTTTCATTTACTGAGAACAAGGATCTTTTACAACACATCCACACACATACTATATTTACATAACATATTTTTTTGAGCTGCTTACTTCACATACAGATAACAAAAAGGAAATACACAGGACGATGTCATGATTATTAAGCTCTAGACTGCTTACACAGGCAGGTAGAAGGAAGAAATACATTTCTATTGTTTGGTAAAAATCCTTGAATTCATGAGATATGATCTCTTCAGAAAAGGAAACTATAGTGTTAACCTGTACCTGTGAGGATACTGCTGGATGAGAAGTGGGACAGGAGGAAGGGGAGAACCTGCTCCTTACTCCACTTGTGCTCCCCGTTTTCCTTCACCGTATGGCAGGCTGGACACATTTCTGGTGGAGGCCACTGGATCTTTGGGAAGTTGGGGTCTTCACTCAAATCACCTGCAGAGATGAATGCAAAAGTAGGGTTAATGTAATGTATTGTACAACAGAGTCCTGATCACGTTAGTACTGAGCAAAGATCAAGCACACAGCAACATAGGGGGGAAAGGATGAATTGCAACCATAAAGGGTAGCTGGGTGGTTGAAAATTAAAAATCCGAGAGCCACAGAATTAAACCTAGTGACATATATTATTGGCTCATGCCTTTTTTCTATAAAACTACCTACTAAACGACCTGAGTACAATTACACAAGTAGTGTCATTACTTGATTATTTCAACTGTGTGACACTTTATGCACCTCTATTCCATTACACTCCACTATATTTATTTAAGTTACTTTGCAGAATGTTAAACATATGATTAACTCAGATAATATGACGCATTGAGATACATACTTGTGATACTTAAGTACATCACCTGCAAATACTCTTTATGTACTTTTTTTAATGCAGGAATTTAAATAAAGAGGCCCATTTCTTCCACTACTACGGCTTTCTCACAGCAACAAACTAATATGTACATCGCTAACTTATAGTAGATAATAAACAAGGTCAGAAAATGTTGCATGGCTCGAGATTCTTTCCCACATACAGGAATCACACAACATAAAGCGCCCAGTCAGCTGCTTCATCCATTGTTGTTTCTTTTATTCTCCTTGTTAGTGCATTGACTTGAGGATGTAAGTGCTTTGAGGACTGGATGCAATCTGTGTTGAACCCATTTGATCTTGTCACAGTGCTCGTAAATACTAAGTGCCTATATGCATATGTGTATGTGTTTAAGTGTGTATATGTAAATCATCTGTCTGTGTGAATGTAATCTAGGGATTGATATTTGTGTGTGTGTGTGTGTGTGTGTGTGTGTGTGAGTGAGAGAGAGAGAGAGTATGACAGGGTCTAACAATGATCAATGGGCTTCTGGGATGTCCCAGTGGGAGGGGTGGTGAGATAATAGATGTGGCCAAAGTGGACCACACACACACACACACACACACACACACACACACACACACACACACACACACACACACACACACACACACACACACACACACACACACACACACACACACACACACACACACACACACACCTGCAGCAGACCTCAGTGCTCTGGACCAACTGTCTTGTCCCTTCACACCCCTTTGAAAGCAACTCCAATCTCCAAATTGAACATGAGAGCAACAGAAACCTCAGAGGGGAGCTGCCCTTCTAATGAATTAGAAACTTTCTCCTTTAACATGTTTTCTTTCATGTAGCCGCTGCCTGCTAACGCCCCTCGTCACTCACAAACAACATCCATGCAAACAGACTGGCAGAGGAACAGGCATCCACGCAAAAAATACTCATACACAGCAGACACACTGCACAAATTCCCACAAGGACACACACACAGGGCAGCATCTAGTAATAAATTGCTTGTTGTCACCAACAGGCCTCTGTGTGTGTGTGTGTGTGTGTGTGTGTGTGTGTGTGTGTGTGTGTGTGTGAAGAAAAAAAAAAATAAGGAGAGCAGCAGCAGGTCTGTCACTTTACAGGACTGTCAATTTACATCCTCCACCACCTACGTCCCCGCTTCCTCCTCCTTCTCTACACCGCTCAAGATTAATCTCAGTCATATGCATGTGTGTATGTACTCTGCATACAGTACTTTACATAAAGGATACATCAATTTTACTGTGTCCTGGATGGGCTGCAGCCTGTGGGTGTGTGGGCTTTTATACATTTCAGCAGGTGAGAGCGCACACACACACAACACACAACACACACACACACCACACACACACACACCACAGATGCCTCAGATCTCTTTCCTTATTCTAATCAGCTTGTCACGTTTGCGGCCAGGGTGACTTTAGCCATACCAGCCATATTGAGATTGCCACAATGGCCTGTCACAGAGATGTCATCACCGCTGCGCATACATATTCATCAGGTATAAATATGTATTGTTCAGTACGTCAAACTAGCTTCCTCAGCACTAATTCTGTAAGTGATGATCACCTACACCACATGGCATACCGAGCCATCATGACTGCTGGGCAGTGTGCATGATGTCAGACATTTTGCTCATTTAGATAATCGAGACAAAACCTAAACCAGGAATTCTGTTTATGATGCATCTCACATTTGGGTGAACCTCGATACTTGTATTGATACCAACTCAAATGTGTCTGGAGCACACATTTCCATATAATCTAAAACTGTCAAATACTGAAAATTGGCACTGAATGTGTAGTTTAGTTTAGTTTATTTGACAGAGGACATTAAATCACACATAATTACAAACCGTTCAAGTCCAAGACTAATTTCCATTGTGGTATACAAAGGAAAAGCATAGATTGTCAGCAGATTGAAGTTTGCAAGCTTCCAGAAAAATCCCAGGGCAAAAAAAAGGAACAAATTTTGGCACTCAATGTGACATTGAGATCATGGAGGCTCTGTTGTTATAAATAAGTAAATACTATGTACCACACTGAGTTGTAGTTGTACAGCTCTATCCTTTAAGGGTAACCATCCGACCTAATGGAACTGCTGTTTCCCCAACATATGCCATTGGGGTTCAAGCCCAACTCAAATTTAACTAACTGGGGTTTGTCTTACTATACTCCTTAAACAGTACAGTACATTAGTTTCTGGTTTGAGTCAAAATGTTGCTAATTTTAGACTACTTTGTGTTAGGACAACATTTAACATTTGAGAATGTCATCTACCCCTGTATTAGTACTGAAATCTCAGGTGCTGTTTTGGCACTAGTATGGAAAAAAGATGTATGCATGGGAACACAGTCCTAAAGATAGCCAGGCCTGCTGCTGTTTTGTCTGTAGAAATGTGAATCAGTCTCAGCCTGTTGACAAGCAGCAACAAGACTGAGCTGCCACCGGTCTTAATTCTACTGCTGCGAGGAGGCAGAGGGCCCTGGGGCCTCTTTGTTGCCAGCTAAATTAATTGTTCGGCCGCTTTACAAATAGCTGCTCTTTTATGCATGGCTGCTCCCGAAAGGAGGGGCAGGGAGGCCTGCTAAAGAGCTCCACTTTAGGCAAAGGGGAGAGGAGGGGCTGAGTGGATGGAGGGATGGAGTGTGCACTCCTCAGGGAGACACCGCCACTCATTGCTACAAACACAGCCAAACCCCCTTCTCCTCCCTCTCTCTCCTTACGATTCACCCGACTTATCCCCTGAGGACCCACGACTCACCCTCCACCATGACTAACTCCCCCTGCCACACGCCACAACTTGACCCATGCTCGGAAAGGCTGTGTGTGTGGGTTTGGGAGAGGGAGGAAAGGAGGGGGAGAGTGTGTGGCTTGTGTCATGGTGTTAGCCACCTGCTGTAACACAATACATTGGGAATTGTGCGTGTGTGTGTGTGTGTGTGTGTGTGTGTGTGTGTGTGTGTAAAAAGAGGGCTGGTTCCTAGGGGACCCATCCTGCAAGGATGCTGTGCTGATGCTGTGCCATTACTTGTCAAGCGCAGGATATGAGTCCCAGGGGATGGTGAGTGGAAAGAGAGAAAGACTGCAACAGAGATAGAGGAAGAGAGGGAAGACGGATGGGTGAAGGTGGCGGGTTGAATAGTCTTTAAGCGTCTGGGGTGCAGACACTCGCAGGGACGGGTGTCATTCTGGCCCCTGCTGTTCAGGACACAAGCTGTCCCAGAGATAGAAGAGGGGGCAGTCAACACAAACAAAAGATAGTGATTTAACAAAGTGGGCTGTTAATGACAGCCCTGTGCCTAATAAAATCATATGAACACAGATAAGAGAGGAGGGATGCTTAGGAGCTGTTTAATACTCTCGAGACTGATGTGCAGAAGTGTAATACGCTGATACAGTACCGTCAAAAAAGAGAGAAAACTTTATACATTTACAAGCAGAGGAAGACGAGACAGACTGAGCATTAGAGGAAAAAGTGCAATCTGATGCAAAAAGGAAAGATAAGATTTATTTCTGTGTATGGCCTATACAAGTTAATAAGTCGGTAATTATGCTGCATTTAATGAATGATCTGGATAGAAATTTCTAGTCATAGATTTCTCAAAGACACAAATCGTACAGTGGAGTGAAGGGGTGAAGTTTGGGGTACAAACCTATGAGGACAAGGCGAATGAGCATGATTTGGGGTAAATAAGACTAGAGGAGATATGAACAAGAAATGGTTGAGGACTGGTAAGGTGATAAAGTGGGGACAGTGGGGTATGGGAGAGAATCAAAGTAAGGGTGTGGAGAAGGACGGAAGATGGCAGAGGGGGGTCAGGAGAAAATGGGTGAGGCAGAAGCAGATGATGCTTGGAGGACTAAGACGGGGTGACAGCTGGTGTCTGATCTGAGGATCCATCCTTCCTCCTCCCCTCAACCCTCTTAGTCGTATTACAAAAGACTAACTGACCATGAACAGACAATCTTCCCCCAAAATTGAATAAGGTAATGCTTAAGATCCCAAGGTGTGGACGGTCACAGAAAAGAGGAGTGTGGAAAGAGGAAAGGATGGGATGGAATAAGTGGAGGGACGGGAATGGCTTAGCAAACTAAGGCGTGGAACATCAGCTTCACAACTTTTTTTTTTTTATTATATACATTATATATATCTCCTGTATAGGGGCCAATATACAAAATAAACATATTCTTTTCTTCTGCATTAGGGCTGCAACTGACTATTAGTTGTTCTATTTGATTAATACATTTTGTCTTATCTATAGAATGTCAGAGAATAGTGATAAATTACCATTATAATTTCCCAGAAGCCAAGGTAACATCTTCTTGCTTGTTTTGTCTGGCGAACAGTACAAAAAGTAGCAAATCCTCATATTTGGGAAGCGGGGAGCCAGAGAAACCTTGGTGTTCTTGCTTGAAGGATGATTGAAATGATCGAGTATCAAAATAGTAGCAGTTACATTTTTCTGTTGATAAACTGAATGGCTAATCGTTTGAGCTCTACCGATTAAAAAATTACCACATTAAGTTCAAAACAAAAAATTCCCCAAAACAAACAAGACCATTACCAAGGTGGCTGACACTTTGTGCTGACCTCTACACAAGATTTTACAGTCTCATTTGAATGCATGTTCCTTGTTATGAGGGTCCTTTATCATGTCTTATCTTTCTTTTGGCCCTCAAAACAAAAGCACACATCCTCTTTATAGCAGAAAGTAGTTTGTGGGAAATATGGTCTTCACTTTAAAGCTATAGTGCGTAGTTTCTGTCTCCCCCATGAAGAATTCTAAGTAATGACAACAACACTGTCGCATCCACATGACGCATGCCTTCAATGATCGCGCACCCCCCCACCCCCTCCTCCATGCAGTTGCTAGTAGCCAAGAAGGACACAGAGGATTAAAAAAAACATGGACTCTTCAGAAGAGGTAATGATCTTCACTTGAGAGGGTGTGGTCCGGCGACTTTTGCGCCAGACCACACCCTTGTCTAAACATAGCCATACTGAGAAATACAGAGAGAGTGGAGCTGATAGGCTTAATTAGCTTTGTTGCAACTCATTTGGCAATGGCTCAAATGTAACGGACATTCATTAATATAAAATAGTTGCGCACTTTAGCTTTAAAGACACAGTGAAATAAAAAAACACATTCTCTAACCCTGTGTTGATTGTTTAGTTATCTCTTGGCATATGGTTAGATTTTTTTTAAATGATTTATATCATAATTTCTCTCTATCCCTCTTAACATTAAAATACTTTTAAAAGGAAAAGGTAAAGGTACTTTATTTGTCACATACACGTACATTGGGAATTTATGTTGTCAGGAAATTCATTCTCTGCATTTAACCCATCCCTCAAGGGAGCAGTGGGCAGCCAATGACAGCGCCCGGGGACCAACTCCAGATCTGAGCCAGTGCCTTGATCAAGGGCACTGCCTGGAGAACCTAGTACATGTTTTTGATGACTCATCTTGAACTCTAGGGGCGTATACATAAATATATCCAATCAAGTGTGATTTGAGGCATCTAGCTAACCCCACCTATCATATAAAACCGCGAGTTGTTAGCTTGTTGGTCATAGTAGCTAGCATAATGATATTATGGGAGGTGTGGATGGAGGCCAACAGCTCTGTATCTCACTACAGCTTTGTATCGCTCCATATTTGCTAAGCCAACCCCATGTTGGAGCGATCCAATCTGACATATGAAGGATTTTATTTAAATAGTAATTGTACCCCTCCCACATAGTTAATTTCACTCAGAAATACATTACATTGTGGAAGCTAAAGATGCTATAACAGCAGTTTCATTGTCATTTTAGGGAAACATCTACACACTGTGTACCATAGCTGTAATTGAAATAGAAAGGACAATCACCTCTAGTTTGCACCAAAGGGATTTTGCAAACTAGCTACAGATGATCGTGTCGCTACAGATGATTGTGTAGCTACAGATGATCGTGCTGACTCCTACCTGCCAGTCTGTTGTTGACACGATTGTGTCTGGACCAAAGCCACAGCACCGCTGACGACAACGTGTTCACCTCCACCAGACTCTCTGTCGCCATAATTTCAAAGTGCTCGGCACACGCCCTGCAGCCAAAGAAGCTGTGGACATAGTTTCTCATCGCACTCAGCACCTCCTGAGGATCTGGGGGGAAAGACATTTTATGTTGTCAGTCAATGTTGAGCACCAGTAATCTGATCAAAGTGAGAAATGTGATGCTGTGTATGTCACAATAACAAAAATATCACAAACGCCTTCCTAACACCAACTTCGTTCTATTTCTTGATTTTGTTACTTTAAATGTTTTTGTGGTAACATCTTTGGTAATACATGCAACTAAAAACAATGGTTAAAAAACAGCATGTTTACAAAAATAAATGCTAAATCAAAGTCATTATCTCCTAGTTGAAGCCCATCACCTGTTCTTGTAAAGCTGGTTGTTTCTATACATTAAAATGTCCTGTTAACCTGCGCTGTAGCCTGAAAGCTTGCTAATGGCAGTGTGGGTCCACAGTTTCCTGGATTCCCACGGTTATGTGGGCCAGGAGTCACAGAGAGCTGGGTTAACCCCTTATTGAGATGAATTATCTATGCAAATGGGATAACCCAATCTGGAGATTAAATACAGTTAACCCTCTGTGTGAATGGTGGCCATGCTGTTGTCTCAGGACTTCAAACAATCCACAATCATATTTTCCTAGAGCTTTTTGGTTTTGTTCTCGATTTAGCAGGACCTTCAGATGAACCGTACTGATAGTGGGAGTGTGTCTCTTCATGAAAATAAGGATGGGCTTGTGTTTAAACCTATACTAATGTGTTCACACCTTTACTAATCTATGCAGCGTGGGTGTATATAAATAGAGTTTTATCTGATAGTCAATACTGTACAGTACGTGTGTGTGTGTGTGTGTGTGTGTGTGTGTGTGTATCCTCCCATTAAGCTGGTGGTCTGTGGGGGGCCAGATGGACGCCCCTTTTGGCCAGTCCATCTGCAGGTCACATGATGGTCCGTAAACCTCGGGATTAACCTCTGTGTGTGTGTGTGTGTGTGTGTGTGTGTGTGTGTGTGTGTGTGTGTGTGTGTGTGTGTGTGTGTGTGTGTGTGTGTGTTGAAGGGAGATTAACGTCCCAGCCAGGAGTGGAGCCTCCGGTCATCTGCCTGTTTTATTAACCACTCACATTCCACTAATCTAACATAATCCTTTTTCACACAATCACAATTAGGCTCAATTTTAGTTGTGACAAAAATGACAAAACATAGGAGAAAAACTCAAACTTCATTGTGATATTTGTATGTGTTCTCTGTGATGTTAAATCCGGTCAGTGTGAAATAAAAAGCAGTTCACCAAACATTCCTGAGCTAAATCGTTTACAAAGCCTCACAAAGCCCTCATCCTCAGTCCACCCATCTTTGTGAACTTTCAGTGGCCCTTTTCCTTCACAGCAATACAAACTCAGTGTGTGTGTGTGTGTGTGGGTGTGTGTGTGTGTGTGTGTGTGTGTGTGTGTACCGGTGCCTCCTGCGTTCTTGGCCTGGACAGTGAGAGTATGGAAGAGGGTCCACATCCCGCAAGGGTAACGTCTCAGGTGGGGTCGTGAACCCTGACAGCCCACCCACCTCTCTCCTTCAGGCAAAGCAGTGTCTGGAGACTGAGAGAGAGAGAGAGAGAGAGAGAGAGAGAGAGAGAGAGAGAGAGAGAAACAAAAAGACAAACACAAATTACTGACAAATGGGAAGTAGGAAACAAAAAATGCTTAAATGATCAATCTGGTGATATTATATATTTTTCTTACTGTCAACAAATCCCACAAAAGACCAAATCAAAAATCCCACTAACAAATATTGTCTGTGTAACAAAAGCCTGAGATAGCTTTTTCCTCCTTGTTATACGTCTATTGACACCACACTGTTGCACTGCCATGTTCTTTTATTTCTACAACTACAAGTAGCCTTGGTTGGGAAACACTGCGAAACATAAGTGGATGAAAATATAACAAATGCATTATTTAATCCTATTTGATAAAAAAAATGATAATGCCCAGTTGTTTAAAAAAATAAAAATATACAGTATATATAATGCATGACCCATTTTTAATACATCCTCAGTAGGACAGAATGTCTAAATGCCACAGACAGAATAGGAAAATTGGAAAGTATTGAGAGACAGGTTAACGCATCAATGGTTTTGGTCTTTTCATGGGATTTGTTGACAATAAAAAAAGGAGAATAACCGCAGCCTTATCCTTTAAATAGGACTACAAAGATTCTCTAAAAAGTAGAGCCTCTTCAGCATCTCCCAACCTGTTCAACTTAATGAAAGCCATGTAGTTTTCTTGATCAATAAGAAGTCAATCTTAGGTTAATGGCTCAGCCCTCCACTAATGAACAGAAGCTATCCAGATCTCTAACCACGAGCCACAGTTGAATCCAATAACATATTTTCTCTGACATAAAGTCGTTTCTCTCGCCACACTGCATTGCCATCACTGGTGTGATTGACAGGGTTACTCACATGTCAATAGTAAAGATTTTGGTGTGTGGGTGTGTACAAAGTCCATTTCCTCTGAGGCGAAGTCTATTCATACCTTCCCATTGATTCATTGATCAATTGATTTGCCTGCTAAAAGCTAATGATGTAAGTAAGTGACTCTTTCAATTTGCGAGGGGCGGTACTGTAGGCATGCAGGCTTCATTCCAAAGACAACAGCACATAGATCCTCAGCTGTATGTGCTGGCACCGATACAAGGACAAAGTACATATTGAAAGATCTGGATACTTATAAAATGTATTTTTATCTACTCATACTGGGTTTTTATAGACATTTTCAGGATCACATTTTAACATTTTCTTTGACAGGATAGGCATCACTTTGATGCCTCAGAGGTGGCTTTGAACTGATTATGTGGCCAGACTGACAGGTGACCTTGATATCTCGGTGGAACAAAGAGGCTACTCCCAGACAGACGTCCTCACATCAGTCTGGGTGCATTTCATGATGCCCTGCCCTCTGCTTACCTGTCTGGTCCTCTCTTGTCTCCCTTCCTCTCCCTTTAAGATGCCTGCCTGCTCAGGCTCACAAAAGTATGTTCTTCTTCTCAATTTGCATTCATGTACTTACCTCGATGCAGCATGTAATGGACAGACCACTTCTGAATCCAATGAATACCAAAGATGGAAGACAGACTTAAAAAGTTAACTATGTCCTACATATGATGTTGGCTTGACTGACAGTAATGAGCCCCAAGTTCATCGCAATATTCAAGAATAAGGTGAAAACTTCAATTGGATATTAGTCTATCCAGCTCTGCCTTGACTCACCTGAGCTGAGTTATCCAGTATCTCTCGGAGAGCGTCATAGGAAATCTCATCGCCAGTCTGGTTCTTTAGCAAAGAGTTTACAGACTTCAAAAGGCTCATCACCACTGGACGGCCTGGAAAGTACTGCAGACATTAAACAGGGCACAAAAAAATTGTTGATTTTGAAGCTGATGAGATGTAAGAAAAAATGCAAATAACCATTATTTTCATTGTCGATTTATTTGTTATTGATTCATTCATTAGACATTTAGTCTATAAAATGGTGAGAAAAGCACATCACATTTTCCCAGGAACCAAAGTGACGTCTTCTTTCCGACCAACAGCCCAAAACTATTCAATTTACTATCATTGAAGACATGTAAACCCAGCATATATTCACATTAGAGAATCATTCTGTCAATTGAGTAATTGATCAATCAAACCAATTAGTAGTACTAGTTTTAGCTCTAAGTGCAAGTGTAGTTTATTGAGAAGGAACCAAAACTCCTCTACACTGTCAGTTACTTGTAGTCCCTTTATTTAATTATGATAGTTATGTTGGTAGATACATTTAGATGAAATAATCCATTAATTAATATTCACTGATAAAGTTTATACAATCTTACAGCTCTGGTATTAGTTGTATGCTTTAGTGAGCACATGACAATCTAAATGCTTAACAGTTTGCACCACATAATAGCTTAAAAAATATAGACTGTGCTAATGTTCTATGTAAAAATCTTGTATTTATAAAAGATTTATTTTCCATGTGCTAATACGGATACTAATGCCCCATAACGTTCACACTCCTTTGCCTGAAATGAACATTTCAAATCAACATCTTCACATTTGATGAACACGATTTCTGTCCTACTAATGCACACAATGTACCAAGCAGAAATGTAATGCCTAGATTATCAGTTACCAACTCATCCTCAACTATGTTGTGCACGAGGTTTACATCCTGCACAGATGTTGTGGTTTGAGTGTTTTCCCTGTAAAGAAACTCACTAAATGTGACAGCAGCCGAACTTAAGCCTCTTCCTTCATTAAGATCCATTTCCTAAGCCACTAAAAACCACTTAGCTGCTGTCTACTCAGTGCTTCCTCCTGATGTGTATTTACATCCTTTCAAACTAGCACTACCATGGTAACAACCACAACTGTGTGGAAACATGATACTGTAACTAGCAGAGGTAGGCACACAAAGAGAAAGAGGAAATCCAGCTGATGGGTTTCTGAGACCAGTGATGACAGAGTAAAGACATACACAGACAAACATGTCTTCACACATACGTTACTGACAATAGAAACAGCTGATGTCTTCAGAGAAGAGTGCTTTAATACATTTCAGCTAAATGTGCTTCCTATTCTTACTGTAAGCCTCTCTGTGCAACAGTTTATGATAATGGTCCAGTTTCAGAAAAAGGGATCAAGCTTTTTCCAAGACTTCAACAACAGGCAAATAGACTATTTCCATGGTAACTTTCATCTAGGTCTGCAACTACAGTAACAATTATTTTTTATTAGGGATTCATCGGCTGATTACTTTTTTAAATAACTGATGAATCATTTTGTCTATAAAATGATGGTAATGAAAATCCCCGTTATAATTTTCCAAATGGCCCAAGGTGACATCTTGAAATGTCTTTTTTGTCAGAGCAACAGCCGAAAACAAAGATATTCAGTTAACTATCATGTATGACAAACAAAAGCATCAAATCTTCACATTTAATATGCTGGATCCAGCAAAGGTTTGGCATTTTTGCTTAAAAAAAAAAAAAAAAAAAAAAAAACTGTTCTACTACGTTTGCCATTTTTGATCCTTTTTGATCATCCAACATGTGGACCTTTATGATTTGCATCACTGAGTCTTTTTAAATTGGCCTCCACCATGTGTTAAACTAAATACACCTGCATACACTGACCATCTTGCGCGCGCACACACACACACACACACACGGCTCAGCCGTCTATTCATCACCCTCTAACAGGATCTGTGTGTTACACCCTGACCACTTAACCAGACCCCCAGTGATTTGCTTAAACCTCCTTGTCCAAGGCTGACAGAGTCCTGCTCTGTCCTCCATCCTTCCCTCTGCAACAGAGCACTCTTGACGCAGTCCATGCAGCGCCTTTCAACTTTAATCAACATGGCCTGCAGAAAACTGTCTCTGTGCGTAAACAGCTAAATTTCAACATATCGGTTAGTAAGCAATACATAAGCAGCTGCCTTACATAACTAAAAATCACAGTCAAATGCAAGTATACTATGTGATTCTCAATAATAATAAATAAGATGTGCACTACTTCAACACCAAAAACACACACACAATATTAGTGACAGCAACAACATGGCCCAATAAATAATTAACAGAAACAACTATTTTATAAATCCTTACTGATCATGAATCATCTACTATAATTGCTTTTAATATTGTTGCAACATCAAACATTTTCAACTTTTCTAACACACACACACACACACACACACACACACACACACACACACACAACAACTTGAAGTAATAGTTGCAAAGAGCAGACAAAGGCCTCTGATGTGTGCTGCTCACTGCTGGGAAAGAGATCTAATAGGTTTAGGTCTGGATCTGGGGTCCGGATGCCAACCGCTCAGAAAAGCTCATTAAATAGCCATATGAATTTAACCAGAAGAGAAAACGCAGGTGTTTCTCACAAATGGGTTTAACTCTGCATCACCAAAGCAACACTATTCATGAGATCTCTGGGTCTGGTGATCGCCTTAAAACTCAAATGTTCACCATCTTTATAATTTTATTTGTGCAACAAACAATATTTATGTATTTAGATATCAGTCAGTTTCATCTTGCTCTGTTTTATAACTATATATATATATATCTTACATTGATTTCTCTTTCTCTGATTCTCCCTGGCCTTGATCATTGATGGTGCACAATGTCAATCAATATGCCAAATATATTGCACTGATATATTGATCTATAATGTGCCAAAAACAGTGACAGGCGATGAAGAAAAGACAGGTCAAGTGACAGCATACACATTCAGGTGACAGTGAGACAGTTCAAATTTAAAGCTATAGTGCGTAGTTTCTGCTTGTCTCCCCCATGAGGAATTCTAAGTAATGACAACAACACTGACGGCGCGTCCACATGATACAAGCCTACGTGATCGCGCAGATTTACAGTATAAAAGAAGTCCAACAGTTTAAAAATGTTATACCAAAAATAATACTGCCTGTTTTCCACATATGTATTAAATGTACTTACAGAACACTTCTCTCCTTCATGAATACTCACTCTTGGAAACAGTGTAAGTGTTTAAAATGTAATTACGAGAGACAATAAGGATGCTCGTTTTAGACGATTCATCGACAACAAACCATCACAGTGACACAAAAACAAAAAACAAAAAATCTTTACTGATCAAATTCAGTATTGGGAATAACTAGTGATTAAACTGTAAACACCCATTTTATCATCTCTACTAGACATCTCCCTCTGCATTTGTTCTCTCTCTCTTGATAAAAGACACACAAGCATGCACAACCCCTCCTCTAACCCTGTATCCCTCCTGCCCCCATCCCAGTTGGACCATGACAATCCCCTTCACCCTGGCAATATGTCATCCCTGATCCGATTAGTATCAGCAGCACTTGAGAAACCGCAAGCTCCTTGTGGTGAGGGTCCCGAGAGGGAGGCATCTGTTGGCTGCAACACGGCAGACCAGGCCAGGCTCGGGGCAGGAGACAGGGGTGAGGCCCCTTGGTAACAATCTAACTTCAATCCACTGGGGAAGCATGGGGGGACGCTGCAGACACGTGCCACAGAGTGGAAACCAGGCAAACAGCAGCCTCATCTTTACACACAAATATTTAAATTTGTCACTGAGAGAAACCTACTGAAAAAAAGCCAAAAGAATCAACATTTTTTGTTGACTTGCTTATTATGATACATTACATGAACAGCTGGTTTTAAAAGAGAGCATATTTGGTAATATAGGTGTTCCTGAGCCCTGGCGTGAGAAGGGCGAAGCCTGGGTCCGTTTAGACCAAAGCCCCCCTCTTAATTCTTTGTTTTATTCCCCAGCCCCTCTGTCCCCTTTAGGCTGAAGGGCTTCTTTCAAGAAAAGCAGGATAGAGGTGTAATCCTTAAAAACCTCGCTGTAATGCTCTCATGCTTCCCAAGATCCAATTTTTTAATCCTCATATACATGTAGAGGCTTCATAAATCCGGCTTCAGCCTCCTGACAAGACAGTAAATCTAGTAATATTATGACCGGGTGCAAAAAAAAAAAAAAAAAAAAAAGAAAAGAAATCCAACATCCACCATGTTTACATGTTTGGATAAAGATAAAATGATGGGATGATTGTGGATTGGAAAGAAAGAAACAATTCATGGAAAAACAATTCTTGGACCGAACAGTGTATTTTTTTTTTGGTCAGGGTAAAAGCTAAAAAGAATACATATTAATTTACACACAGACTTTGCTTTTCCTCAAGATGTACAGAACAATGATTAGTGGATATACAGAATATTTATAGGCAACTGTTTTGATATTTAAGTGACGTTCTAGCAAAAATACCAAACATTTGATTTCCAGCTTCCAGTTTCCAGCTTCTCAAATGTGAGTATTAGTGATTTTTTCTTGTCTTTCATTAAATAAACTCTATAGTTAACAACAATTTGGGTTTAGGACTGTTAGTCAGCCAAAAAAGCAATGACATTTTATAGAGAAAATGATTAAATCGAGAAAATAATTGGCAGATTAATTGACATTGAAAATAATAATTAGTTTCAGCCCCTTTACAAATGCATAATGGCAAGCCCACACATTATCACCCATGCAAAGACACACCCTCGTGTATGCAAATACACTCTCCACTAATTATTCTGTATGGTAAAAGTTCAAAATTGTGTTATGATCGAGGAAATGTGTCACCAGTGTAAAGTGATGACACTCAGCACTGTGGTCAGGACATCATGATACACTTTCACTCTAATCATGACTCACGCGGGGAGTTCCGGTGTCACATACACATACGGTGTTTATATTTAATTTTCTTATATTCAGCATATGAACTGCATTCTATGAAACTTAATATAAAAATGTAGTCATTAAATATGTGTTTGCTTTTCAAAGTGCATCAGTAAGCATTTTCTGCCATTCAATCCACTCTTATCCCAAACCTCTAGTTTCACATCGACTTGCTTTTCTTACATTAACTGTTCTTAACAAGCTGACTGACTCAAAGGATTCGGCCTCTTTGTAGCAAAGATCACTCAGTCAAACAACAATAAGGAGAAGTCAGCTGCAACAATGACAACCTCCTCAACTACACAAAGCCCTGCTGAGTGGCTGGTCCATCATGGTAGGGGGACAGGCTAAAAATACCACTCGGACCTGCCACTATTGACTAAACAAACTGGAGCTAATGGGAGGCCTCAGTGTTCAGTGTGTGTGTATGTGTGTGGGGGGGCGCACACACACACACACACACACACACAGTTACACCCTAGCTTGCTACAACGCTTCCCTAGAGAGTGAGATATAATCAGAGAGATTGGTGGCAGACTAGGGCAGTGAGACAGCCTGGTGCGTAGCCAATAGGCAGGTCAGGCCTCATCATCACAACATGTTTGCCTGGCTGGCACACTTCAGGGAGGAAAAGAGGGAACAAGGGAGCATGTGATCAGTAGCGGAAAAATAAAGTGGGAAAAAGCATGTAAATAAAAGCTGATAAATCAATCAAACATGAGACCCTGGACAAAAAAAAAAAAAAAAAAAAAAAAAAAAAAATAAAAAGAAATATGTATGCTTTAAAGTTGGAAGATTGAAGAGAGCAGAAAAGAAAAATGGGAAAGAGGATAGGGGGAACCACAGAGGCTTGGCATGTTCACAAGTACATACAGAAATGCCTGTGTGACACCAAAATTGCAAAACTGCATGAGGAGAACAGAGGAGGAGAAAGAAGAGGAGGAGGAGTAGTGGCTGTGTCTGTGGGTGGCAGCCACGCTTTAATCCCCCTGAGAGCCAACATGAAGAGGGTCAACAATACCTTAGAGAGTGTTTGTATTCCTGCTCTAGTCAATGGCATCCACTTCTGCTTTCAGTAATGTGTGTGCGTGGTGAAAAACAAAAGTGAATTTGACAAAACAATTAATTAGGTAAATTTGCCAAATAATCTAATGGATTCTAATGGAATAAAACAAACATGTTATGAAGAGAGGACCTTGAGCTAAATGCTGCAAAACAACAGCTCCAATCTCAAATGTGAGCAGACATTCTGCTGTCTAACTCTCCATCTAGTGGTGACCTGCTGTAACTACACATTTCTGACTGGATGTTCATTATACTTAAGTTTTTTTTTTTATAGAAACAAATCAGTTTAAACAGATTTTATTTCCCTATGAACCAAAAATGTGTTGTCTTTCCTGACAACATGGCATCATGACTTTGCGTAAACATACATGCCACATTCCAAAAGCCAAATGGTGTGTTATCTGTACGCATTTTGAGCTATCCACGTGTATGTCTACGCTGTACACAGCGGATGTAAACATACACGCCACACGCGGGACGCGATCCCGGCTCTCCTGGGTGAAAGTCCTGTGTTTTACCCAACCCAATCCAACCTCCTTCCGTGGACTTAAGTCCTTTCTTACTACTCGCTGTGGCGAAAATTCACACGTAATGTAGGTCAATGGCGGCCAAACAGCGTTGATTATGCGTCTTGATAACACGCCAAAATGGCATACGAATTGGCGTGTCATACATACGCCACTTCATGAGATCAGTCTGTTCCTGATCACCGTTAGTTTACAGTTAACAATCCTCTGTCCCGTGGTGACAAGGACAGCTAGGAAAATGTTTCCGATAATAGAAAGAGAAGAGTAAAATGAGGGAAAAAGTGAATGAGCTGCTTATTAAACAAGAGAATCCTTATAAATGAGAAAACAATGAATTAATTAAATACAGCATATATTATACAGCAACGTTATTTTTTTAAATCAGATATTTTACCTGGATTTTGTGTTAAAAAGGTGTGGTCAGCAATTTTTACGTTTTCAAATAAACAAAACAAAAATCTAAATATTATAAAATAATGAGCCCTAATCAATGTATATCATTTGTTACACATTTTGTGTGTATGCATTGCTCTCTCTGCTAACTCTACCTTTGCCAGGACAGAGATGTACTTCTTGAGAGAAGTCAGGGCCTCTCCTTTGATGAGAGTATGGGCAGCTACCTCCACACGCAGAGAGTAGTGCAGCGTGGACTCCAGGTCTGCCATGTACACCCTGGACCTGGGCACACAATCACACACTTCACGTCAACAAATAATAAGAATGAGCATACAAAAAGACAGAGCCGCATGTATTGTTCATACCTGTTGAAGGGTCTCCAGGGCTCCTCTGTGCTGTTATTGAGGACGTCTAGGGTGACCGGTAGAGGCTTCCCTGACCGCACCACCCCCGGCAGCCTCTGGAGGGCGTAAGAGTAGAAAGTACGAGCCTCAATGTTGCTGAGGGAGAGAAGGACAGGTGAGACAGACCTTTAGGTCACTCAGCATAGACTATATGCACAAACCTACGTGGACACCCCCTCTCTTGCTTTCCTGATAAAACATTACAATGATCCCATGCACAAAGAAGGTCCAGAAAGAGTTTGGTTTTGAAAGAATTTGACCATCCAACACTTTGTGATCAACTGAAACCCCAGACCTTATCACTTAACATCAGTGGCCGAACACACTAAAGCTCTAGTGGCTGAATGGGAGCAAATCTCTGCAGCCGTGTTCCAAAATCTTATATAAAGCCTTCATAGAAGACTTGTGGTTGTTATAGCAGAATGTTAATGCCTAATGTTTGGAACGAGATGTTCAACAATCACATGTGGGTGTAATGTTTGACTGTACACTTTTGGCCATATAGTGTTCATGTAACCCAGTTTGTACAGCAATGTGTTAAGAGCATAGCTTTAATTCTGCAAGGAACCTGAAACAAATGCACTGTTTTTTTTGTTTTTTTTATTTCAACCTTTTGTTTCAGCAGTCCACTTCCATAAAAATTGTTTTATGACCTGTATTTCTTTGTGGCCATATATTTTATACACTTACGGGAATGCATTTTAAATACTGAGCAGATGGTGCCAGAGTAGCATGGAACTGAGAGAGAGAGAGATCGCTGATTATTTAGCCATGTGATAACCCTGCAACAGCCATTAATTCTCTCTCTCTCTCTCTCTCTCTCTCTCTCTCTCTCTCTCTCTCTCTCTCTCTCTCTCTCTCTCTCTCTCTCTCAGAGAGAGAGAGTGGGGCAGAGAGAGAAAGAGAATATCGTAAAACTGGAACAGGATGGTAATAAGGAGGATGGATACTCTGGGCCCACGCTCACTCACACCAGCCAGGGACTCAATTACACCTGTGTGTCTGGTGGGAGTGTACAGATGTGGAGGGAGAGCCATTCATCCAGTGATCCCCAGGGTCGGCGGGCAGGCAGGCAGGCGTCAGGGTGGGCTGGGAGGGAATGCATTCACCTGGGACCAGCACGCATTACATGCATGACGGATGTGAGACGCCCCCGCACACATACACACACACGAGGCACACTCTGCTCTCCCAGGATCAATCAGACATTCAGCGATGATGGGAGGCCATCTGTCGCCGTGTGCGGCTGGGGCTTGTTTGGCAGGTGAAGCCAGAAAAGCAATGGCATTGTTTTCATGCAAGAAATTAAAAAACCTCCCCTCTGTACAGTGATGGAGATGAGGGGGGTTGGAAGGGGAGAGATGGAGGGTGAATAAATAAATCAGCAATAAATCATTTCCTTTTTGCATTTGTCAACTAAAAAGAGTCCTCTTTGCATGCCAAGTTATTGAAACAGCCAAACAAAGAGGCAGAAACAGCAGATGAATTTGCAGGGTGAGGAATGATCAGCGCCGCTTTATGATAGTGAATAATGGGAGCGATTTTGATGTTCTGATCCCATTAAGAGGCCAGATGTTTAAAAGCATTCTCATGAATAGGGTTCAGATAATGAGCACACGATGAAGGTTTACGGCAGAAAGCAAAGTTGTCGCGTGTGGAACAATAGGAACCAAGGGAAAATAAACTTGGTGTTTGTGTATTTCAGATCAAGCTAAATGGAAATTACTGTAAAAAGTTTGAGGTGTTATCGAGATAAATACAAAATTATCAATATGTACCAGGTACTGAACATACAAGATATACACAAAAACAGTTCATGTTGCAAGAGCCTCACAGCTTCATACATCACATCCATCCACTTGCTTTTAAAAATGTTAGCCCTACAAATCGAATGCTGACTGGTGGATAGAAAAACACATTCAGAACAGTTACAACATTGTTTTTCACAATGTGTATTGTCCTGTACTTCACAGATAACAATCGGCAGATCTGGATGGTCTTAACTTAAGCTCCTCCTGCTCCAGTTGGAGGTGGCGCTTGTTAGCGTTTGGCACAACCACAATATGGCCACCACTATTTGCATATTTGACTGTTTGTCATTTTTAGGGCTGTCCCAAACCAGCTAGTGGGGAAAGGCAGGGAACAATAAAACCTTCAGACAGCGAGTCTGCCCCAGCGCTGACTCGATTCTCCTGTGCCCCTCGTTGTTAGTGCAGCGCCACAGAATAGGGGAAACACTGTATAAATTCACGTTCTGTCCTGCGCAACCACACAGGTGTTCTCACTTATTCTGACTCATTAGACCTCTGCTCAGGTGGAAGTTGGAGAGAGCTATGCTGAAATTACAAGGTCACCAAACCTCATGAACCAAAGACATAATAAGGGTGTAACCTCTCTCACAATTTCGGTGGAACAAAATCCGGCTGGCAAAATTCACTCGTGTGGTGTAGGAAGGGACAGGAAATAGGGTGGGTTTAATCAATTACAATTACTTAATAACAAAAAAAAAGTAAAGTATGCAATATAAATACAATCACAGTTTACAATGTTTAATAAATGTAGACTGCCCTCCACGCTGGCCTGTGTGACTTTATTTTTCTTAGTTATGCTGCGTTCCGAGCACAATTTTTAGCCCGTAAGTTACGACTTCAAATCATGAATCACAACTTGGTAGCGTTCCAGGCAAAGTCACGACAAACCCTTCTGCGGCTACCTAACGCTGACGTTAGCTAGCGCTAGCTGATAGTAGCGATTTCTAGTTGGAGACATATTTTGGGCTTCATTTAATAAAAATAACCTGTAGTAGTACACAATCGAATGTGTATTGTTTTGATTACAATGTGCGGAATTATTTTATGTTGCCTATTTATGTCTATTCATTTCTATTTCTCACAGTTAATCACCGGCGTCTGTACAGCATCAACAGGGGTTGCCATTGTTGTTTATGTGTGTGTGACGTCAAAAACTGTAAGTGGGAGTACAACGATCTGGTACGAGTTCACGTGTAGTAAGTTACGGGTTTGACTGCCGTTCCAGGGCACTTTCACGGGTAGAAGGTTGTAAAAACACAAGTTACGGGTTGCCTGGATCGCAGCATTAGTAGCGATCTGTTTGGGATACAACCTTAATGCTAGCTATCTGGTCTTTGTAATTTGTCTAAAAACACAACTGTCACTAATGCCTGAAATATAAACACACCTCATCCTTCAGCAGGGAAAGACCTACCAGACACTGACTGTTTGTAAAAGCAAATACAGTATTCATGAACTGGTGTAACAAATCTCTGTTTTCTAATATTACCATTAGGGATGCATATACAATTAAAATGTAGAAAACAATAATTATTATTATCATCATCATAAATCTCTACACTGCACAATACATTATGTATATTTTCTTATATTTTAGTGGAAGCTGCCAAACATTGTCAGGATGATAATACTGTAGTTATAAATAGCAGAACACTGTATAATGCAGTGGAAGTTAAAGACGGCACAGATACTCACACTTTGAGTCTGGTTAAGTTGCCTTGAGGAGAGTAAAGGTAGCAGGATGGAAACTCAGTCACTCCCAGTTTGGTTACCAGACCTTCCTCAGTGCTCAGGACTCTCCGCACTGCGACGTTCTCATACTGCAACAAGTCCAGGGTTACCTGAAGAACACAGTACACACATATACACACTTCAAACTAAAGATTGTAGTCATGTTATATTTCAACATATGTCATGTTTATCTGTGATGTGCAATCATTTCCAGTCAAACATTACAACAGCTTATTTTGACCACGCTTTCTCTTTCTGGCTAAAGTAAGACATACATAGTCAGAGAGAAAACTATATTTAGTATTTCTAAAAGCTCATCTCTTCTGCTGCACAAAAATAAATAATATTCAAGAGGAGAAACAAACACACAGCTCAGGTTGACGGAAACATGAGCCATTACCTCTCGCCCGATGTAGGATTTAGTGTCCTCGAAGATCAGAGCCAGGTGTTGAACGCTGTTGGTCTCAAAGAAGCTGTCGATCTCTGCTTGGCTGGACAGAGAGATGAGCAGACAAAACACTTAAGACTGGAATCTTAGGTACAAGTTACACTAAGCCGCGAAGAATTGCCAAACATCACCAACAAATCTTAAAGGCTATTGATCCTGCAGAGATCAAAAGGAAGAATTAAATAAGAGCATATGACATATTTTATCTAATTAAGAAAAAGGGACATTCTAAATGTATCTAAGAAGACTTTAGTTCATTTGGAAATAGTTATTTTTTTACAGGTTTTTAAATGCCTTGGATCTCCTTTATCCACAAGACTACTTTTTATCTGAAGAGCATCCACAACCACAAACTTTTAAGCTACTGTGTGATATCTGCTTTCAAGTATGTTGTTTCCGCTTGAAAAAAAAGAAAAGAAAAAAAGGAGAAGAAGAAAATTGCATGATTCTGAGAGAAACAATGTTACGTTTCCTTTAAATGTAAAAATGAGACATGAACTTGACTTCCGGATTCCTTTTCCTGCACCACTATGATAATAAACTGTGTGTGCAGTGTCTGAATACATGCGTGGCAGGATGTGGGCAGAGCAGTGTGGCCTACTAGTGAAGACCTAATATTAATAAACAATAATAAATAACAGGGTGGCAGCTAATGATGAGATCAGATAAATTGATGCAGTATGGTGGGAATGTGTGTTTCTACACCAACAAGAGCACGATTCTGCAACAAAAGGTAAAAGAAATACTGTAGCTCAACATGGAACTATAATAAAATACTAAAATAAACTATAATAATACATGTTCAATAAAAGTGTGAGATAGGTAGATGTGGGGAAGAATATGGACTCACTTGCATTTAAGCCTTACTGTACATGTAACTCAAATCAAATAACTACATGTAACTACAGGTTTAACAAACATTATTATTATTCACAACATCCTACTAGACTGCACACGTGCATGCTATCAGTAGAGCAGACATATAGATAAACAGAGTGATTGACAGACAGATTAACTTTTATCTATGGCATTTGTTACTTAAAAAAATAATAAAAAAATAAAAATCAATCAGAAGAATCTATGTGTGTGTGTGTGTGTGTGTGTGTGTGTGTGTGTGTGTGTGTGTGTGTGTGTGTGTGTGTGTGTGTGTGTGTGTGCGTGCGTGCGTGCGTGCACCTGGTGGGCTCCAGTGGGGGGCAGGCTGGAGGCCAGGGCTCTTCATGGGATTCCAGTTGGTCTATGATCCTGTGACGGAGCACCCGAACATCATGAGTGGAAGCTGGAGGTCAAAGATTATCAAGAGAACATTATACACTTATTATTTACTAACGAGACCTGAGCATGTACACAAATATCTGCAAACTGGACGCGCTCTATAAAAGACACATTTAAGGTGAAGGCTCCTCCTTTATTTTCACTGGCCTGAGTTGCTTCTGTGTGTGTAGTAGTACCTTTAAAGGCCTGTCCTGTAGAATCAGCTTTGGAATAAGCATGGAAGAACTGCAAAGTGAAAGAGAGAGAAGGTTTAGGTTACGTAGGAAGTGGTGAAAAAGAGAGAAGTGAGATCAGATCAGACGGCACTCACACAGCCATGAGAGAAGCAAAGTGATGTTGTGTAATGTGGGGGAGGGTGGGAGGCAGCTTTCCCCTCTGCCCGCCTTGACCCCTAAATCCTTCCTGATTCAAATCAGTCGCAGATGTTAAAAGCTCCATTGTGTGTTCAAACAGAAAGAGCTCTTTGTTTCATTGGCTCTCGCTGGATGACAGAAAGGAGAGTCTGAAACACACACTACTGCTGACTAATCAGATACGCTACAAATACAAATGCAGATGTTTGAAGCTGGAGTGTTTCTGCTGATCATGCATAAGTTAACTCTACTGGGAAAGACTGTTGCATCTACAGTACCTAACCCAATCTGTCACGTTAACATCCAGAGCTTCAAGAATTATATATAAACCCTTTTAACATAGGTTGCTCGTACATTACCCACGTACTGCTACTTTTAGAAGGAGAAAAATCCCCTGTTGACTGAATATTAAAAACAATATTCTAAAGTGGATCATTTAGATTTTGAATTTACTAAATGACAAACAGCCCAAAAAAGGTTATTTTCCTTTATAGAATTGACAGAGTTTATGTATAATGGTTTCAGAAACATCACAAAACAAAATCACTACGGTAGTTAACAACTGAAACATACTAACAGGTAGGATAGAGTCTGATCACTTAGGGGTGAAAGTTAAACTTTTGAATAGACTTTGGTTTATCAAATACCTCTTTAAAGTACCTGATCTAAAAAAAAAGTCTTTTGTTTCCAAGAATGCTTATGCACATTATACACTACATGCTAATCAAAGTCAAACATAATGTATTAGTGTTGAAAACGGGGGGGCCCCAGACATGTTCAAGGAAAACTGTGAACATTCCTGATTTTATGGTCACTTTAGAATATGTATTGGAGTACCATGGGAGGGAATGGACTAGAAATTGTATGTTTGTATATACTGTATAATACCTTTATAGTGGGGTACGATCTGATGCCAAAGCCATTGCAGACCTTCCTGTTTTCCTCTGCAGCACAGTCAACAGCTGCCAAGTTCACAGCTGGCTTCCACTCTGAAGAACAAACATCAAATAGAGCCACAGTTAATATTTAGCGTATGGTCTACTGCACCCTGTACAGTCTGCGGACACTGGGTGGGCCTTATGTTGTCCTTCTGCCATGCAGTGGGCCAATATGAACTTCAGTATATCAATACACAAGAAGTCCATATTGTCAAGAAAAGAATTCTGTTTATCAATAGACCTTACTTACCTTTATCTATCCACATGTCTATTTATTTATGAAAGAAGGCAACAAACTCATCACAGGTAGCAAAATAACTGAAGTGATTGTTACATGTTTTTATAGCTGATAAACATCAACAGGTTGAGGGTTGCCATGCTGCCAGTCATTTAATCTGCATGAAATCCTAATCTTTTCTCTTGTATTCTCCTCAATTATTAGATGGATGACCCTCCTAGGCAAAGCATTTGACAGCATGCCAAGACATCAGTTGCCATTGTTGACTGTGTGTGAGAGAAATACCTCATGACTGTGTCAGGCCTTGTGCCATCATCAGAAACTTTCCCCTCAGCTATATTCCTAATTATATTTATTGTCATGGCTCTGTGATATTTATTTTGGCTCAAGAGCTACAGAGAAAAGGAGGATGTGATGGATAAATAAAAAGACATTCTTTAGATCACATGCTCTAATTAACAGATAGAAACAACAGTTGGTGTTCTCACTGTTCCCATGCAGATTATAAAAAAAACACAGGGAGACGTAGGCAATATTTAAGCTAATTAATTAAAGACTACAGTCCTAAAATGTTTAACTAGGATGTTTGACTTTTTCGCTGGCTTATCATGTGAATGAAACAAACTCTGAAAAGTGTTTACTTTGTAAACATTGTAAACAGCTGCAGCTACGTGACTTGCGCCTGGTCCGTACCAACCTTTTATGTCACTCGCCAAACCTTTGTAAACCGGAGAAAAGGCGATGCAGTGTCCGCACCATGAAGCATAAAACTCCACAAGAACAGCTGCTGAGGAGTTGATCAAAACCGACTCGATATTTTCCTGACTTAATAGGATGACTTGATCAGAAGCGGTGTACAGTCCAGTCTCCGCAACAGAAGGGAAAAGAAGACAAAAACATAACCAAATTGCGAATGTTGCTATCCTTCTGGGATATATTTGTATTTCTACAGTAAACCGAGACGTGGCACGGCCACAGCGCCGCGCCATCTTCCCCGTCCGAGCTGCTAACCCCATCGGTTTTCACCTCCGTGTTCTAAAACTTGACACAACTTTTTCTCCCTCTTTTCCCGGTCAGCAGGCTTTACGGGTCCTCCCCCCTGAAGAGCTCCAAACACCTTTCACAACAAAGTAACACACCCTCTCCACACTCTCTCATTGTTGTCGTTAACTTCTGTGTAAAGATTAAATATGTTGATATCAGGCGAGTTAAGTGACGCGCGAGGACAAGAATTACAGTCGTTTGCCCCTTCACGGCTTTCATACAGGAAATAACCTTGCATTCCTATTAGTATTATTAAGACTTACATTGTTTTAAAGAAAAAAACTATTAGTTGAGCGTAAAGGGCCATACTTGACCTTCAAAATAAATAAATAAATAAAAAATACCTTTAAAAAAACTTCAAACTTACTTTTTCTTGGGGGTGGGGGGGGTCCGATGAGGAACGCCATGAGATGAGGTTGAAATCTGAGATAAAGGCTGGTAAGTGGACATTGAGTTTTTTTTATTTGTGTGTCAAAACAAAAGCTTTTGGGTCCTCTTTACCTAGACAGTTAGTAAAATCACCACCACTATTTTTGGCCATATACATTACAGGTATATTCCTTTACACTCAGTACATCATTGAATAGTGACTTGTAAATGAAAAAGAAGCTAATTAAATTAAAACAAAACAAAAATTACAAAACTCCATAAATGTATTTATTCAACTTTATAATGGCCTTTTCTGTTCTCTCCACACATTATGTAGGATACTAGTAGTTTTTGTTGTCGTCTTCACACTTTGAAGATTTTTAGACTTAATATCAGCCTTAAAAATCCAAACATGTGAAATAGTTATTAATAATCATAGAATGGAACCCCTTTTGGTGACATGTAACTCCCACATTCCCATAAATGCTAACAGTGGATATGACAGTGGTGCCCTCAATATATGCTGCAGCCCTGTAGTAACAGTTAGTAGGAGTAACAGTTTTCAATTTTCCTGCATTTTGAAAGTTTTATCATGGATTTGCAGTATTGAGGAAACCAGCAAAATAATTTCACTATTTGGACAATTCCTTGGCCTGCTGTCAGTGCTGCAACAACACTGTGTGGTAACTCCAGCAAACTCTAAACTAAACCAGAACACAATCCAACTCCGTGTTCCTTTAGAAACAATGAAAGCTTTATTTACAATTTCAAAGGTCATTTAATGTTAACAAATATATATATTTGCATATATTTGCAAAGTAAACAGTGTTTATGTTACAACAATCGTTCAGGTTACAGTAACCGTGGGTCAGATAGGATAGACAGTATATTTACACCCATAAAAGAATTGTACAAGTCTCCAGTGCACTTGGCGCACTCACAACACATTATAAATATTCTTAAACATTTCAAAAGATGAAATGGGAAATCTAGTCTGACTAGATTCATTTGATAATCAAATGTCTACCTTTATAATTCAGTTAATCAGATCAAACTCTATTAAAGGTGAATTTGCTTTATCTCCCTGTGAAGAAAACGGACCTCAGACCAGCAGATAGAAAGCAATTCTGCCCTGAACCAAACAGCTTCTTGTTGATTTAGTTTATCTACAGACTACAGAAAAAGTCTAAGCTGTTTGGTCCATACCTATAAAGCAATGCATAAGACCAAGTACTGCATAGTTACAGAAGGGAACTTGACTTCCTCCCACACACAATCAATTCAAGAGGACAATCCTAGAGGGTTTGTAATACAGCCTTGCAGAAAGTCTTTCTAAAGTACTTATCATGTCAACATTACAGTTACATATGCCTATAGACCAGACATACAAGTCATACAGCATGGAGAGGTTGGTGTCAAATGTTTTTGGTCTTTTTCTACATTATATAATTTACAGTTTGAATGTACACTTAGCATCTTTAAAACATTTACAGTAGGAAAAAAAAAAAAAAAGACTCCGTTTAAGGTCACTTTAGATCCAGTCAGTGAAGATTAAGAAGCGGTCACACATGCTATGAGTTTGTACAGTTTCTTGGATCAAAGCAGCACAGACAGTGAAGGCTAAAATAAGCCCTTGGATACAGTCCTACGTGCTCAGTCTCATCAGCTCTATGACTCGCACTGTGTGCGTTTGTGTCAACAATCTAGTTCCTGATACAGTTCATTAATAAAATGACTCAACTGTGTCTATATGCACAGATGGTGGGGTGATGTAGACAAGCAGGTAACATTTAGAGTGAGTCAGCGATTCTGTTACCTCATAGGACACATTTCCTCAGGCAAATGAGAAACATCTGAAAAATGAGGTTTAAAAAAAACCCTTCCTCAATTATGCTTCAATACAGAAAGATTGATAAGGCAGAAAATGAAGTATTGGCCAAACTGGTTAGAAGGAAGAGCAGCCGTTTAAGGATCATTTAGAAAACCGTGGAAAGAGACATTCAAAGAAAATAGGTCCAAAGGATGTTGAGACATGAACAAAGTTTGTTATAAATCTACAACTTAACTTAAAGAGGCACTTAAACTGCATGTTAAGAAGACTACCCACTGTTGTCTCACTACAGCCACAGGCTACATTCTGACGGCTGGTTTGAACTTGCCGATTGCTGTGAATCCAAATTATTCACAACAGCAAGAGAAGCATATAATCATGCTGCTACACGATTCTGATGTTTTTTGGGCAAATGTTCAGCTGGCAACCTTTACCAGGACAACTTATGAAAAAACCAAACAACCACAGGTGTTGTCTCTCAGGTCATAGACGGTAAATGGACTGTAGGATAAGTAAGGCTCAAATCCAGCATTTAGGTTCTGTCCTATGATGGGATTCAAAATATATCAAGTCAGGCCTACTGCCAGTCTTTTGCATCCCACTTGCATGCTATATACTCATTCTGTGGTTGGTGTGTGTGTGTGTGTGTGTGTGTGTGTGTGTGTGTGTGTGTGTGTGTGTGTGTTTACAAGCATTTTGTTAGCTGGTTGTATGAGATGTTTTCAAACTATTAACATTAATAAACAGTGTATACAGTATGTAGTACGAAAGTGGGACACAGTGATTGTGTTAACCAGCTGCACAGTTGTGGCCACAATAAAAGTCATACAGAACACTTTAAATTAATCATATATACTACAACGTTTAAATATTAAAACAGTTTTCTCCCCCATGTTCTTTTTCTGGTTTAATAGTATTCTTTCAACCTCCTACATAATATATTGCTGTGTTCACATTCCCATTTCTGTTTGTGCTTTTTTTTTTACAATTTCATTAGATGTAAAAATCTGTTCTCTATATATGTTGACAAGATCATTTACAATTCAAAATGTTCCTTACTCCTGTAATCAACCATTTTCACGCAATAAATAATATAATTATGGAGACAAAATGTTTCATACAATATCTGATCTCAGCGATGCTCCAATACAGCACAGCCTGACAATATTTAAATCGGTGACAAATTTCTATTGTTTTATCGCTCCACCAGCACATTGGATTTAAAATTCAACAATGATTATAAAGTTAAAGTGCTGACTAGCATCTAGCACCTTTTTTTTTTTTTTTTGCATACATATTACCCCAATTTAAAGCCAATGCATGAGGACAAAGCAAACAAGGATTTTTTAGGGCCAAACAGTGACTGGCTGAGTCGGTCACCTGACAGATTTAGCATGTGTTGTACTTGCTATTGACCAGACTTCAGGCAAAAAGTCTCAGAAACAAGCAAGAAGTGAGGATAGTTGCAATGTTTGTGGGTCAAAGACTTCTGCCAGTTTTAAAATTTAAGGCAGGCTTAAAGACCTATTAACTAAGGGTGGATGATCACTAATCACCCAGTATGGATGTAAAACCCCTCAAATTACAGCTAAAAGTTTAACCTCATAGTCATTGTTTAATTTCAATGAACTGGATTACCAAACCAACACACTGTATAGTCTTCTGCTACTACGGTCTTCTTTTACAATTTTTTAATCCATATATATATATATATATATATATATATATATATATATATATATATATATATATATATTTACTTTAAGATTCAATACAAAATATAACAACCTATTTTAGTTCCAGGTGGATTTTATATCACAGTCCGCTATGGATCGATCAATTTAGCAGCATTAATGCACAATCCATCCTATCAAAACATCTACACATTCTCCAACTGGTATTTACAAAAAGGACCAGACCGGGAGGTGAGATCTGAGACTCGGTGGTGTTAAGGTTTAAAAAGGCTGGATTGCTCAAGGAGGCGTTTTATGTTTAGAACAAATTATATAACCACTAGCTGATGCAAAATCCAGCAAATTAATGTCACGGAAATAATAGGAGTTGTTTAGCTGAGAGGTAATGCTGGGACTGAAGGCATCTGAGGGTTGCTGTTGGCACATCCGCTGGTCGGCTGTAGTTTACGGGGGTGGGGAAAGACTGGGATTGAGCTAGAAGTTGTAGTTTAAAAATCTAAGCAGAAAAGCTGTCAGGAGAGGGCGCTTTCTCTTTTGGCCCTCTTATCATAGATTAGCGTCAGCACATTTGCAGTGTCCTTCAGCAAAGCATCAAAGATGCTGTCTGCCAGCTGCATCTTGACAAACAGCTCGTCCTCATCGTAGTTGACCCACTGGGCTTCCTCCTCATGGAGTTCCTGAACCTGACGGACAAACAAACAGTGTCAACTACTGAAGCACAGTGACTAACATTGTACTGCAGTGAGTAAACTGAAAAAATGTCTACAGTTATTTTAGCCAGATAAACTTCTACATACGGTAAACTGACAAAGTATTAAAGCAGGGGTGGGGAACCTTTTTCCTATCAAGGGCCATTGAAATGTTTGTAACATCCTTGTGAGGGCCACACTAAAAGGTGTTGGGCGATATGAACCAAAAGTCCTATCTCTGTATATCTCAGTCTGTGATCAAAATAAAATGCAAAGACAGGGTTTCCTTAAAATAAAATATCCTAAAATAATATTTAAAACAAATAGCCTATATTAAATAAACAAAAGGCCTTCTCTGAGAAAGTCCCTTCAGCTGTTTTCAACAACAGTAACAGAGAGAGAGAGAGAGAGAGAGAGAGAGAGAGAGAGAGAGAGAGAGAGAGAGAGAGAGAGAGAGAGAGAGAGACTCATAGACAAGAGAGTGAACGTGCGATGGACTCAAGCTTAAGATACAAAAACTTTCTCTGACCATAAAGCCAACTGTGTTACTGTACAGTTTTCTGGTTTATCAGTGAAGTGTCTGACCTACACTGCAGAGTGGATTCTCTACTCACAAAGTGACGGCTGATTCCGAAAGAAAAAATGACATTTGTTTGTATTTAACTTGTAAAAACTATACAAGCAATACATGATAGTGATCTTGTATTGCTTGAACAAGTGGGTTACAAATGCCGTCTGTGTATTAAGTGTTCTGTCCTGGTGATAGAAAAATCCTGGCTGCCCTTTCAAATCATATGTACAAGAAAAGCAAACGTTTAATTTTGAGACCTACCAGAATGTGATCGACTCTGTCTCGCTTCTTTTTTCCAAATTTCAGCATCTTCTGCCAGTCAGTCTTCTGGCTATGATCTTTTGTCAGACCGTACAGTTTCAGTACTTCTGCTGAGATGAATTCCTGGGACACAATGTAAAAACATAACATATAACAATAAATACAATGTAATCAGATGTGTAAAAGGCATGCACTGAATTTGTAAAACTGTAAAAGGACTTTATTACTGCACTTTATAAAATGTGTTGTAAATGAACAAAGCCAAATTGTAAAGTGGGAAGATAAGAAACAAACCAACTATACTCTGAGTAATCTAGCTGCCTTTAAGGCAATTACAACGTTTCAGACACAAATGTACAGTAGTGTCTTTCTTTTGGTGGTGGTTGCACTTCAGTACTGTACCTGGATTTTGGTGAGGTCTCCTGGTGTCTTGACTCTGTGGAAAAAGGAGGACTTGACTCGACGCGGTTTGACCCACTGAGGCTGATCTGCGTTAGGGTCCTCAGCATAGATCTCCTGAAGCATCTCCCACGTCAGGTCATACACAGCCTGGGGAGTGAAAGACAGTAATGAGATACGAGTGCGTAAATATGCAACATTAACTAAAGCTGATCTTAAAACTGCAGTAGTTTCTCAGGTTGAGTAACCCTATTCTAGGTGAAGATAAGAGAGATAGTATGTCAAAATGTCAGAAATATTTACTGCTCAACAGCTTGAGTATTTGCATTCAAAGCATAGCTTCTGACCCACTGAGGGAATATCTTTCTCAGTGGCAAAGGGAGATATTGTAGTTGTAAGACAAAGGCAACTAAAAAAGCAAAAGTAGTCTTGAAAACATCAAGATGCTAATCAAAGAGGAATCTGCTGAATAATAGAATTTTATCTGGCTTGTTACCTCACTGAACTCACTCAGAGTAAGTGCTGTCTTTGAGATTAAACTGCAAATCCAGCTGCTGTTGGCTTAGTGTTACTGAAGACAGTTGTGTGCTAATTTTAACTTGTATGATGAGTGGGGAATGAAAAGGAAGTCGTGAAGAAGGATGTTCATCTTACTTCTCTTACAGATTGTGGTATTATACACATGCATTGCATTTTTTTTTTTCAGTGGGCTATCTGTATGTTTTTTTGTTGTTATATTTGAAACTACTTGAAAAGTTCTTCTTTTCACCTTTCGGTAGCTGCGGACGCAGAGGGCCTCCTGGTCCTGGCTCATGGCCTCTATACCCAGATACTCTTGTGAAGGTTTGGGGTTTGGCAGTTGTGCAAGGATCAGTGCTCCCTCCTTCCCCAGACAACAGCTCTCCCAGATCTCCTTAGTGGCAGCATGGACCATCTTCTCAACCTCTGTGGATGAGTGGGGCACCACCATGGCAGGCTGCTCGGGTAGTTTTGGAGGCAGGGGGAGAGGTAGCTCCGGTCTAGGTGGAGTCTTAACCTGCTGTTCCCCACCTGATGATAAGCCAGACCTCCCCAGCCTCGCCTCCTCCTCTTCCTCTCTCTGTTTGAGTCTCTGCTGTTCTCTACGGGAGCTAAGGCCAAAGTCCTCATCAAACCAGTCCTGATCTTGACCCAGCTCATCTAGCAGTTCACGGCTAAGTTCCAGCTCTGCTAGTCGTTTGGCGAGCTCCTCCTGACCGCTGGCCCCCAACACCGGACTCTCCTGTTGTGAAAGAAATACAAGAAAAAGTCAATTTCATGCTCACTTCCAGTTAAAGATTAGAACCTTCCATAAATATGAATATTAAGTGCACCATGACATAACAAGTCCCATTATAAAGCATGGTTTTACACTTTTGATCTAGTCTTAAAAGGTTTTTCTTTCTTAGTGATCATTCAGACACAAATGGTTTTCAGCAAAGAGCACCAAATTCAATAATGTCTGTCAACATAAAGGTGGACTTTGGCTGAGCACATACCGAAAACAAGGGTTCACCAGGTCAAATCAACAAGTACTGTTTGTCAGTAACTTTGGAGAGTCATTGTTGCCGTTTCCACAGCACTTTTACATGTTGTCAGTGAGGTTTTTGCTCACTGACTGTGACATTTTGATTCATGTGTCTTATATTAATCAGAAAATACATAGAAAGAGAATATTATTTTATTAGTTAAAATATTATGATGAATTAATTTTTTTAATGTTTGTATTAACAGGTTACTAAAGAATCAGAAATATACACTCACCGGTCGGTTACACAGCTCTGGAGAAGACAGCTCCTCTTTTTCCGCAGGTAGGAAGAAGGGTAGACCATCTTTTTGTTGCACTGAAGACAACCATTCTTCTTGTTCAACATTTTCACTAAACAGGTATCCATTCATCTGGTTGGCAGCTTCTATCTTCTGCTCTTTAGCCTTTTTAATTTCAGCAAACTGTGTCAAAGTGTCTTTTACAAAGTTGTTGAGGAGCTTGTCTGCAAATGTGTCCATTAAGTCTCTGTCCTTCGGTTCTCCCTTATCATCCCTGATATCAGTGGAAAGATCAGCAGGACTAAACTGGTGTGAGTCTACCTCTTCTCTCTCAACAAGGGCAGTAATCTCCTTCCGACTCTGCTTCCCCTGTTCAATCTTGTCCATGTCGGAGATGAGGAGGGTGGTTGGTGAATCTTCGAAATCCAACATTATGTCCCTAGTGTTGCCATTAGAAATGGGATGCTTAGATTCGTTGTGATGCTGTAAATTGAAGTGGGATCCAATCTTGTGAACAGACTCTTCTGTTACCTTTTTATCTCCAGACTCACAGACCTTATTGGAAGTTTGATCATTTTCACTCTTCAGATTTCCTTGCTTTTGGGATTTGTTCTCATCTGTTTTACATTTTTCCCCATCTTTATCGGACAGACCATCACAGAATGAGTCCTCATCCTCCGTGGTGTCTGTGTAGATCTCAAACTTGTCTGGCAGGTGTGTGATCTTGTCTGGAGGAGCAAAGATACCGTGGCTCTCATCACACTTGAAGTATACTACCCCATCATAAGTGCCGTTGTTGCTCCCCTCAGACTTATCCAACTCCACACCAGCCCAGAAACCATTAGCAAAGCTTGTTGGACCTTTAAATCTCAGAGTGCCAGGCTGAACACTACCAACGAGAACCCGATCTCCGATGTTAAAACTTGGCATTTCATCTATAACAGGAGAGAGAGGGGTATGCAAAGGAGAGATTGGTGGTGAGTGGCTGGAATGAACAATATCCTTGCTGTCATGTTTGGAGTCTTCTGTGTGGTTACGAAGATCAAGCAGTCTCCCAGATTGGCAGCTAACTCCACTAGTCCCTGAATGGTGACTCAGTTCTTCAGATATTTCCTCGTCTACCTCTTCATCCTGGCTGTCATACGGTGTGGCTCTGCTAGGGGAGTCCTTTTTCAAACCCTTGATCTCGGTAGGGGCAACTGAGATTTGAGAGGTAGGCTTGGAACTAGGACGCTCCTCCCTGGGGGAAGAATCTGCTGAAGACTCAAAGTCCTCATGATAACCATCTGCTATGGGAGAAGAGATCTCAACATCCTTTATTGGCACCCCCTTCTTTGAAGAGAAGGCCATCAAGTCAGGAAAGCAGGAATGCTCACTGGACGCAGAGCTATAGCTTAAAGGAGGTGACGTTTTGAGGTCCATTGCAACTGAATGTGACTTACTAGAGGAAATAAGATTAGATTTTTCAGCTTCCTCAGCTTCAGATATTTCCCTTTTCTTTATTTCTGTATCTTGTTCTAGGCTAACAGATGGTGAATATCGATGTTCTTCACTCATGGAAGAAGAAACATGGTTAGATGCAGACAGCTTCTCTTGGGATTCAAGTCTGTCTTCTTTGTCTAGTTTGAGAAGACGTTCAGAATGTTGATCCTCAAATGTGGAGCTTACTTCCACCTCCAGCTCTTCCTGAAGGTCAGATCTTTGATAAGACACAATGTTCTCATCCCCAGACTTAACTATCTGTGCATGGGCTTCCTTAGAGGAAGGTCTTAAAAGACCCCCTCTGGCCAGGCTGCTCCTCGGTCCTGAGGGCGGACACTCTGGGCTGTCATATACTGGGGATGTTGTGACTGTTGGTGCGTCGTCTATATCAGACAATTCTTCAGGCACTGAGGTGGATCTACTAAGATCAGGTTGAGGAAGGGCATCTGTCATAATAGGAAAGGGTCACATTATTATTGGAACATCAATGATCATCAAAACACTTTTTTAAAAAGTTGTATGTATTAGTTATGATGAGTGAACAACTCACTGCAAACTAATGAAGCATCATTTGGCGTCCTTTCAGATTCAGAGATTTTACTGGTTTCTGACCTGAGAAAGAAGGATTTGCTTTCAATTGAACACCAATATTTTCTAACTTATATTACAGTATAAGATATGTTGTCATGTTTACAGCTGTATCTGGTACCTGTGAGAAAGTGGTTTAATACTGGACTGCTCTGCGATTGAAGTGGAATCTTTGACCTGGGATTGCGTATCAGGTGTTGAGTCTGGCTCCTTGTTCAGTTCTGCCTTAGTTTTCTCGATGAAGTTGTTATAGCTCTGAAAGGAAAACGGAAGAATAACAGTTATTATGGAGAAATCTGCTTACACAGTGCATGGATAAACACACACATTAACAAAAACATAATCATCCACGTTTTGACATTTGAACATTCAAACAACCATCTAAAAGCCCCCAGGCACACTTGCACACATTTACCTCCAGTTGCTTCAGTAGGCTGGCCTCCTGTGCCTTCAGGCGCTCCTTGTTCCTCTTCTTCTGCTCTTTCTTCAGCTGGTAGGCCATCAACTTTCGTTTTCTGAGTTCTTCTTTCAGGGCCTTGATACGGCTCTCTATGTCACTCTGGTCTGAAATGGGTTCTGAAGGCAAATTTTGATGATAAATCAGTTAGAATGTGAAACCAGTGCCAGATCTCTGATTAGCAGAGGGTAATCCAACTTCGTGCCCACTCGATCTTAAACCCAATTCTTTGGAGATTAGTGTACATTTTCTTTACTAAGAATGTGTTAGGTTCATTTTTGTGCATGCTGCATTGGCTTGTACCCAATGACCCAATTACAAAGATTAAAGGTTAAAATAGTAGCCTGAAAATGAATGCAACACATTTAGCTACAATACTGGGCCAGAAAAGCTGTCTTTGCTTGTGCAGTAACTAAGTCCAATGCAATGTGTTCTCTCCTCTTTTCACACAGCTAAGCAGGTTAGGTATCAGGGAAGTGCTTGCATAATGTATTCCTGGCAGCATCACATTATGCCTGACTACACAGCGCCAGCAATATAGCTGCATAACGTCCAATCTCTCCTCTTTGCCCCTTCTATATTCTCTGAGAACTACCAGGAACTATTATAATCCCCCCAAAAATATTACACATTCAGTGTATGGATGTTGAATTATTGGGGAACTCACCAGTCTGCATGGGCACGGGGGATTCAGTTGGCTGAGTGTGGGCATGTTTGGCGGTCCGGGAAGAGGAGCAAAGCTGCATCTTGGTTTTACTGCTTCTATCTGAAGGAGAGGCAGTAGAGCTGTGGCTGCCTTTAAGTGGAGACTGGAGAGACTAAACAGAAGGAGGAGGAGCGGAAGAGAAAGAGAAAGGAATATTACTTCAGGATATAACAACACAGTCGGATGGACTAATAGAGGCATGCCTGGATTAATATTTTACATGCGCGATAAACTAACAAATTGCACGTCCCTCACGCAACATAAAACGTTATATTTTCAATAGAATCTAAACTTAATTCTATGGGATGAAGTTGACTGAAGCCTGGTCACTGTAGCATACTTCACTTTCTCAGACACTTGAGGTCAGTTTTTGAGTAGATATATTTAGACTCAAAATTAATTCAGCTATCATCAAAGAGATGGGACTAATAAATAAATAAATACTAAAAAGGAAAGAAAACCACACTTATGCCTACTTGTTTGCTAGGCGACCGGGAAGCTGAAGTGAAGTCCTGGGTGTAATTTGCAGGGCTGCTCTGCACAGAGGCCAAAGGTGTTTCAGGGATTGACGCAGGTTGTACTGAAGATGGGCTTCCGGGTTGCTGGGACCCCAGTCCCTCTGTGTGTATACTGGACTCAGGTGTCGTTGAGGAACAGTCGCCTTCACTCACATAGTCTGAAAACATGTGAAACAGATAAACATGAGATAATTTTTTGTAAGTCCAGATACATTTTGACCTGAGTTTGACTTTAAACCTGGCAAAGCACAGGTAGGGTCCTGTTGCTTCACCTTTCTCACTGTCAGTTCTGGGCTCTGAGCTTCGATGGTGACTGGGGCTGGGGCTAATGTCGGGGAGCTCCTTTTCCTGACCCTCTGCCGTGTTCCGAGGTGTTTGTCTGTCCCAAACAGCCAGGGCCTCCTTTTCCATCCTACGGACCTCTGCCTCCTCCTGGTCCAGACGCTGTTTCCACTGCAGCAGCTCCTCGGCATGGTGACGCCTTTGCATAAGCTGCTGCTCCCGCTTTGTCAGAAACCTGGGTAAGGGGATGTTAAGAATGAAGGGAAAAAAAGAATGGGGAGAAAGGAGTCGAGGAAGAGATGATGTTGAGAAGAAAGGTGAGGAAATGGAGAAATTAGGGAAGAGACGATGGGTGGTGAGGGATAAGGTAAGGTGGCAGTGAAGGGGGAGAGAAGAGAAGTTTGACAAAGGCATTTAGCATAAAGAATGTTAAACATGACATCGCAGTAACAAGCAGACCCAAATCACCTGGACATCCAGTTATCACTTCAAACTCACCTCAAACCTCTGTCAAAACACACACATACACACCGAATACATGCTTTACTTATTTCTTTCCCTGGAATAATCATCCAAATAAAGAAGTGTACAAGCACCCAATAAATAAACAAGCACAAAGTAATGACGTGTCACTCAGGAGAAAAGGAGAGCAGGAAAATAACAGTGAAGATGTCAAGATTCATGCATCAGACTGAACGCTGCATGGTTGCAGTCACACACACACCTCTAACAGTTACACGAAAAAGAAAAAAAATCTAAACATAGGCAGTTACATCTGTATGAATGCGTCTCTTCAGTAGAAAAATGGGGATAACGAGACTTAAACACAACAGCTTTTTTTGTCTTGTAAAGCCAACAGAATTTGTAATTCTAAAATCCAACTTTCGCTAAGTCACTTACACATTCATATATCTGTAGATGCCTATCAGTCAAGTGCAGTCAGGTATAGCTGTTGTGTAATGTGGTACCCCACAGCTATGGGTGCCATTACAGTGCAGTATTATTTAGCCTTGATCTAATTTAGAGGCCTTTCGCTTGACTTAATGTATACTGATGACAGGCCAGATACTGAAGAACCAGACTGGGGGGGTTCTTTTAGTGCCTTTCCAAACTCCATTACAGCCAATGGCCATCTGTACTTATTATCCAATTCTATGCAACAGTTACCTAATAAAGAGGGCTAGTTAAGATTTACTGGGATCATTAAAGAGATAAATAGATAGATAGATAGATATCTCTGGTCTGTTCTCTGCAAACCTCCTTTACTTCCATGTCATATTGTGGTTTAATCTTAAAACATTTTGTATCAACGACTGGGCTGGAGCTGACCAGCCAGCAGCCACAATATGAAGGACATTGAAGATAAATGCACTGCAACATTCATTCCAAGAGGTAAGAGAAAAAAAAAAGAAAGAAAGAGGGAAAGAGTTACACATTTAACGCAACAAAAATCCGTGAAATCCCAGTGTTGAGTCTGAGATTCCTATCCAACAAGGAAGGCTCCTATTCAAATGAACACAACCTTTATCATTTATAAAACAACATTTATATCCCCTCTAATATTCTCAATGTAACCGCTTTGTTTTTTTGTTTAAAATTGCTCCACAACCATACAGCTTTAATGCACACAGTAATGGCAATAAAGTGGCAAAAAAATAAATGATATTTAAAGTGAAGTTGTCAAAAGGTTAGGTTATTTCAGCGAGGTAGCCTTCCTTGGGCACTTTTCAAGCTTTTACTCAAACTCTTCCCCACACATATTCCATCCTGGAAACAATCCAAACAATCAGTCATCATTCACCGTCCCACCCCTACAAGGTCCCAGTGCCAGTAGATGAACACAAGCATGTTCCATGGGGTGGGGTGAGGCAGGGCAGGGCTAGGTGGAGGTGCTGGGGAAGAGGTAGATAGCACTATACAGTACCTGACCAACTGGTTGTAGATAAAGAGCTGGAATTTAGGGTGAAGGTTGGGAAGACGGACACTGAGGGAGGCCCAGTGGTGGGCCGTGAACACAGAGAAGAAGTAGTGGACAGGAGAACAGTGTCTACAACACATAAGCACGCAACAGACAAAGTCACACAAACATGGGTATGGAAACAAACAACACACAATGTACAGTAAGGAGGAAAAACATAAAAAACACAAGAGAAGTAAAGGGCAAAAGACAAGTAGAGAGAAAGGGAGAGAGAAGAGTGATATGAGCACATGTGGTTTGATTGCACCCAATGTGTCAGTCTGCCAGGTTTCTGTTAGAATATGGCTACCTTTAAATGACCATGTTTTTGGAGAACATAAACATTTTAGCTTAGCTTTTGGGCATCGAGCATGGGGGGTTGGTTGGGGTATGATCACTGCCAAACCTGCTTATGGAGGGGGTTAAATGATTGAGTTATCAGTAACCCTGATTATTAAGCAAATAACAGTGTGAGGTAACCATTACAGCCTTAGATGAAGTGATTACAACTTAGTGGTTAGTGTGTTATGTCAAGATGAATATATAGCGTACATTTGCTTTGGCTTTGATCAACAGCAGGACAGTGGTAATAGAGAATGACAGAGGAAAGAGAAGAAACAATAGTTTAATTAAATGGCAAGCAAGCCAGTAAATGCATGATCAGAAACAAATATCTAAACACTTTTATGTTGTTATGGTTTTTGTTGTTAGATCCTCTTCTAAACCTTCTAAAAGATCTAAACCTAATTGTGGTGATTTTGAACTTCATAATGTATCAACATTGTGTTGCTAGTACACATTTAAACAAATCTACACCTAAAAAAAACATGGAGGACCTGTGATTTATAGCAAAGTTATAAATCCTAAACTCGAGAACAATTAACCCACTTGTTGGAACTACCCGGTCATGAGAGACTCTACAATCACCTGGCCAAAGCTGTTGGCCAAGTGTAAAACCTTGGAGGACGAACAGGAACTCCAAGCGAGGAAGTGGGTGTAATAAAAATGATGGAATGCACAACCAATATATAAGAAAAACGTCTCATCTGTAAAAGAATCTTGCCTCTGCAATTGAAAGGTGCAGTATCAAAATTATTGTGTTACAATAACTTAAGACTCTGTAATATTGTCTGATGTTCTTGCTTTAAAACGTTTGTTGAAGACTGCAACAGATAACTCTTAAGACTTCACTCTTAGCACAGATTATTCTACCAAGTACTGTTACAGTTGTACAACTCTCAAGTTAAGAGGGTTACTGTAGCAAAGGGTTAGGGATTCCTATCTAGTTTAGACGGGAGAACCACATGGAGCATGCTTATTTTCACATCCACAGCATTTTAGACAGCAAAAGAAAGATGGCATGCACGGATTAGTTTTCATTAGTTCAGTGGCTAGTTAAGGTAAAGACCCTATGTATACAATTAGAAGATTTGGTATGGTCAAGGTAGAATAAAAAAAAAAAAAAGAAAAGACACCATCGCAAACAGCACACTGCCACACTTAATGCAGAGCCACGTAGTTGTAAAACATATCTAAACCAAGCTTTCCCAATTTTAATAAATGCCTCACTGCATGCTAAAGCCCCGATCAGACAAGGGCAGCTTGATGTAATTCTTTACAAAGAGAGTGAAGTGTTTTGCTCACTGCTTGTCCATTGTTAAGTACCTTGCATGTTTTTGCTGGAGTGCCCTGAACTCCTCGAGTTGAAATAACTTGATTTTAGAGTGGAAAAAAAGCCTGACGTCATTTAACTTCACAGCAAAATAACGGTTGGCTCAGGACAGGTTATTCGATGGTTGCCTAGCAAGAATAACAAAAAAAAAACGCAACTGGTCTGATCAGGGCATCTTTTAGGCAGTGCAGCGCGCCTCGTGTTTTGCAACCTGCAAATGCACCCAGTCTGATCACGACCAAAGTGTAAATGCAATGATGTTATGCAAAAAAAAAAAAAACTAAATAAATAACAGATCAAATTGTGTGTGTATTAACAAATACTATGGGTTAAAGAAAACTGTGATCAGTAACTATTTTTACAAGCACAAAAGAAGCAAAACCTTAAGGGGAAAGGCAGCAGGACAATTATGGAGTAAGCACTGTTAAAAACACCGATAAGGGAGCATGACTTCTGATAATTCACTCGTCAAATTGGCAGAAAGCAGAGAACCCATTTACTATATGAAAAATTAAAAGTCTTTACTTCTCATCCATGTGAGAGCGCATCTTCTTGAGCTTCTGCATGATGCTGCTGGTCTCACTTCCAGAGACGGAGAGCGAGGGAGAGGGGCTGCGGATATCTTCAGCATGTCTCATGTTGGAAGAGGCTGCCTCGGACACAGGGGTTTCTGACACAGGAGTCTCCTGGAGGATGGATACATGGACGCAGACAAGCCAAGTATTAGCAAAGCCAATTCAAAAAAGCTTAGGAACATGGTAGCATGTTCTACAGTTATAAAGGTTTTCTTTCTTGATTCCATTAAGATTTGTTCTGTAGAACAAAACTGAAATGTTTTTCGGTACCTCTGTATGGGCTGTGAAGGTGATAAGTGACTGTTGCACTACTCACAGGTGGCGTTTCACCCCCAGCACACTTGAGACGTTCCTTAAGTCTGAATGTAGAGTTTCTCATCCGCTCAATCTCCTCCTGCTGCTTCAGCAACAGCTGCCTTTCCTTCCTGGCTGCTTTGTTGGCCTCCTGAAGTCGTTTGATCTCAGCCTGTGAACATGAGTGGGAGAGAAGGTTTGTTGGTTAAGATCACAGTATACCCCAAAACTCAGTTGTCACAATGTCAATATATTTCCACCCCTACATACCTGTTCCTGCTGTAGTTTCATCAGAAGGCCCCTCTGTTTCTTCCTGATGGGTGGCATTTTGTCATCTTCTCCCTTGTCCCTTAGCCTCTTTTTCTGGTGCTCTAGCCAGGCTAGCTCAGTTCTGGTCTTCTCTTTGACAGCTTTCTGGCGAAGATGCAGCAGAGAGCTCTGGTGCTGCAGTCTTACCTCCTCGTCCTTCATGTACTGACGCACCATGTCCATCGTGAACTGGGAAAAGCTATCCTGTCCGCTAGAAAAGGCCATGTTTGCATCCTGAGACTGCAGGAGAACAAAGATTGGAGTGGCAGAAAAGTTGAAAGGAAAGGAGATTGAAGGGGTGTAGGTAATAACAAGTAATTATGTATGAGAGGACAAAAGAGACACAAACCACATGCTCAACAAGGTACATCCAGGCAACAACAACAACAAAAATCAAATAGTCACACTTTTTGAAAAGGACAGTAGTCACACCAACCTTCCATTGTCAACAACTGACTCTTAAGGATATGCATTGGCAAATGTTTGTATAACTACACTGCCTTCTCACCTTTAAGATATTGTGTGCCCCTGAAACCAATGTTGTGTCGTGATTGGCTCCATCATCCTCTGATTCCTCATGGTGGCGGGACTTCTTCTCCATAGTTCCACGGCGGTGAGCCTCAGATGGCAGCAGAGAGCGGAAGGAGCGCTCTTCTATCTCATCCTCCGTCATGGACTCATCAAACTTGAGAGAGTACTCCGTTGCCACTGACGTACTATCTCCTGGGGGGCCAAAAATAAGAGCGGTTCAGTGTAAGTGTCATTTTTAGGTGCCTTGTGCATACACAGTTTTGGCTTCAGTACAAATTAAACGACGAGGTTTTCACATTTTCTCTGACAGTCGTGGTGATACTTATTTAACAGCAGCCCCAGCCAGTTGAATGTATACTAAGAAAATACTGGTGTGTGTAAACATGAAAAAAAGCATGTTCAATTAAGAGGTGTGCTTGCCATCAGATACCTTTCTCATCCACTACAGAGGGGATGCTGTCACTGCAGAGGGAATCATTTGCTGCTGTAAGAACTTCCTCCTCTATGGAGTTGCTGCCTGCTTCCCTCTCCGTCCTCTCTTTAGCTCCCCCCTTCCTCAATTTCCCCTCTACTGCTTCTTTTTTTGTCCATTCTCTGGGGTCTGTCGAGGTATGCGACGGGCTATGGTGGCTGTTAGAGTCTGGTCCACTGAGGAAAGTGACAGATTTAGTGTATATTTAGATTTCTCTTCCATAAAAAAACAGAGAAACTTGTGCTACAGAGAGGCCTGAGTGGTACCTGAGGTTGGGTCTTCTGAAGGATAGAGAGTCAGAGTGGCTGAGGCTGTTCAGCGAAGACAGCGGTTCCTCTGGCCTGGTCCTTCTGCTTGACACCTCACTAGGGAAGCTGTAAGAGAGCATACAGAAGAGATTTAAAGGTCCCATGGTTTCTTAACATTAATATGAGTTCCCCCAGCCTGCCTATGGTCCCCCACTGAATAGAAATGGTGATAGGTGTAAACCGAGCCCAGGGTATCCTGCTCTGCCTTTGAGAAAATGAAAGCTCAGATGAGCCGTTCTGGAATCTTGCTTGTTATGAGGTCATAACAAGCAAGGTTACCTCCCCTTTCCCTGCTTTGCCCGCCCAGATAATTTGGCCAACCCATGAGAGAGACATCATGGCTTTCAAATGAGAAAAGTGGCAGTTGGTCAAGGCCACACCCCCACTCTCCACCTTGCCCCTCCCTCTCTCTTCCTCAATAGCTAAAGACACAGAAATGGCACGTTCTGAGGAAAGCTCATCGTGGGACTGGCTCTAGTGGCTGTAATTCTGCACCAAGGCTGAATTTTGGGAAAGAGACTTCAGATACAGTATTAGGGGACCACTAAGGTCTATATAAAAGCATCCAAAGAGCACCAAGTCATCGGACCTTTAAGAACCATTTAGCACAGATACTAAGTTTAAAATGAAAGACGGTATGCAGTGTAAATGATCAAAAACTCTTTCACAAAAGGTGTTTTTAGTTTACCTGTCAGAGTCATTTTTTTCCTGTAGCTGTTTTGAATAGGAGCTCTGCTGTTCTTCCCGCTTGTCCAAAATGGAGGAATCAGAAACAGCAGGGGGGGCAACCAAAGCTCCTGCTATCTGGGACCGTGCCAATTCTGTCATCTGACAAGACAAGGACATACATACATACCAAATGTTTGATTTGACGAATCTTACAGCAGATATTATACTTTCTTCCTCTGCATGGATAGTTATTTCTTTAGTGAAACTCAACAATCAATCAGCTTTTGTTACAAAATGAAGACACAGGTTTTTTTCCCAGGCAGAGATTGCTAACCTCTTTGATGTGTCGGGCAGTGTCGGCTGTGTACCGTGCTGCCTCAGCCTGTTGACTCATCATCTTCGTAGTTGCCTCCTGGAGGCCCTCCAAGGTCTCTTTTTGATTTGCAGCCAAGTTTTCCTGCAGTTCTATATGAGCCTGGACAAAAGCAAGCATGGACATCATACACACAGAAAAAAAGCACACATATCTTAGAATTAAAAAAGGTGAAGAAGCAAATACTAAAGTTATCATCTATAAATGCACATATATTTTGTTTGTAAGAGTAAACTAACTGATGAACTGTGTGTGTATGCCTGCATGTGTGTGTGTGTGTGTGTGTGTGTGTGTGTGTGTGTGTAGATATACCCTGGCCACTCTCTGCCTGTTTTCCTCCAGCTGTAGCTGTGTCTCCAGGGCTTCCCTTTCAGCCTTGATCTTTAGCTCGTAGAGATCACGCTCATGGCACTGCTGCCTGACCTGCAGGGTCAGAGTTCAGAGAGCAGGTCAATACAGTGAATCAATGCAGACATTAGTGAGGTAGTAAGTCACTGAAATTTATAGAGGCCAAAAAAGCTCTTGAAGTATTTATCATGTACATTTTATGCAGCAAGAATTAGAGTCCCTGATAAATAAAATATTGGGAATGACTGAACTACGTGTAATTCCTATTTTTATTGTACATTATATAAAATGTAGATGTTGTAACTTGTACATAAAGACACAGCTTAAAAGTATGTGCTGTCTTACAATAATCAAAATATTAAGCTAGATTAAAAAAAAAAGTCAAATCATCACTGTGTGATGACACCAAAAACAGAATTGAGAAAGGTGAGGATAATTTTATATTTATTGTTCAACATTAATTTATGTTAAAGGGGCGCTATGCAGTTTTGGCCATTTCTTTGCTTTTTGCTCGCAGGTTTCTCTATAGAGCTCCCCCTACTAACCTTACTCCGCCAGATGGATTGCTTCGCATTTGCTCGGCATATCCATCTGGGAACTTACCGTTGGAGAACTTTTGGGAAGGGGCGAAAATACTGGTTAGCTGATTGGATAAACCATCTGTCTATCACCACCTATGTTGGTGATAGACAGGCCAGATCAACCAATCAGATCAAAACCATCAAAAAAGCTGATGTGTGGTGAGCGTTCTGGCGTCGTAAGGCGTTGTATGGCTGCCGTGCATCACCCAGGTGGGTGCTACACATTAGTGGTGTTAGAGAGCAGTCCCCACCCCCCCTCCCCCCTTTGAGTGTCTATGATAAAGCGCTATATAAATGTAATAAAATAAAAATAAAACAACCAACGCCGATTGGTCGGTCGTTTGGCGAAGGGCTCCAAATTTTCTCTATCTCAAGATGCCAGACTGATCTGCGAGTGGAAAACTGGAGCTTGCGAGATCAGGACGGTCTCACGAGGCTACCCCCTACAGCTTCGGAATAGAGATTTGGCAACACTGTGTAAAAACTTGCTCGGTCAGTCTGCCGTTTCCTCTTTCTTGGTTCCTCCGACAATGCTTTCCTAGCTTTCTGCTTTTTTTTTGCCGGCTCAGCCATGACGATAGTGAGAAAGACTCCATTGCTACCTTGTTGTTATAGCTAGCCGGTTCCTGTATGTGTGCAGTGAAGCAATTTGTTACATCGCGAGACCTGATATCACGCAATACTTCCTGACTCTGAGGCCGCCGGCTCGCCAGCCAAAAGTTGCAAGGGTGGTTTTTCCGCTCACAGGCGCTAGGGGGGAGCGAGACGACCATCATTCAACTCCAAAAAAGTCATATAACCATTCCAATGACTCCGAAGCTGTTCAATTAAGGTAAATTAAGCTAAAGAAAACTGCATAGTTCCCCTTTAACACTTTAGACCTGGCTAAATATACTCTGTGTAGTCCTGATCTACAGTCTTGTTACTCTCAGTCTCAGCAACAAAACCCTTCTTCACCTTGAGCATCTGAGCCAATGTCACGCTCTCCTGCTGAGCCATGGACACACCCATCACCCTCTCCACGTCGCCCAGCTGTCGGACTGACTCCTCAATGGACTCCAGGTACTGGAGCTCTGCTGCCATACGCTGCTGCAAGACGGCAGGTGAATATTGTAGTTCACCTGGGAGAAAGGAAGGGCAGATAGGGTGAGAGAGAGATTTATAAAAAGGAGATGTTGGTGTGTCAGACCTTTTCTGTCTTCATCTTAACAGTTGTGACTTCAGTTAAAAGGTACATTCTGTCTTGAAATCTTTTTTATATATGGCCCAGCTGAAATCACATTTCTTAAACCCCATGGCGCATACTAGTGTCACTGACCGATGTGAGTCGAGTGCAGATGCGCATGCTCAGATTTAAACGGTTTGCAGCATAACGTGTCATACTGAAATTTGTGAAATCCATAAAATAATAAACTTTTCTCTTTACATACAATAACAGAAGATGGAAATCCTTTCAAAAACGTGACACCTTTCCTCTATGTTAGTAACGTTACCGTTATATAGCGTACATTACAATCTATGGCTATATAGCTTTAGCTATCTATGATTGCTAACGTTAGCTCAAAACACCATTCTAGTGACAGCCTTTGTTGTGTTTGATTGCTAACTTGTAGCCAGCAGTGAATGAACTTCGTTGTAGGTCCATTTTTATTGTACTGACATTACAGAAGTCTCGACGTTAGCATTTTTTAGGCTACTTGTCGCAAAGTGACGCATGCGTAACTCACATCTGCACTCGACTCACATCGGGCAGTGACACTATCCAAATTATTTTAATAAAGTTCTGCTTCACATAACATTTGTCATTTTTAATGAATATTATTTTCATTAATATGAGTTTTATTTACCGGTGGTCTTGGTCTCTGCTCTACCACTGCGAGCTGCGGTGCCTGTGTTTGGATAATTTGCTTCCAGAGAGCCACTTCTCCCAAGCTCACTGGGGCAGTCTGCTCCTGGAGGAGATCCAGGGTATGGAGAGCCAGATGGAGAAGACTGTTTGGGCCTGGCTGCTGTAGACTTCTTACTGTCAAGTCCCAAATTACAAATATAATTAGAAAAATAAATAAATAAATAAATAAATAAATAAAGGTCAGATACATAGCTAATGAAAGATCAATTACTGCTGTGAAACCAGACAACATCTCTTCTGAGGTAAATATGTTTGTAACATTCATGTTGATGGGCTTTGGTGCATGGGTATCAGACATACAGTACAGGCCAAAAGTTTGGACACACTTTCTTATTCAAATGCGTTTCCTTTTATTTTCATGTCTATTTACATTGTAGATTCACACTGAAGGCATCAAAACTATGAATGAACACATATGGAATTATGTGCTTAACAAAAAAGTGTGAAATAACTGAAAATATGTCTTAGATTCTTCAAAGTAGCCACCCTTTGCTTTTTTATTAATAAGGGGAAAAATTCCACTAATTAACCCTGACAAAGCACACCTGTGAAGTGAAAACCATTTCAGGTGACTACCTCATGAAGCTCATTGAGAGAACAACAAGGGTTTGCAGAGTTATCAAAAAAAGCAAAGGATGGCTACTTTGAGGAATCTAAAATATAAGACATGTTTTCAGTTATTTCACACTTTTTTGTTAAGTACATAATTCCATATGTGTTCATTCATAGTTTTGATGCCTTCAGTGAGAATCTACAATGTAAATAGTCATGAAAATAAAGAAACACATGAATGAGAAGGTGTGTCCAAACTTTTGGCCTGTACTGTAAATGTATGACTATTTAAGGTGTTTAAAAAAAAAAAAACATACAGATTCAGTACTTCAGATTATTTTATTGTTTTCTAAAACTAATTCTAAAATAGGGGTTTAACTCACACACACACACAGGAAAAAAACAGGATGTAACAAGCTTTGCAAAGTGATACAGAAAGAGGGGGCTTCTCGTCCTGCAAACCCTACAACTGACTGAGGCAGCATGACCCTGCTGTGAGAGGCCCAGACTATGAATGGCTATATTGTGCTGCTCAGAGATTACTATAGGCCATGGATGAGGTCTAAAGAGATCAAAATACACTCTACTTCTCCATTAAGGATAGCAGACTGTGGCAACTTTTTTCTCCAAGAATAAGAATCATACTTGAATTCATATATTATAACACAATATTACCATGATCTCAATGATAAAACAGTTAGCTGTCATAACAGAAACGGATATAAATGCAATTTTCCCAAAGCTTACATAAATTATTTTGAACTGTAGTGATGCATGTGCTGTTACTAACGAAATAAAAAGAAACTACAATAAGTCTCCACAAAAGTTAAACAACCTGCTACGTGCTGAGAAGAACACTTGAACATCTTGCCTTCATTGTGTAAGACAATCTGCAGGAATCTGCCACCTGGGCTTTAGAGTACCATTAGAGGGCTCAAATATCTCTACTGTGCACTGAGATTAAAAAAAAACAAAACTATCCTTTTCCTTTGGCTGCAGGCCCACGCTGTGGTGAAGCTGGCTGACCCCACCAACCACCCTGCAGGCCCCCAAAACAAAACCGCCACCGTTTTTGGTCTTGGGTCAAACTGCAGACTCCTCCTGAATATCCCAAATGTAAGCCAATAGCACCACTACTCTTCTCTCAAAGAAGTGTTGCACTAAAGGTTATAAAAAACCAGGAAGGAAGAAAACACCAGAGACAACTGGATGTTTGGGTAATTCAAACTTGTGGAAACACCATTCACAATTCATTCACTTCTCTGCTACCAATGCACAGTCTCTTAAATTTGATATCTTAGAGATGCTTTCAACTGCAACACACTCACAGTGAAACCTTGCAGGTGGAAAGCTTTACAGCACTAAACCAAAAGTAACAAATCTCCTCTTTAATATAGTCTGATGAAGATCGTTACCTTTGGTGAGAAAGCCCTGACGTTTCCCCTATAGTGTCATTAGAGTGGACACTCTTCGCCTGGCTGTGGACCGAGCTTTTGTCTGAGCCCCTCTTCCTGGAGTCAGAGGATAATGTCTCTGAGGGAGGTGAGTAGGAGCTCCTTTGCTCTTCTACCAGGGTGGCATCACTCTGGTCTGATGCTGTGCCTGCAGAGGAATGGAGTAGTTACTGTATATTCTGCAGCAAAGGGACTTCAAAAACACAGTATTTTACCATATAGAGACCATGTCCTTTATTTTATTTTAAATAAAAAAAAAGAAAAAAGGAGCTGTCCAATAAATTATGCTAAATGAATGATTCTCACCTCTTTTTCTGGTGGAGCGCTTGGAGAAGGGTGAGGAGCCAGATGTTGAACCAGGGGAAAGATGCGGTGAGTGACTAGATGACTGAAAGGATGAATGGTGAGAATTGATGCCTCCTGTACTTTTGTCATAAGGAGACCTCCTCATCAGCTCCTCAAAATGACTGTTCACACTGACAGAGAGAGTAGAAAGACGTATGATCAATCAGTTTTTAAATAAAATTCAGGATCTGTGACAACACAAAAACATTATGTCTAGTGAACAGGGGATAAACAGCAGAGTTAATCTTACTGAGAGTGTTCATTCTAAGAAACCTGCTTAATTCGAGAATACAGACGGGGATTGCTGTCTGAAAGGGCTACATGGGCTTTCTATTTGTGTGACATGAATGCCATCTTGTGGTCACTTTAAAAACTAACATCCACTCTTTTTTTTTTTTTTTTCTTTTCTTACCTGCGTGAATTGGAGCTTCTCCTCAACTGGCCGCTGGCTCTGCTGCTATGTGATGACACAAAGTCATCTTCATAGACGGCTGCGTCTACGGGGCCATTCCCAGAGTGTATAGAATGGGCAGAGGGAGAGTTCCTCTCACTCACTACAGGACAAGGTGGTGATGGAACAGACAGAAGAGAAATATTTAGGATCTTGCCTAAGACGGTCAGTACGAACAGTAGGAATGCTAGTTACTGTGACAAACATTCTGTGTAGCTCTTATGGTTACATATTTATTGGAAGTTTACCTATAGATACTCAGTAACGAAAACATTCTCACCATTTCTCATCAGACAAGACACACACTTATGTCTCATCACCTACATCTAATATGGAAAACTTGCCTATGACATATTTTCCTTAGTGGAAAGGTCCTCATATGTAAACTAACCTGTAACATGGCCATGAAGATTCTTAGTAAAAATGTTGATAACGCTTAAAGGGCTTCCTTTGTTCAGCTCCTCCCACGCTGCTTTGCTGCCATCATGCTGTGCAAAGGGTGGGCTGAGGGCCGAGCACCTTGCTGCCTCCCTCTGGAACTCTGACAACCGCTGGTAATCCCTTCTTTGACCTGCGCAGTAGTCCATTGCCTCCAGGCGATCTGCCAATACAGGCACACGATTGTTGGAAGGGTGAGGAGGGCTTGGATCATCCTCAGAAAAACTCCCTTCGCTCAGAAGAGGACCCTCACTGATGGAACCGGCACTTGAGTCATGGAGTTCTGTCCGATTCTTATCCTTTTCCAAACCATTGACTAGCCTCCTCCTTTCGTGTGTATAACTGTTGAGAACGGGCCCTGTTACATCAACAGAAGTTGTTTGTGGATGGGTCAAATTGGTGTGCGTACCCTTGTTTTCTTTGTGTCCCCTGAGGGCGTGCAGATTGCCTACTCCTGGAAGAGCTGTGCCATTGTATGAACTATGACCTGCGCTAGTCAAAATTCTCTGGATCCTCAACGCTACGTCATCATTTTCTGTGGCAGCTGTTTCTGCCCAGCATCCATCATTAAAATTAGCTTGAGCGGGCCTAATTGTGTCTACGTCCATTGAAGTTTCTGTACCATAGTTGATCCCCTCCCCAGCAAGCTTTCGTGCCTCACTCTCTATGCGGTTGGAGAGGGATGCAGCTGTGGCCTTGAGGGCCTCAATGCGCGACATCTTGGACTGCGGCCTGTTGAAAGATGCTGTGGCTGGCTGCTGGGTGTGCTTGACGTCACTAGCTGCAACCGCAGTCTCCAGCCTAAGAAGCCGAGAGAGTAGATGGTCACCAAAAGGGGCTAGGGCACTGCTGCTGGGACCAGTCATAGGTCGAACAGCTGGGCTCAGACGGTCAGGCTGAAGCAAAGAGGTAACTCCAATATCCAGATCATTCCTGCAACAGGAAGAGCAACAAAGAATGGAGATGTCAGAAGGAGAGGGAAAGGACGTGTAAACAGCTTAATATTTTGAAAACAATGGTTAAAGTAAACATGTGTAAGTGTATTCATCACGCGAGCTACTTAAGAAAGAGAACTTTAATTGTGAGTTCTCATTATTCATTTTACTTGACATTTGGGTCTGCTCTCCCCCTGCAAAAACACCTTAATGTATTGCAGCTTTTTGAGTAAATGTGTTCAACAGCCTGATATGTAACTAATAAAAAAGGATAAAGCATACACTTTATTAACTGGATAAAAAACTATGAATCAATAACTATAATCACGGAATACACACAGAGAAAGATTATTATATCTGTTTCACAAGAAAAGGTATTACACACCCTCATCTTAATTTCCAGTCAATTATCTAAGATGCCGTTTCATGCAACTAAAATAGAAGAAGTGCTCTCAAAGCCAACCATCTGGGAACAAACTGTTCAAACTGTTCCTGTTCCTCTGTTTGGTACAGTCAGGTGATTCCAGTATAGATTATTTCCAGTAGATACCAGAATATGTTTACTGAGCAGAGTTGTTTGTCGTTCATCTGGGTCAATAAATCGGAGTGTTTGTTATTCTGAAGAGTGATGGAGGTGAGCAGGCAGGTTTGTGTGCACGTACCTGGATAATGGAGGAGATGGCCGATCATTCAAAGACCTATCACTGCTCGAGGGGCTCTGAGGTGCCTCTAGTCTTTTGTTCTCTTTGTCCGACTCTCCTGAGGGCTGGTACATCGGTCTCTGTGGCAGAATCACATGTTAACACAAATGTCAAAAAGTATTTAGATTCTTACATCACATGATTAAATACATTTATTTTACTGAGTTACTTATTCTAGCCAATACAGCTTCCATATACAAATAGGGTGCCCATGTTTTATGTGTATGCACAATACCATTTGACTAGAAGCTGCAGCAGGTAGCATCTGTGTGGCCTCCTCGCCCAGCTGGGCTTCCTCCAGCAGCAGTTTGTTGTAGGTTTCCTGTAGTCGCTTCTGTACTGGGGCCACAGGCGCCTCGCTGGGAAGGGCCACTGTTTTAGCTACTTCTCTTTGCTTCCTGTAGAGCTCCTGCAATCTCTGGTTTCTCCTTTCTGCCTCCTCCTTAAGTGCCCTCTTCTCTTCTGCTTGACGCCTCTTTCTCTCCTCTTGTTGCCTGGAAATGTACTGGCGAACAGTGTCTGCATCATAGTGTCGCTTTTTGTGCCCAGAGTCAGTAGTTTCTGGTCGGTGTGCGGTGGGGCTGACACTGCGGCAGCCTCTTGAGGAGCTACCCGATGTCACAGTGGTTCCCCAAACGGAGACTGGAGTTCTTTTTCGTGACCCTGATCCCCCTCTCCCTCTCCTAGCACTGCTCCCACCCCGGGACCTTTGCCGGGCCCTCTCCTCGCTCTCAGCTGCTTTGCACTCTAGCTGAAGATCATCAAGTATCCCCTTGATGTCTGCTGACAACAGGTCTGTGCTTGCACCCACTGGGGCCTGCTCCCGATCTGTAGATGAGGGGGGAGATGCGGTTGTGGAGTGGTTTTTGAATTTAAATCCACTACGAGGTCTTTCTGTGCCGTTAGGGCGAGGCTTTGGGTTTGATTCTGTGCGTGGATCTGAACTGGAACGGTGACGGGAAGCTGGTGGACATTTACAGAAAGGCAAAATGTTACAGTTGGAAACTGGTAATCCACTTACTAACATCAGCACACACAGTGCCCCTGCTAAATAGTTTGAATGCTAAACTAAGATTTAAGTGAAAGCTAGGTTCATAAAACATTGAACATTTCAAATTTGCTTTCACCATTCATATTTAAAGGTATAAGTGTGTGACAAGTCGTAAAACTCTTTTTTAACTAGTTTAACTAGTAATAGGGGTTGAAATCATTTAAACTGTTCTCCTGTTTATCAATGATCAATTTATTTAATGAACAGGTTTTTCACAGCTAACAAAATACTGGATGCTCCAACAAGTGACTGCAGCAGATTAAAAAAAGCTAAAGCACTAGACCCAGACAGAATATGCATACTAAATGAGTCTTGGGGGGCAGGCTTGTCATGGCAACTCTAATCTGGGGCAAATTGAAAATTCCAATTTAGATTTGACAGTATCTAATCCAGACAGTGTTTTTTTCAGAACATGGCTGCAGTGAGCCTCTCCCTGCCCCACTCTGCCATTCCCCAGCCTACATGCTGCCTTCACAGAGCACAACCTCTGGAAATCAGGCCATGTCTAATTGTGCACCCAACCAAAACAGACAGTCAATCTCTATTCCTTCCGGTCAGTGGTACCCAGTACAGATGCAGCTAGAAAAGTCAGAGGTCGATGCAGACAGTGTGTGATAATGAGAGAGTGTGAGACAGAGTCTATGGCTGTAAATGTACAGCAGCAGCCAAAGACTCTTTACTTATTCATATTCTTTGGCAGCCTCTGTTGTCAGTCTAACTGTGGTTACCAGACATGCAAAACCTCTATAAAACCTCTATATAGTGCAGAATAGCACCCAGTGCAGAATTGCAGAAAGTGTATTTGTAATTTTAGACATGGATATGTTGGTTTGAGATAGATAGATAGAGAGATAGATAGAGAGATAGATAGATAGAGAGATAGATAGATAGATAGATAGATAGATATACAAACATACATACACACACACACACACACACACACTTTGGTGATTAAGTCTTGTCCTACATGCCACTTGACAAATAATGCAGAGAAGACATTTTTGACGTCAAGCTGATATATTTTGAGTGGCACTTAAAACCTTACTAGAAAGCTAATCACCTATTCTATCTTTGTCCTTTCTACCTCTTGACACGCTGGTTAACGATAGTATGTCAAGCTGAGCAAGGCCATTGAAGAAACGGTTACAGCAAAATGACTGTGTTACAGGCAAGCTGGGTCGGCTGCTGGTATCATGAAATGGGCTAACATAGTAATATAAGATAGGGGTATAGTGGCATGTATAGAGGGTAAGAGTTTAGGTCTCCAGGTCCCACCTGTTCTGCTCAGTCTGTCAGCTGGCTGGGGTCTGTCCTCCTCCCTGGGCAGCTTGGGAACTGGACCCAGTACCATCTTTACCAGCTTCTGGCCCTCCCGCCATGATGCAGGGCTAATTACTGCAGTGAAATAGAACATTATCACTTTAGATGCTGCCAGTGAAGAGCATGGAAATTCAATGTATTTAATGTTGACCTGATGGAACATAACTGCATGTGTTAATACACATACGTATGTAAACATGTCACCACAGTAGCAGAACATAAATATACACAGATTAGAGAATGGAAAATACACAAGAAAACGTTTGATAGACAAGGCGCATTGCTTATTAAGACCAATATAAATGTCACTTAATCCAAACCTAGTGATATGAAAATAAGACATGGAGGCCACGACTCAGTTTACTTTTTTTAAGTTACTTACGTTGTTGTCTGGAAGAGGTGATGAAACAAAATAACTTATTTTTGCAGTATGCACTCTATTACATTTCAAAAACAGCATTGTCTTATTGTGTGGACTAATCTTGAGAGCTCTTTTTACTATGACTGTATTGTACCAAAGAGCAGTTCCTGGTAATGAAGCTGTACATCCAATAACCAAGCAGCTGTTTGTACTGGGTGGATGAGGGAACTGAACCTGGCCACAGATTTCAGAGAGCTATTTATAGTGCTGTGCCCGCACGAAATAGAGACCAGCCAAACTTTAGAGACAACGCAAAAGTTGGAAGAAACACAAGTAGACAACAGGCACAGAGCGAATAAGAGCTAGAGCACAGGAGAGAGATATTTTGCATTTTTTTGTACTGTACTGTATATTTCCACTGTTTTTGCAATGAGACTGAATCATTCATTACAATGACCATGCCAAACCAACATTATATATACATAATATATTTTCTTGTGTCCAGGTCTACACAGACACAGAGATGAAGGTAGCTAGCAATCATGTTTACATGTGTGCCTTTGGATTCATATTTGTGAACGGGGAGGGGGGAGTTTTCTCAGCTGTCAGAGGTCTGCTCTGCCCAGGTTACAGCAGTAGGATTCTGCTATGTGGGTGTCCGTATGCTACACAAACTGCATGTCACACATACTGAACATTTCTTCAGGGATTAGAGTCTTAACACAGCTTTAGAAGCCAGCAATGTATCTGGTTCATATACTGGGACACATACAGGCTGGTATGGGACAGCTGAGTATATGGAAAGAAAACATTGAATACTGTAGTCTGAAAAAAGGTTTCTGCAGTCCGTTTGATGCATTTATGAGATGGTCTCATTTAGATTCAAATAAAAGAATTCATGATTTCTTTTACTCTCATTGTGGGACACTAGAGAAGCAATGCCATTTAAGAAAATCCTTCTATTGCACACCAATAGTTTAACATTTGAGATTCTTGGTTTTAGGCCATATGCACCAACCCCTGACAAAATCCTAGTAGATGGAACATACTTAGCTTTCCTACTGTCACTAATTAAAAATAGATCAGAGGGTGGGTTGGCTCCCTCACATAAAAGAGGATTATTATACCTGGTTTTGCATTTAGGTCAGAGGAAGGGGCAGCTCTGTGGACCTTCCTGACTGGTTTGGGAGGCCTCCTCTCTTTCGACCTGTCTGCTCTCTGCTCCCTTTGCTGCTGATGTCTAGATCTGGTGGTCTCTGTACACAGAAGACACAAGCAGATAATAAGCAACACAAACTTAATATTTTTTAATAAAACTAGATGCGAGTTGGCTGATAAACAAGCCCAGGGTCGAAACTCTGATGTTATAAACCATAGACTATGAGCATAAATCACGTTTTTTAATGCAACACTATGAGAAACAGCTGTTACAATATTTCTTGAGCTTCTGACAGATCAATACAACTCCATGCCATGCATTCATATGCAATCCTTAGCTTGCCCATGTGGTTTTTCAGACAACTCTCTATACTCCTTGCCATAGGGTCTTATAACCTGGATCAAAGCTGCAGAGGCTACTAGCTTTTTTTCTTCTTTTTTTTTATATAAATAAAACAAATATGGAATGTTGGCAAAACCTATGCTTACCAGCAAACTGTCGTGACAGGTCACTGTATATTTCTTTGCTGAGATTATGAAACTCTTCTTCCTTCCAAACTCTCCCATCGGGAGTCCGGATCTTTGTCTCAGTACTGTTGAAACCTAAGGGTAAAAAGGATTCAAGATGTAAGCTTTAGCATCCTATTTCCTACTATATAGCGGAAATCTGTATTCCCAAAACATTAAGCTATTCACATATCATTATGTTTATTTAACGAGAAAGTTAAAGTTTGGGATTAGAGATGCACCGATTACAACTTTCTAGGCCGATTCCGATTTCCATTGAGTTAGGCCAGCCGATACTGATTTTAACCGATTCCATTTTTTCTAACCACTTTACAGCACACGCAAATATTTATTTTTTATCTTTTCTTCAATAGAACATTTTGCACAGAACATAGAACATCTTTTGAACAGATAATGGAACACTATAAAATAGAACTATATAAATTACTCTAAGTGCAATGTTAGAACCATTTCCTTCCTTTCACATCCAATATCCAACTAAAGAAAATGCGATTTTGGTTTTTGGTGTCGTCCCTCCACGCTCTACTTTTTCCTTGCAGATGTTGCATATTGCAAACTTGTTATCTTCTGCACACACGCTGGAGAATTTCCAAACAGCTGACATGTTGCAGGTTAATTCACGAGGTTACCTACATGTGCGAGAATAGCGTGGATACGTTGTTCACACCGCGAGCGGGTACGAGCGACACACGGCGGAAAAGTTGAGAGAAAGGAAAAAGAGACTGTGCTGTCGCGTCCGTGCGTCCTTGAGAACTGTAACTCGTATAACTTATGTTATCAGTTAATTGTAGCATTGACCAGTATGAAATCGGCATATGTCAGACTGACCTGCCGGTCGCCGGTCATGGCTGAGCACGTGAAAACCGGTCAATTCCGTTCACCAGCCGGTCTATTGGTGCATCTCTATTTGGGATATATCCCACACTGATAGTACCTTTGTATATAGGCGCAGGCGGTGCAGCTGCTACTTTCCGTATTATGGCTGTGGGTATGTTGCTAGTACCAGCATTGTTACTCCCCACAGCTGCCATAATGGGCTGTTCCAGATAACCCAGAAGCTTCTCTTTCTCTGCAGCCTCCTCCAGATGTTGTCTCTGCCTTCGAATACGCTCTTTGAGCTTCTCCAGCTTATCATCAGGCTGATGTCGCCTTAGGTTCTCCAACCGTTGGGAAGCTGAGCCAGGGCTGGTGGAGGGAGTGCTCTCCCCTTGGCGTATGGAGCCTGGAGCTGGAGCTAAAGATGGGCTTGACTCCTGGCCATCCATGCCAAGTTGTGCTTTTAGAGTGCTTTTCTCCTCAGTCCTTTCCCATGCATGAACTCTTACACCTGTGAGATGTGACTGGTTTCCAATAGTCCTCAGGGTGTCCAGGGCTGGCTGGTCATTGAGGTAGCGTACCTCGGTGTTCTCCAGAGCCGAGGAGTGTGTGCTGTCCAGGTCCCTGTCCGCCTGTTTGTCCCTGGTGTCTCTCTGGTAGACCAGCTGGCTGAGCAGAGGATCTGAGGGAGGCGGAGAGGATGGGTATGAAGACCCTGGCACTGACTGCAGACTGTAGGCCTCCAGCTGAGAGGAGGGGTGTGGTGGAGGGGTGGCCTCTCTGGAAACAAACCAGATTACATGGGATCAGAAAGAGGATCAAGATTTACTCTCGTGTATGGGTGGCCAAAGGGTATTGAAGGAGGAATTGACATATTCACTCAAGACGTTACTTTACTTGAATGATAAAAACTATTTAAAATGTATAACCAGAACAAAAAGATTACGTGGAATTTTAAAATTGTGGTACACTTCCACTGCCCTGGTAGTTCTCTACGTATAATATCAAAAAGTAATCTGAATATCATGTACTTTTGTGTGCATTTGTTGTAAAACAAACAAAAACAGGTCATTTCCAAGACTTGTCTTGCTTAAACCTGCAATAACGGATTTTTTAGCAGAGCTACTGAAATATCTGTGAGCCACTGAGCTACGAGCTATTCAGAGAAGATGTCACAAACATATGGTCACTGAATGGAAGTCTTGAAGAGTAAGTAGTGTTGGGGACTGTTATTTAGGTGAAAGAGCTCTTCTCCAGATTAAAACAATGAGCTGACGCAATCATTACAATGAAAATATCACAGCCAGGTGGGGAATAAACACCATCTTATACTGTTGTCACTCTACAGAGCACACGCACTATATAGTATGACTAGAATGGTATCATTTTATTAAAATTTAAAATAGTAGTAGTAGAGGTTTTTTTAACATTAATATGCGTTCCCCCCAGCCTGTCTATGGTCCCCCAGTGGCTAGAAATGGTGATAGGTGTAAACCGAGCCCTGGGTATCCTGCTCTATCTTTGAGAAAATGAAAGCTCAGATGGGCCAATCTGGAATCTTCTCCTTATGAGGTCATAAGGAGCAAGGTTACCTCCCCTTTCTCTGCTTTGCCCATCCAGAGAATTTGGCCCACCCGTGAGAGAGAGACATCATGGCTTTCAAACAACTAAAGTGGCAGTTGGTCAAGGCCAGACCCCCAACCTCCACCTTGCCCCCCCCCTCCTCCTCAAAAGCATTTAAAGTTACAGACACAGAAATGGCACATCCTAAGGAAAGCTCATTGTGGGACTGGCTCTAGTGGCTGTAATTCTGCACCAAGGCTGAATTTCGGGAAAGAGACTTCAGATACAGTATTAGGGGACCACTAAGGTCTATATAACAGCATCCAAAAAGCAGCATGCCATGGGACCTTTAAAAAATGATTACCAACGTGATTTAATAAGTGGTGGAGAGCATTATTCACAGATATCCAGTCCTGAGTATGACAGCATCCCCTGCTTTTCAAATAAGTATGTTTCATGAATTCATTTTAATTATTTGCACCTGTAGGACACGAGTGGCTCCCTGAACTCCACGCTGTTGTTCCTGCGGACATTGCTGTCCTGGGTGGCATTTCTCAGTGGGCTACGTGAGCTGCTCTTTTCTGGACTCTGCTGACTTCGCCCCCTGCGCTTTGATGACCCTCTACTGTCATCAGCTTGTTGTCCATCTATAATAGAGACAGCAATGTTAAAATAGTTATAGTTTAAGTGTAGAATTTAACACATCATAATGGCATGTTGAAATAAGTCACCCCTGCAGCGGATCGTCCTGGAGGATTTCTTCTTTGGGGGGTCCATGACAGAGTCCAGGAGAACCCCTGTCCCTGGAGCTGCCTCTAGGCGGTTTTCTATATGCCGCAACTACAGAGGGAGAATACACGTGTCAGACTTGGGTTAGAATAGAATGGATTTTTTTTTCTTAGAGGTTGACAAACAAACAAAGCCATTCAGCAAAAAACTGCCAGAGATGTACTTACAGCAGCTTTGGACTGAGACAAACTTTTCCATGCAGTTGTCAGCTCTGACAAAGAGTAAGAGAATGAAAATCCATTATAAATAATACAGTAGGTGATAGAGAACCTCTCTCTATGTAAACAACTCATATGGCATGTCTAAATAATTATTAAATGAATTATTTCATTTCAAATGAAGTGATTGTGAAAACACTAATACAACTGAACTGCTTTTTTTTCTTTTTAAGAACACACCTGTACCAATATTGTGATCGGTAAGCTGCTGACCAGAGCTTTTAAGAGACACCTCAGTCCTCCTGCTGCTCCTCATCTCTCTCGTTCACCTGAAGTCAAGATTAGAGGACGCAAATAATGAACACCAATACTGAGCAAAGGTAAAAGTGTCGTAAATGATTCAAAGTATATACTCTTCTCTACTTTTATACTGCATACCACATAGACAGTATAGACAAAGGCAGGAACATTTCAGCAATTAGGCAGATGAAACCAAAACAAGGAATAACATACAGCAGGGGTGGCCAACCAGTTCAGCATAAAGAGCCACAAAAAAAAAAAAAAAAAAAAAAAAAAAACACAAATCACAGCACACATGCACGTCCACATTACAACAGCAACAGTGACTTCCAGATCTAATGACAGTCATAATACATAGCAGTCTTCATAGGGTTTTTTTTCTTACTTATATTGACTCAGTGGGAAACCTGACAGTCTTTGTTATCCACAATCCTTTTTAGGTCTGGTTGTACTCTGTTGTGGCCACTCAAAGGGACTCTTTCATTCATTTGTCACTAGTGGGGCTTTCAAACAATTTGATTCAGCAGTGAAAGGGTTAATGAGGAAGGTGACCTGTGGCCGCTTTTTTTCCTCAGGTTGCAGAATCGGTCCATAAAAAAACTCTGCTGCATTATTTTTTATTTTAAAAAGGAACACGCCGACTTATTGGGAATTTAGCTTATTCACCGTAACCCCCAGAGTTAGACAAGTCGATACATACCCTTCTCATCTCCGTGCGTGCTGTAACGCTGCCTGACGGTTCCAGCATTAGCTTAGCCTAGCACAAATCCTGCAGGTAACTGGTTCCAACTAGCCTACTGCTCCAAATTGTGACAAAAGTGACAAAATAACGCCAACATGTTCCTATTTACATGTTGTGATTTGTATAGTCACAGCGTGTACAAAAAACAACGTATCATGAGACACAGCTGTCTTCTAACAGTAAACAAACCGGGAACTATATTCTCAGACAGGCTTGCTGCGAGCATATCACTCCGCCCAAGTACTATATTCTTCCGCCTGAGAATATAGTTCCCAGTTTATTTACAGTTAGAAGACGGCTGTGTCTCATGTTACGTTGTTTTTTGTACACGCTGTGACCAAGGGGGTAAGCTTCGCTTCAGAACGCGAACCTCCGATGGCGCCATTTTGTTGCTACGAAGCGATCACCTCTTGTTAGCATTACACTGACCGCCATTTTTTTTTTACGTCACTTGACTGCGAATAACTTTACATCTGAAGTGTTTAAAGACTCTATTTGTCCATTGTTTATTTCTAAAGAAACACAACAATGTATAAAAGGCTCCATTACCTTGTACCTCACGTTATAGCTCCGTAGCAGACGTTTTTGTAAAAATAAGCTAACGATTGTGTCATAACCAAGTGACTTACTGTCGCACAGTAGAGGAATTACCGTATAGTACAGGAGAAGCTCGCAGGCAGTTTCGACTTACATTAGCTGTTTAGTTTTAATTACTAATGTTAACTAGCATGTTAGCAATAATTTGCCTGTGCTTATGTTATCTCCTTACATATTCCTACGCTCTCCGTCTCTGTAAGATTGGAAATGATTGAGATTTCTCTTGGCACAGCTACCAGAAGAATTACAACTTTCAGACACGTTGCTCACGTCACATTTACGTTGTCTCTGTCAGTTCGAGGCTGCGCAGTAAAGCAAGAGATCACCGGAAAAGTGCTTCTAATAGCCTTCACTGGTCTCCGTCCAGAGCAACGGGGTCTATTGGTCCATTATATACTGTCTATGGCTGTGACACTAAATCACAACATGTAAATAGGAACATGTTGGCGTTATTTTGTCACTTATTCGGAGCAGTAGGATTACTGGAACCATTACCTGCATGTTCTGTGCTGGCCTGATGCCGCTGGAGCCGTCAGACAGCCTTACAGCACGCACGGAGATGAGAAGGGTATGTATTGACTTGTCTAACTCTGGGGGTTATGGTGAATAAGATAAATTCCCAATAAGTCGGCGTGTTCCTTTAAAATAATTGGCAGATGCATTCAAATGCTTTTTTTTTTTTTTTTTTTTTACTTATCTGAAATGTTTCAAAAAGTAAAAAAGAAATCTACCAATAACACAGCCCCCAGCCACACAGTAAGAGCCTCAAAGGAGCAGGCAAAGAGCTGCATATGGCTCAAGAGCCACAGGTTCGCCACCCCTGACATACAGCAACAAAATGCATCAAGCACTTTCAAACATGAAAACGACAGATGACAGAAACAAGTATGCGTGGGGCAAAATATCCATACAGCAATTATTGTTGGCCTTCTTTGTGCGATACGATAATCGATACACTGGCGCCAAATAGAAATTTGAATTAATAAAATAAGATAGATAGATTTCCCTGCTCCCAGCATCGCTACTTCATCGCTCAAGTCCAAAGTCTGGACCCACAGTTGCTCTAGTTCTGTAATTTGAATACACAGACTGAAAAACTTACGCTGCACGTTTTCAAACAGTTTGGACAGAAAACATGCACTTAACCTTTTTCACAGGCATTATGTGTTCATAGTTAGACAAATATCATGATGTATCATTATATGATTGTCTAGCAATATAGTGATTATCGCAAAAATGCTGTATTGTGATATTATCGGTATCGTATCATGCCTTGTAATTCCCACCCCTAGAAACAAGCCTTCAAGACAACAATCACATACCGTAATACATACTATAGCCTAAGTTATATAACCCAGTATAAAACATGTAACTATTATGACAGCTTGTTGACAGCAGATTAATATTACCCTGCCATTTAAAACTGGTTCTACAACAGCACATTCCTCAAAAGATTTCCATATGGGAAGGTGAGCAGAACTGAAGTTTGTCACATGTCAGCCATGTAATGTTTACTTAAAACACCTGTTAGAGTACAGGTGTGTTGTCCTACTCGAATGACAAAATTATGTTTAATAGGTTTGTTCTAAGTAGGGAACCCTTTTGCTGACAGTGGGTTGATTTGTTGACAACTTTGCCACTTCAATCAGTTAACTGTACCATGGATCTATAAGCAAGTCTAGCCGAGTTAGCCCATTATGGGTGTTGTGCACCCATATTTAACACCCTTTGTGATAAGGAGTTCTTCATAAGTCATGCCTTTTACTCATAACAATCATGTGACACAGCCTTGAGGCAAGACAGCAAACAGGAAAAAAACTAAATGCATCTGTTTCTATTACAGCTAAGATGAACTAATTAATTGTCAACTCTTAAATTAATTGCCAAATATTTAGATAATCAATTAGTCGGTTTGAGTAATTTTTTAAGACAAAAGTAAAAATTATTGGATTCCAGCTTCTTAAATGTGAATAATTTCTAGTTTCTTCTCTCCTCTGTGACAGTAAACGGAATATCTTTGAGTTGTTGACAAAACAAGACATTTGAGGACATCATCTTGGCCTTTTGGGAAACACTGATCCACATTTTTCACCATTTTCTGACATTTTATAGACCAAAAAAACCATTCGAATAGTCGAGAAAATAATCAACAGATTAATCGACTATGAAAATAATGCAACCCTAATTTATATATCAAAAGAAATTCTTAGTAACAGCCCATACACTGATGATGGTTATTATAAACTCAAATTAACAGTGTGATTTAAATTGTGATTAATAAACCACACTACAAATAGTCGTCTTGTTTTCCTGTTATCTGAATCCAGATATGGGACTAAATCCAAAACATATGGTTTAGTCAATCGCAGGGGATAACCAGTAAGCCAGAAGACCTAAGTGACCTACCGGTAATATAACCATGCATATGTCAGAACAAGAACCTTAAAAATGAATCCTTAACTTGATAAGAAGCTAATGTAAATAGTATAAGATAGGAGCAATGTGAGTGGTCCATCTGGACCTGGTCAACAGCCTTGCAGCAGCAGTTGTAGACGGTCCAGGCCAGGGACGACTGCTTTGGCAGGTGAAAAAAATGGATCAGGGCTATTCAAACGCTAGCTGTCATTGGTGTTAACGACACAGCTGACTATAGATATAGCCTAATAAAACATTAGAAAAACTGAATAAATTATGAATAAACTAAATGAAACAAAGTAATGACCATCTTACTACCTACGTCACAGTCGAGACCGAATGATCTGTATCTGAGATGATCTTTGCCTGTATCAAGGCTACGACTGAAACAAAACAAAAAAATTCTTCCTAGGATGGCAAAGGATAGGGGAATGTAGATGCTAGATCGGATCCGCTAGAAGTGTCGGCGTCACAGAACGTGACTCGTGGCCCGCCTTATTTTGCAACTGATTGGCTTACCCCGCAATCCCCACTCCTCATGCCTGAATCTAACACGACACGTCTAGCAGATCTGATCTAGCATTTACCCAAGGGGAAGGCATGACCCGCCCTACTCTCCCTCTGATTGGCTAGTACTCGTTGCCTACCTTGGTTAGATTGGTTAGGTTCAGGCAACAGGAGTGGGATTGGATAAGGTTGAGTAAGCATGTCAGGGTAAGCAAATAAGACGCAGAGTAAGGACGGTAATGCCTTTGCCATCCTGGGAAAAAATACCTATGAATAATACTCTCGTACGGGAATTACACGCCCGTGCACTTTAACAACACAATTCATCAATAATCTACTTTTGGGTGTGAACTAACAGCCATGGTATTACTGTTTTCTGAAAACCTAATTATTATTATTAAAACAATCTTAACTTTTTAAACAACCTTTTTTTCTAGAACAATCGTTGTAACGTTACGTCCAAAAAATGTCTGCAACTCACTCCAACATCTGACTTCAAGATGACTTATTTCGACCGTTTAAACGGTCTATAATTTCGACATGTCTTTGGTCCAGGGAATAGTCGGAGCCGCTAACTCGACAGAGTTGAAGTTAACGCTAGCTGGCAAGAAAGTCATGAATTAACTTAGCTGAACACCTTTTTAGAGAGACATAACACATACCTTTAGGGAAACGACCCGACGTGTTTAGCTAGATGTCCACATTCATGCTGACGTTCTCATGATAAGAAAATCCTAACTTCTCCAGACTTCAGTTTCGTTCAGCTGTCTGTTTGCTAACGTTAGCGTTAGCCAGCTAACGTTAGCAAACCAATGTTAGCTAGCAACTTTTTCTAGCAACATGCACCCATTGTTGTTGACTCAGTGTTTGTCCGGGCAACTAAATATCCACGTCAGCCTTGAGATTACTAGAAAGAAATGTCGCTACCCGCTTCTAAGGTTGCTTTTCCCGGGTTACTATGTTGATGTTTCTCAACAGTGAAACTGGAGTATCCAAGACGGGTAGGGAACTGAGAGACCGAAATATCGCGAGATTCAGACGTCAGACGCTCGGAAAGCCCCACCCAACACACACACACACACACACACACACACACACACACACACACACACACACACACACACACACACACACACACACACACACACACACACACACACACACACACACACACACACACACACACACACACACACACAATAATTTAGCCCAATAAATCGTTAGTTTTGTGGTTTTATGAATTGTATCAAATTAATGTTCAAGTGTATATTGCCTATCAGATTGTAGTAGCCAATAATTGATGAACATTTTATTTTTTTTAAAGTGTACTCTTTAATTAATTTAGTAGAACACGTAGACTTATTGGTATATTTGCTTTAGGACTACACTATTATCCATAAAATAGATTAAAAGTCAATATCTTTATTTATTTAGCAAATTCACATATTCAGAAATGAAATAGAGACTCACAAGTAGCCTACACAATTAATTAATACACAAGAACGAATATATATAAACTAAATAACTTAATAACATGAAATTAATTTTGAATGTACAGCATACACTTGCAAGTTTAACTGGTCTCGTATTGTCTGAAGTAAGACTTGTTTGCACATATTGTTTATTTCTTTAACGTTAAACTGAAAAATAATTAATTAGTCAGAGCCATAGACCGGAACTACATGCAGTCTGTCAGGGCAGACACAGCAGAAATTACCTAGCTATAAAGAGTATCTTTGATACTATCAATATCATTTATATGAGTTTACTGCCACCTAGCGGCCTGAGTGTGTCGCACATGCAGAGACACACTCATATGCATCGTATCGCCTTGAACGCTCAACTCATTCACAAAATTACCATAGCCCACCAACCCCGAGTCCAGTTCATCTGAGTCATTTTTCATCAAAAGATTATTGCTTCATATTTTTCACTCGACTGATTTTTATTGCTAGTATTCTTTTTTACTGGTCCCTATGGCAACGAATGGAGTGCAGCCAAATGGGTGAAATAGTTTGATGATCGGATGTGTGCTCACTGTTAAACAGGTGGGTCATAATAAATAGCCTATATAAACTGTAGTGCAGCCTGTCATAACCATGAAGCCATAAGATTCAGGTTTCCAGGTTATGGCAGCTTGTTTGACCATGCAGAAGGCATCAAGTAGGTTACCTGTAAGCTACAGCGCTGTTTAGGATGACAGCACTCGGATGTTCATGTGGAACTAAATATTTGGTTACATGAAATAAAAAGATAAAATGTTTTCAATATGTCATACAATAGAGGTTTCGATTGTGTTTTGGGATGTATTTAATAAAAGGTGTTGTAACTGCTCCAATTTCCCCTGGCTAATAACCACGGTTCTCTCTCTCTCTCTCTCTCTCTCTCTCTCTCTCTCTCTCTCTCTCTCTCTCTCTCTCTCTCTCTCATTACTGGCAGGGGAATTGTAGGGCGGACGTGGTCTTATCTGCCGCCACATTTTCATTTTCTGTGGAAAGGTGAACGACATGGAAAGGAGTTCTCCCTTTTTAGGTAAGAGTAATTTATATTTTTTTAAACAGTTTTTAGTTAAAACCACTGTATTGATCTTATATGTCCGACAACTAAAGCTTTTTTGGCAGAGGTTATGCTTGTGTGGCACCCAGATAAGCAGGGTGCAGAAATCAACTATAAGTCTTCCTTCAGTCTTCATTGATGATAGGCTACTGATCAATGAAACAGATAGGCCTGAGTGAATGAGTGTGAAGCTTTTATGTCACTTGAAAAACAACAGTCTGCCGTTTTGCTGATGTTTTTTTGATACTAGCTGTTTTCTAACTCCACTCACCTTGGCTTGCTAATTAGTCCTTCAAAGACAGTGACAGAGCAATAATCTCTCTTCACTTTCACCAGTGCAACAGGATGTACAGGAGTTCTAATACTAATTCAAGAAGACTCAACTCTTCATATTCAATGTGTCACTCAGAGTGACATGTCAGTATAAGGGCCACAAGGAGGCAGACTTGTTGAATTAGGGTCTACTAATTACTTTAGTTTACTTAGTGGGCCTAGGCCTAGACCAGATAATGATACAATTTCAAGTGCAGGAGAAGGAATCAATCAATCAATCAAATTATTTGTCACATGAAATCATATAAAATACAATTTCAGTGAAATATAATCCTGTCAGTTTCTACAATTTATGCCTTAAAACTAATAATGATAAATATGTATGTAAGTATAGTAGGTAGAAATCTCTCTGTAGTTTAATCTTAGATGTTGGGGAAGACAGAGATTATTACCTCAAGGAGGAATGGAATTAATTAAAAATGAGAAAATTGAGACTATATTTGCTGCAGTAAATAGATAGGAACTGTGTGTTGTTGATGAGATTTTAGACACTAAAATGCTACAATTTGCTCGTATCATCAATCTATCATCTTGGCTGTTTGTCTCTGCCCTTGTATGTCTATGACCTTTATCAAATGTTATGCATTATTTTATTATGAAAAAAGGCCTTGAGTTATTTATTTAGATAAACTAATTGATCAGAAGTTGAACTTGGAGTCATGGGAGTTTGACAATAAAGGAAGAGGCAGTTTGAATAATCAGTGTGTGTGTTGTAGATGACAGGCTGCTGGAGGCAATTTCACTGTGTTGCCAGTCAACTTCATCATTCACATCTCTCTTTTTCTTGAAGTTGAGTCGCAGTCATGCAATCTCTTACAACACCCATTTACCATTCAGTGGTTCGATAGGCAGGTGATTAGCTTTGTGCTGGAATTGATCAAATTACTTTGGAATTAATGAAACTGGCCATTGCTTGGATCAGTCCTGCTTCTCCGGAGTGTCTTGTTAATTATTTCATCACATTAACATTTGTCACTTACCACCCCCAATCTGGTTTGGCTATATTTTACTGTTCATCTTTTCTTGTCAAGTGCTCTGGTTGTCCTGCTAACACCATTCTCCTTGGAAGGGGTGTAAATTGGTTTCATGGTGTATAAATTAGTGCCTCTATTCAGCATAAAACGGAACCTGACTATACTGAACTGATAACAAGATGTATGTTTCTTGTGCCACCTACAATGCATATTCACAATAATGAATCACTGTGATACATAATTTACGAAGATGAGTAATCATATATTTTACAGCCTCAAGATGCACAGTAATTTCATGTTTAGTTGCCACATTCTGTCAGTCTTTCTGTAAACTCTTGGTAAATAAATATGCAAGTAAAGAATGTAGCTATCTAATGCATTGAAAACAAACAAATCCTCTGTTGAATTAATAACACCATAGCTACAATGCCTAATGTGTAATCATAGGTTAAAAAGTGTAACCTAGAGACTGTTGGGGACTGTAAACTTTGTCCAGACGTCAACTTGTTTATTTTGTTTTCACCTGGAAGCCTTTAGGTGCACCATGATAATAAAGGCTGCTTTTCTAATTGATTATCTGGGTCAACAAGCATTAGCAAATGCATTTATTTCATGTGCTGGATTTTTTCTCCATTCAATTAAGGCTGCTATCTAGAACAAGGGAGCAAACCTTTCTTTAAGGGTCAGTGCTACTTTGACAGAATACACAGCTGTAGCTGGGATCAAACTTTGGTATCCTCTAGCCACTTTTACGTTTTGCTGTACTGTATTTTTTTCATAGTTTGCTTCCTCTTAACTTTGTGCTACAATGATGTGGTTTATGTCTCAGAAATTTCTGATGTGTCAAACATGAAACATTGACAACATACTGCCCAGAATGCTGTCAATGCATGTTGTTTCAGAAAATGACCCAGTTTAAAGTTAAAGTACAAGGAAGTGATACAGTAGCTTCCCGTTGAGCCTGAAACTGGATCTGAGTAATGAATGCAAACGATTCAAATTTGCAGCTGTTTTCCACAGGTAGGTCAGGTGTGTAATAACCGAGATAAACATATATTAACACATTTCTTTTATCTATAGAGCAGGTAAAATCATTGATCATTATTTATGTTTTGTGTAGAATTGGTCCATGTGGGCGCCCAGATAGCTCAGTTGGTAGAGCGGGCGCCCATGTATATATTTTTTTTGCTGCATGTCATTCCCCCTCTCTCTCCCCTTTCATGTCTTCAGCTGTCCTGTCAAATAAAGGCCTAAAATGCCCCAAAAATAATCTTTAAATAAAAAAAAAGAATGGGTCCATGTTTCAAATATAATGTTTCCCCTCAGCCTTGTAGATGGATTTGGCAGTTTTAAATGTCAGTGGCCTCATTGCTATGTGTTACTTGCAGAAAACAATATTGCACAGCAATCACAGTACATGTGCAAGACATTCTTCCTAATATCCTATATATTGGGATGAAACGCTGTAATATTGTTGTGCTGACATTATGTTCTAAAAGCATTTTTTATGCTATGACAATTCCTTTCCATAAAATTCAATTACTTCTGTGGTAGGATCCCATTAGATTTAAGAGTTATTATATCAATATTTTATTCAATTTACCCTGCACATTGAGTGAGACTATCTGTTGAACCGAGATAAATATAACATCATTGAAACTTAATGATGAAGTGATAATTACAACACAGGGATGAGGAAATGCATCATATTCCACCCTGGGACAATTTCTTACCTTTCAGCCCTTCCCTGTGAGGCTACTTTACCTTCCAGTGATTGGACCAGAACAGTGTGATGGTCCTATTAGTAGTGTTGATCATTACTGATATGATGTGTCAGTGGTGTTGTGTAATGGTCTTTTTTTGAAGGTCATCGCAGCAGTAGGATCCCTTCGAGAAGCGACAGTAATGGTATTCCTGGCTGCAGTTAAAGACAGAAAGCCTGACTGCCTTATAAACTATTGAATACATTTAGCACAAAGTGTGTGTGTGTGTGTGTGTGTGTGTGACTCAGTAGCTGACAAACTTATCAAACTCATAAATACCAGGAATTCAAAATGATACTATGTTGTTTGATAAACACTGCATGTTCACTGTCAAGTGTCACTGTCAAAGCTTCAATCATCACACAAAATGAAAAATTAATGTAAAGAATGTGAAATGGAAAATATGAAAATGTGCATATGACATAAATACCTTCAGAACACGTGGACATTACAGATAAAATAAACTCAAAAAAGGAGAAGAAGAAAGGAATAAAAGGGAATTCACAGCATACATATAGGATGAGCAAAACGTGCATAGTATTTGCATTAACACACCTACAGATGTGTTATATTTACAAAGAAAATGTGTAGCTTATGGTAGAAAAAAATGGCCATGTCGTTAAATACATAATTTTTATTTTTCCAGATACAGAGACGATGAAGTAATGATATAGAGACAAAGATAGACGTGGCTGTGGGTGGAATAGACTGTGCTGGCGAGATGCAGTTGAAAAGTTTTGCTGATTGAGTTATTATCCTTCATCAGTTATTATTGTCTCAGTGTGGGGATGCCCCCTTGCATATATAAAAAGTTTCAGAAGTTTGGGATGAAACAGTAGTTAAAGTAGCTAAATGAGATTATGTTTGATAGTCAGAGATACATATATACAGAATACAGTAACACTGTGCCATTTCCTTCTTTACCTTGACATTTTTAGCGCTGATAGTGGCATGGCTCTATCAATGGCAACGTCGGGCTGTCGTTCAGTCCACCACTTTAGTCCAGACTGAAGTATCTTGTATTCTTATTCCTTGCCAAAAACCTGGGGCCTACGTTACCCACAGTGCAACTCGATCGGCGTCAGTTTGGTCGGAGATTCAGACTCACTTCTTTCTAACGCCGCACCCCAGATTTTTTTCATTTTCTAACTTGCAATCATCAGCCCCAAACCTGACTCAAGTTACATCACTAGAGGCAATTTATCAGACTTCAAGCAGCTTCTTCTGTAGCCACAAAAGGCTTTATACAACTTTTTTCACATGTTCAGTAGTACCCTTCCTTCCAACACCTATAAACAGACTTTAATGTGTAAAATCTGTGGCGTTCCCTTTAAAATTTTCCTCTAGTGCCATCATCAAATTAATGTAAACCTGGTAAACATTTTACATTTAGACATCAGCATATACTGTGAGCATGTTAGCATGCTGACATTAGCATTTAGCTGTTTTTTTGTCTCTTTGTTTCCTGAACCTCGATGCTACCTTCAGAAAAGTTTAATATACATTTTGCCTATATAACACTCTACACATTTGCATATTTGCTGCTTCCGTTTGCTCACTGAAGTGCACCATAGTGTGTGATATAAAGTTTTTAATTTAATATGTAGATGTTGGCAGTGCTTAATGCACTTTGAATACAGAACATTAATATGCAGTGACTGTATTATGAGAGACTCACGGCTCTAAATTAGTAGCTGGCTGAGCTAGAGAAAATTAGGCTTCTTATTGCGAGGATACTTACTCATTCATAGTATTCTGTATGTGTCCAGGCTACTACAGTATTTATGTTGTCAGTGTTCCTTACTCTTGGATGAGCTTTCTATTCAGTTCAACTGGTCTTTGTTCTTCTGTTTGTACAAGGCAAACAAAGCTGTAAAATAACCGACAGCACACAGTGTTACAAAAATTATTGAATACTTTAACTTTGACACACTTGATTCAAAAGTACCTGCACCTTGCTATAAACACATGATGATTATTTTCAGCTGGCTCAAATTTCACACCAGACTTCCATTCCTGAATCGTGTATTAGAGTAGGTTCAGGTGACATAACACTTCCTGACACATGTTTGGCCACTCACCAGGTTGAGGGGGGGATGTGGTAAGATACTGTATGAAATCAGGCATCTGTGTGGGCCGTTGGGGGCAGCAGGTGTGAGAAGGTTCCTCGCCTGACTGAGCCTCTTCTTCACTCCTCATTAGTAACCTTGCAGACACCTGTCTGTCTTGTAGTCAACCTGCGTAACTAAAAAGTCACCAACCAGCTGTGAGTAGCACAACAATTTCACATAATGGCAGTCGGAAAGCTCAGTGACTACGGCTAATCAACAACCAAGCTCTTAAAAGCTAATTAGGAAAATGAGATCAAACCAAAGTCAACTTTCTTGGCAGTGTGGTTTTTGTAATTGTGTGGAGCAACCACAGTGGAGTGCAGAGAAAGCAGGATTGGTCATTGCATATCAGTGTTAGAGCTCTGTGGTGAAGGTCTGTTTTTGGACTGGTGGAATGGGTCTGGTTGTACTAATGGTCCTGATAATGGTCACATGAGGGAGTGGAATAAAACAAAGATGTTTTCTAAAATTTCAGCCTTTTATCTTCGTTTAATTATACAAATTACTTGCTCTTTTTCCTCCTCATTCCTGGTCACAAGCCATTTTTTTCAATTGTTTTTCTACTTTTTAGTCAGTAATAAATGAACAGTTAGACGTTTTGGAAAATACTCTTACTTGCTGTCTTGCAGAGCTATGACGCTAGCACCAGCAGCCAGTTAGCTTGGCATAGCATAAAGAGTGGAGATGAAGGGAAACAGCTATGTCCAAAATTCACCCAACAGCTCTAAAACACACTAATTAACACTTTGCACTTCTGCTGGTAGTAGGATGGATGTTTTATACTTTTAAACAGAGCAGGCTAACTGTTTCAATCTGTTTCCAGTCTTTATGCTAAGCTCAGACTCAATAGACTCAATATTTAACGAACAGGCATGAATGGGTATCAATCATCATATCTTTTTCTTTCCAAAATTTTGAATTATTTTTTGTGTGTGACCCAAACAGAATATAGACTGTGAAGACAAAATACATCACATAAAGGATTGTTTAGAGTATTTGCATGTGTCTTTTTTTTATCTCATTGTAGTGATCTCACTAGCAGATGGTAGATGACCATAAAAAAGTCATGAAGTGCGTCAGTATCGAAGAAGACAGTCTAAATGGCCTTTACATAAATACCACCATAGATGAGCCAAGTTTACTTGTTGTTTTCCGATAAGATCTGGAGTGACTTAAACATTATTGTATTTGCTTGTGGCAATATCCAATTAATGTTTATTGTTGTATATACTTTTTTGTCAATGTGTGTCCATTTTTAGTAGCTTTCATCTTCTGGAAGAGGCCTATTTATCATTCAACCCTTTACTAACCATTTTTTTCTAAAAAAGGTTTTGGTGTTTAAATGTTTGTACCAGCCTATTTTATTACTATTGATCATAAATACATTATGGCACCTTTCTGAGTCAATTTATTCTGTCTTTGTTGTATTTTGTATGACTGTTGCTTTTCTGGGAGTAAAATACCCAGATACAACTGTCTCTACTGAAACACCCAGATATATCAGCTACAGTATTATATTACAGTATTAGTATATTTTGTTGGCATTCCTGTTCAGCAAGTTTGTATACATAATTTGCTAAATGGATTCAGTAAGCACTGGATCAAGTTCTCAAGTCTCCCATTTCTCAGACAGAGTACCCCCTGCCAGGAACCACACTGGAATGGAATGACAACTATATGGACAAATCATACAGCTATATTCATAGCTATATAGTCTCACTCTATGGATGTAATTTAGCAGCACTCAATAATGCTGTGGAGAGAAGAAAGAAGGGAGGACTTAGCAGCACTGTTTTCTGTCAGCTCATAATCAGAGTTTAGAAAGGCAGACTAGAGCTGCTAGCTTAAGTTACAAACAGAGGGTTTATCTAGACGATGATGAGAGTGTTCAAAAACTGTAAAGTCTGGTCTGTAAAACCAAAACAATGAGTTAAAAAAATGCCAAAAGAGAGACTATAATGTTAATGTTGGACTTGGTAAATCATAGTCCAACTGAACAACCTGTATACCAGTAGTCCCCAGTTGGCCCATTTCTATTAGCTCTAATGAGCCGAGCCAGTCTCCCTTGCCTCAGGAAAACATTATTGTTTGATGATTAATTTGCTGGGGTTTTTTTGCCACATTTTTTCATTTATTTCATTTGTGTTCTCTATAACATTCATGTCACTTTCTGCTTCATGAATAAAAAAAAAAATCATATTCTTAATGGTTTATTTGTTTTCTCGTAAAATAAGTCCAAAGAAATGTTCTCATATCAACCTATGTTCTGCTGTTTCTCACAGTTATTCATGGGGCTTTGTGCTTTGCAGTAAACACAAGATCTAAGAAAATCAAGCTGGGTGTTGTTTCAGTTTGTGCAAAATTTTGATATGTGGAGACCTCCTGAAAATGAAGGAGGTGCAGCTTTCTTGTGCAAGTGATTCCATCATTAACTCAAAAATGGCCTCTAATCATCAGTGCCTCATACATATCAGTGTGTCCACTTATTGACAGCAGTCTAATGAATGGCTCTCAGGGTGCTCAAGCAGTCTGTTGGATTTTGGACAGATGCTCAAGACAGTTGAATAGCTTTCATTCATTTATCTACACTACACAACAACCTCTTTTTACGGCTCAATATTTTCACCTCACAAGTTATTTAGAGCTGTTCCTCTCAGAGGGACTGTGAAACCAGAAATCCATCATTCGGCTAACTAAAATGGTGAGGGCTCCATAAAGCTAGAGTAGGAGCAGCAGCAGCAAAACGGAGGCTTATGCAGCATGCCATATAATGAGATGTATTGTGTGCATGTCTTGCTTAGCAAGTACCCGAAACCAGACTAGTCCTTATTGTTCCTCCCAGATAAAGGAGAAGGTGGGTTGATAAAATCACTCTCCCTCTCTTTCTTCCCGCTTTGTAATTGCACCATTAAGCACAGCACTGGCAGTATTATATATGATTATTTGTTTTGAGGGTTGCGTTGCAGCTTATCTAATTGGTTCTGATGCATAGAGGACTGGTAATATTTTAAACTGACTGAAGACAGTGAAAGCTGTTGGGTAATTGGAAAATTGCCTCGGAGGGTTATCTGAACAATTTCCTATTTACCCAGAAGCTGGATCTCTTCAAGCTTTTCACTGATGTAGTTATAATCCAATACCCGAGCACAAGCTGGCTGAGTGTCTGCACCTGTAAGTGGGAATGATGTTGCTACATCATTGTCTGCACTAGGGGTTTAATGCAACGCTACTATATGTATGCAAACATATCTAGGTATTAGTATACTGATTTAAAGCATGCCAAAACTGAGCAGGGCTTTTTTTGGGGGTGGGGGTGGGGGTGGGGGGGTAGAATAGGAGGTTTTAACAATAGGAAAAAACAAGTCTGAATTGCAATGGGCCATTTTGCATGATTTCTTTTTTAACTAGAGGCTGTGCATATCATGGGCGTAGGCCCTTTTTTTTTTTTTTTAAAACTCTTTTGGCTGTTTTTTAATGCACTTTTGAGACAATCCCTAACTTCAGCTTGTCCGTTTCCTGTCTGTTGTCAAGTAACAAATTCAGATGCTGTTTGTAATGGAGAACATTATCTGTTCACCTGAACAGCCTCTGTTAAACTCCCAATTGCACTGAATAAAAGATCCGGACAAACTGTTTTGTGAATCTTTGATGTCAGTAAAGGTTTGTGTATTATTATGACGTCTCACTTTTTCTTTCCTTGTACTCTCTACTCCCTTTCCTTCCTGCAGCACTATGCTGAGATCCCGGGCAGCCTTCCCACTATGCTTGAACCGGACTCCTGTTTGGTCAGCTCCCAGTCTCCGACAAGGGGCCACAATGCTTTGGGGCTACCTAGACCCCCGTCAGGGTTGGAGTGTCCAGGGGAAGGTCTGGGCATGGGGGCGATGTGTGGTAGCAGCACCCCGAGGCACCACATCCTTTACTCGTCCCCAACAGACTGTGAGACCTGGCAGAAGCATTGTGCAGAGCTGGCCGAAGCGTCAAGCCTGTTGTCTGAGTCCCGCTCCCTGTTGGAGCCCCAAGGTCTCTCAACCAGCTATGACACCCTCTACCTCCCACACATGTCTGGCCAGGCTCCCCATCTACATCCTAACCGTCTTGGCCTCTCTCTTGATGTGGCCTCGACGTTTGAAGTCGGAGGGGGAATGCTGGGGGTGGATGGAGATTTGGCGGTCAGTCCCAATGTGATGAAGAGACGACGGGGTGGCCTGATTGAGCAGAGGGACATTGTCAAAGCCCACCAGGCTCATAAGATTCACAGCACACCACAGGCACGACGCAAGGAGTGGGAGTGAGTATGATGTTAATGTGTGTGTGTGTGTGTGTGTGTGTGTGTGTGTGTGTGTGTGTGTGTGTGTGTGTGTACAGTACAGGCCAAAAGTTTGGACACACCTTCTCATTCAATGCGTTTTCCTTTATTTTCATGACTATTTACATTGTAGATTCTCACTGAAGGCATCAAAACTATGAATGAACACAAATGGAATTATGTAAAAAAAGTGTGAAATAACTGAAAACATGTCTTATATTTTAGATTCCTCAAAGTAGCCACCCTTTGCTCTGATTACTGCTTTGCACGCTCTTGGCATTCTCTTGATGAGCTTCAAGAGGTAGTCACCTGAAATGGTTTTCCAACAGTCTTGAAGGAGTTCCCAGAGATGCTTAGCACTTGTTGGCCCTTTTGCCTTCACTCTGCGGTCCAGTTTACCCCAAACCATCTTGATTGGGTTCAGGTCCGGTGACTGTGGAGGCAAGGTCATCTGGCGCAGCACTCTATCACTCACCTTCTTGGTCAAATAGCCCTTACACAGTCTGGAGGTGTATTTGGGGTCATTGTCCTGTTGAAAAATAAATGATGGTCCAACTAAACGCAAACCGGACGGGATGGCATGTCGCTGCAGGATGCTGTGGTAGCCATACTGGTTCAGTATGCCTTCAATTTTGAATAAATCCCCAACAGTGTCACCAGCAAAGCACCCCCACACCATCACACCTCCTCCTCCATGCTTCACGGTGGGAACCAGGCATGTAGAATCCATCAGTTCTTCGTCGCACAAAGACACGGTGGTTGGAACAAAAGATCTCAAATTTGGACTCATCAGACCAAATCACAGATTTCCACTGGTCTAATGTCCATTCCTTGTGTTTCTTGGCCCAAACAAATCTCTTCTGCTTGTTGCCTCTCTTTAGCAGTGGTTTCCTATCAGCTATTTGACCATGAAGGCCTGATTCGGGCAGTCTCCTCTTAACGGTTGTTCTAGAGATGTGTCTGCTGCTAGAACTCTGTGGCATTCATCTGGTCTCTAATCTGAGCTGCTGTTAACTTGCGATTTCTGAGGCTGGTGACTTGGATGAACTTATCCTCAGCAGCAGAGGTGACTCTTGGTCTTCCTTTCCTGGGGTGGTCCTCATGTGAGCCAGTTTCGTTGTAGCACTTGATGGTTTTTGCGACTGCACTTGGGGACACATTCAAAGTTTTCGCAATTTTCCGGACTGACTGACCTTCATTTGTTAAAGTAATGATAGCCACTCGTTTCTCTTTACTTAGCTGATTGGTTCTTGCCATAATATGAATTCTAACAGTTGTCCAATAGGGTTTTCGGCTGTGTATCAACCTGACTTCTGCACAACACAACTGATGGTCCCAACCCCATTAATAAGGGAAAAGATTCCACTAATTAACCTTGACAAGGCACACCTGTTAAGTGAAAACCATTTCAGGTGACTACCTCATGAAGCTCATTGATGCTACGTTTACACGTGGCCGGCTATTTTCATAAACGGACATTTCAACCTCTCGGTTTTCAGAAAAGTGTTCGTTTATATGTACCTGTGTATATATGCCGTCAATGCAGTCAAGAGCACGCCAGACCTGTAGGTGGCAGTGTAACGAGAAGCTCAAGCCCACATTAGCCAATCAGAATCCCGACAATAGCAACAACAGCAACCAATCCCGTCCTCATTCTCTCTCTCGGCTGCCTAAACCTCCGTTTGTCTCAGTTTACATGCAAACGTACAAACGAAGTTTTCCAAAATCTCCACTTTGGCCGGAGTTTTTAGAAATAATCGTTTTCTGTGATAAAAACGGGGTTTTTGTGTAAATGAGGCCAAACCGCAGGAAAATATCTGCATCTTCCCTTTGTGTAAACGGGGCCTGAGAGAATGCCAAGGGTTTGCAGCGCTATCAAAAAAGCAAAGGGTGGCTACTTTGAGGAATTTAAAATATAAGACATGTTTTCAGTTATTTCACACTTTTTTGTTAAGTACATAATTCCATATGTGTTCATTCATAGTTTTGATGCCTTCAGTGAGAATCTACAATGTAAATAGTCATGAAAATAAAAGGAAACTCATTTGAATGAGGTGTGTCCAAACTTTTGGCCTGTACTGTATATATATATATATGTATGTATGTACAGTACAGGCCAAAAGTTTGGACACACCTTCTCATTCAATGCGTTTTCTTTATTTTCATGACTATTTACATTGAAACAACAAAAAAGTGTGAAATAACTGAAAACATGTCTTATATTTTAGATTCCTCAAAGTAGCCACCCTTTGCTTTTTTTGATAACTCTGCAAACCCTTGGTGTTCTCTCAATGAGCTTCATGAGGAAGTCACCTGAAATGGTTTTCACTTCACAGGTGTGCTTTGTCAGGGTTAATTAGTGGAATTTTGTCCCTTATTAATAAAAAAGCAAAGGGTGGCTACTTTGAAGAATCAAAAATATAAGACATGTTTTCAGTTATTTCACACTTTCTTGTTAAGTACATAATTCCACATGTGTTCATTCATAGTTTTGATGCCTTCAGTGAGAATCTACAATGTAAATAGTCATGAAAATAAAAAGGAAACGCATTGAATGAGAAGGGGTGTCCAAACTTTTGGCCTGTACTGTATGTATGTGTGTGTGTGTATATATGTATATATATATATATATATATATATATATATATATATATATATATATTAGGGCTGGGCGATATGGACCAAATGTCATATCCCGATATATTTTGGCTGAATATCGATATACGATATATATCCCGATATTTTTTCCGCAAAGTGAGAGCAAATGTTCAGTCAAAGCCAAATATGACATGTCACAAGTAGTTTCATAGAAACCGGCTATTTCAGTGAACAGTTACAAAAACTAATGAATAAATAATGAACAGGTTTCTTCACCTGGTTCATGATTAAATGCTCAGCTGTTCAAATAACAATAAAATGTAAACTGTATAACATATAAATACTGTATAACAACATCAGTACCTTTATTGAAATCAAAGCTCCATAAGGTGCACATTTAAATAAAAAAATATCTTAAATAAAAAGCCTATAAAATAAAAGAGGCCAATCCAAAAGGATCAGCAGCTTGCTTGCTTGGAGCAAGGATCAAATTTGAACTATATCGATATATGCGATATGGTCTAATTCTAATTCTCTTTCTCCTACCTGCTAAATTATCCTGAGTTTTATCCTGATTATAGTCGTGTAGAAACAGACCACAGCAACACAACTGCAATCAATCAATCAATCAATCAATCAATCAATTTTAGTGGGTACGATTGCAGGTTTAAAAGAATAGTTTGACATTTTTGGGAAATACGCTTATTCGCTTTTTGGCAGAGTTAGATTAGATGAGTGAAACCATACTCATGTTTGCATATAGTCAGTTAGCTTAGCTTAGCAAGACTGGAAACAGCTTGCCTGGCTCTGTCAACAATAACAAAATCCGCTGGCTGTAGCTTAATATTTACTGTGCAGACATGAGAGTGGTAATGATCTTCTCATCTAACTTCCTGCCAGAAAGCAAATTTGCATATTTCTAAAATACTCCAAACTATTCATGTAAATGTGACCTAAACTTTAAGGTGTGCATCATTCTGTGGAGTGGAGAAAATAGCGTCTCGATCTAAATGATTATTATTACAGTCTCACTATCAGCATACTGTACTGTACTGTTTAGTGTTTAGTGTGTGTGTGTGTGTGTGTGTGTGTGTGTGTGTGTGTGTGTGTGTGTGTGTGTATTTACTGGTTTCCTGCCCTGTGGCGCTATAAAAACTTCTAGCTGATTATAGCGGTGACGCCCCCCTCTGTTTCCCTGCTGATGCTGGGGCTTCACCTCTAATGGCGTTGGCACCCTCTGTGTCCCCCCCCTCCCCCTCCCTCCTGCCTCACCACAGGTACAGGATGCCACATCCCATACTGAGTTTTGTCTATGGCTAAAGAGACAGAGGCTTGAGGAGCATAACGGCACAGAGAAAGTGGGAGGATAGATGGGAGGTGGAGAGGAGATGGCTGATGAGGAGGAAAGAGACAAATGTTAATTTGAAATATAAAAGGAGGCATTTGTGAAATGAGAACCCTTTCTGCTGTAATTTGCATTTGATATTTAAGCCCATGTGACAGTGCTATTGATGTGGTTGATTACTGGATCACCAGGCCTGTAGAGCTGCACGGTCATGGACCAGATAACTATTCTCTCCCCTGCCTGATAGAATTATTACAATACTATAATGACAGATCTTTACTTCATCTGCTGAGAGGACAATGACCAGAGTGAGTCAGGGTACGTTACAACCATGAACATTCACCTCTCAGGGCCACTTAGCAACAAACCCACAGCCACCTGACAGGAGGATGGAAAATGAGGTGTTGCACCTGAGCCAAAGTGTGCACCTGCTTTTGTTTTTCAAAGGAAATTAGTCTTGGTTTTCAAACCAAGCGAGAGCAATATGTTATGATAAAGAAAGTTTTTTTTCCCAGCTATCATCAGAGCACAAGCATAGTAAAGTTATTCAAACACTCAGTTTGTCCCTCGCTTCACTTTAGCCTGTTAACATCTCTCAACTTCCGGTCAGATTGCAGTTTAAGTTTTGGATGGATGTTTGTAGTCCCAAGTGAACTACTTTTCAATTTGAAATGACCCCATGTCATAAAGCGCCACCATCATGTAAAAGTTGCACTTGATCAGCACTTTTATGTTGCATGAAATGATTCATGTTCCCCAGAGGATAAACTTTATTGACTTAAGTGACCCTGTGATGTTTCCTCTTGCACTTCTGTCACATTAACATTTCTAACATTTCTTTCACAGTGCATTCATAGATATGTACTCTGTAGTCTGATAACCTTTACTGAGGTTATTCATATTCCCCAGAGGAAGAACCCATTTGAGTCTGGCATTTGTGTCTGTCAGCCTGCACATTTTTATCCCCCCTGTAGGGTTTTCCCGTAGAATAACAAAATGCCCATTGTGTTGTTTCCCTCTGAACCCTTTGTATTGTGGATGTTAATGAGCAAGACAGGCAATGTGAGTCATTGACTTTGTCTTTAGTCTTGTTTTTTTATGTGCTTCCAATGAGCATCTTCTGAAAGATTTGCATGTCACATACAGAGCTCCACTTGAAAGACATGTTGAAACGGCAAACTCTGCTTTGTAAATGAAGCAATTAAGCTTCCAATTCTGGTATCTTGTCTGCTTTTGGCAGGGTTGAAAGTGTTTTGTATGGTTGTGTCTGTATGTGCAGATGCATGTGAGTGTGAGTCTGTGTGTATGTACATTTGTAGCATTTGACACATGGCGGTCTGGATAAAAACCTCCTTTTGGAAGTGTTTGATGAAATAGCAGCATTTAGAGTTGGTGTGGCTGTAATGACAGTAATCAGACTTAATTAATCTGGCATTTCAACGACATCAGGAGGAAGTGGTCACAAATAAAGGAGAGCACACAAAATGTTTTGGTCTCTATTTGACATTTTGTGTGTGTGTGTGTGTGTGTGTGTGTGTGTGTGTGTGTGTGTGTGTGTGTGTGTTTTTATTTAATTGTGTGTATTTCTGAGGGAAAAAATAGCATAGAGAGGAAGAGAGAATACTATGCCAAAATGTTTTGCGCACAATTGTATACAAATTTCACTAAAAATCAGCCTGACAAAAATTAGGAATCGGTTTAGAATTTAAAAAAAGATTTGATTAAAAGAAAATCCTTCTCTACAACACAGAACTATTCAGCGTGGTTACTACAGTATTTCTGGTGTTGTGGCGTAATTATTCAGACCCCAAGACAGACCCTCAATATCAGTAGGATCTCCAGCTTGCTTGTGATGGCAGTTGTGCAGAGCAGAAGCCCGATTTCCAGAATGGGCTCATTAAAGTAAAGAGTGAAGCAGTAAAAGAAGAGCTGCTGGCTGTGTGGGAGTAGTGGTTAATTTAAATGATGCAAGCCAGAGTTTTAAAGCAATTAGAGTTGTTAAACTAATGGCATCATATGCTAAATCCATGACTCATTAAGCTGAACTTGGAAATTTAGTCAGAGCAGACTTTTGAATTAGAATTTTCTCATAACAGTCACACAGTAAACTAGACGAGACAGCAATAAAAAAAAAAGCAGAAACAGACGAAAAATTAAATAAAAATAACCACACACACCCACAGATGGAGGGCTATCAGAGTGCAAGATCAAAGCATTCTCAGATTAAGGGCGTAGCATAGCAGCAAACACACAAATCAGACATTTAGGTCTCATCAAGCAATATCAAAAATGGTTTCCACACCTTCAAAATGTATTTTTGTATTTTTTGAATTTCCTTTTGTGTGCGTGTATGTGTGTAGTCTTGAATTAGTTTCCTGATTTGCTTTGATTTCCATTGTTCTTGATCCTGTCACGCCTGTATTTATGTCGGTCATCTTTTGCACCAAATTACTCCTCTGTCTGAGTTCTTACACACGTGCTAGGACCGGCACACATTTACAGTAAAAGGATGCAGGATGAATGAGACTGTAGTGGCTGATTGCACTTGCGATACAATAGCGCCTCTTCACAGTCTCTTGACGATTCAATTGGACAGTAATTACTCAAGCATCTTTATGGTTTTATTAGGATAGATTTAAAAAAAAAAAAAGAGTAAAAGGCACTTTCTTTTTCTCCTCTTCACAAACACAAAGGTAAACATGTACACACCTGTAATTGTCAGTTCAAATTCTTTTTTTTTTCCTGTTTTACCAAAAACATTGGGTAAGGTGAGAAAACTCAGACGTATATTCCAATTTACTTTCACAAATGAGACTAAATGGAAAAACAATTGTCCCGACACTTATTCCTTTGTGCTAACACCCATCACAGATTTTTTCGATTTTTTTCATAGCCTGGCATACTCAGTATGTTATTTCCTTGGCTGCCCACACACACATATATACAAATCTGCCCATTGAAGACATATTGAAGGATGTCAAATCAACAATTCATGTAATACTTCACTGGTGATGTATTCTGAAATGCTACAGGCCGTTTTTAGAGATAAAAACATGACCACATCATCATTGCTGTAGCTACTGAGTGTGTGTTTGTGTGTGCATTGTGTTATCAATGGTTATCTGTGCAGGGCTGTGCGTCCTGTGTTGACTCTATTCTCGGCAGGGGTGTTTACAGACTTGGACACAGTGTGTTATCCTCATTTCTTCTGATCACAACCTGATTGGAGCATACTGGCCATGCTGCTGGCAGTGGCCATCCATAAAGAGTCCGCCTGATTTCATTGCTCACAGCTGCAGTTGCAAAATTGCCTGTTTACAGAAGTGTCAGTGTTTTCATTCTTTAAACACCAAGCACATGCATCATTATTTTTCCACCGGTACAAAGAACAGGGTTCAGGGTTCTTGTTTCAGTTGAAGTCCGCATGAAGCATTCTGACTGTAGCAGGGCCATAACCAAATGACTTTGCGAGCAGCATGGCTTCAAGAATAGAAATTGTTGTTCAACCACTTTGGTTCATACTGAACTATCTCAACAATTGGTCATTGATGGATTTACATGAAATGTTATACAGGCATTCGTTGTCTCAAAGGATGAAGTCTACAGACTTTGGTGATCCCTTGACTTTCCTTTTACAGTACTTTCCTTTCTTTCCGTATTTTGTTTTTCTTTCTTTTCTTTTTGTCCTGAATCATTATTTAGCCAATACAGACTTGACTGTTATAGAAATCTATTTGTCCTTTTCCTCTGTCAGTTATCTGTCTATTGTTGATAAAACTCAATGTATTGTGTGAACCTGCTCTACAGAGTGGAGAAGCCATAATCTTGTCAGGGAAACAGTGACACCACCTCTGGTTTCAATCTTTCTGCTTCTCTCAGTGTTTGTCTGCCCTCGGAGGGCCGCACACATCGGTTTATTGTCAACCTGTTTAGCTGCGAGTCAAACGGTTATTCAGGAGGGAAGACTCAGGGAATTACAAAGTCTGTCATTTAGTCAGCCAGCAGGCCTGCTCATTCACACATTCTCTCAAAAACTGAGGGAGTGTGCGATTGATGTTTCGAACAGAGGTATTATTGGATAGCAAACATGCAATCTAAATGTCATGAAAACCTGTTTGCTCATTCATACTATTTTCACAAGATTTGCTGAAGGGGCTCGGCTGCACTCTTAGGTTAGAGCTACAGTCATTTTTACTCACTAAGTTCAGTGTGAGCAATGGACGATTTCTAAAAAGGTCATCTTAGGCAGCTTTTGCTTCTTCTGTCAATGTTTTATTACTGAAGGTTTGACACTTTATTAGTCCTGACCCATTCTAATTTCATCAGTACACAACTGAGAGAGAGTCTGTCTCTCCTTGTATCTGTCTCCTCCTTCATTATCAGACAGACACTGTCAGTTTCAGACAGACACCCAGTGCAGTGTAAATGTCAAAGCTGTTTGTCATAAGTGAATTATTAATGATGACACGCTGAAAAGCCATTTTCTGCGCCACAAAACCATGTGTCTGTCAAACAATATGCAGAATGGAGAAGGCAGTGTTATTGAGAGAGAATGTGTGTTGGGGGGGAAAAGTGTGGAAATGTTTGTTCACTTGCACACTCTATAATAATGTTTTCATTTAATTCAAGCTGGCATATTTGTTTTATGACAAGGATGTATTTGTGTGTGCCACATTTAGGGTGGAGAGCTCCAGGGTGCTCAGGAAGTTCAGTCAGATGTTTGAAGGTGCTCTTTGGGGTCGGGAATTCAATTAAGTGTATAAAAAAGGGAAATCCAAGGCACTCTTCTTCAAAATTATTTTAAAAGCCTTTATTTTACTGGCTATTTCATAATAGAAAATATAAAAGACATAGGGAGAAGCAACCCACGCGTAGCGGCGCAGACAGCCTTCTTCGCTAATGTGTTCACCCTCCACCTACCTTTGTTTCTTTCTTTGCTCTCTCTCTATCTGTCTTCCTGTCTTTGGAACTGACACTGTTTATGACCATCACAGAGATGGATGGTGTCCGAGTTTGACTTAATGTTGCTCTAGGGTGTAAAGTGAAGACAGTGACGGGATGGAAAAGAGTTTAGGAGTGCAGCAAAGACAGACAAATACAAAGGGAAGTGGAATGGTAACCTTTTTTGGCAGATTTTGTTTTTGTGTGAGCGACCTCACGCTTCTTTGTGAACGTTTTATATAAAGTCCCCGATCAATAACATTCAGATTTTATTGCTCTAATTATTGCATAGTCATTGTTCTCTTTGGTTTTGATGTTAAGGCAATTGCAAAGATTATTGAACTTAGTTAGTGTTTAAAAATGGCTTTAGTGATCATTTCTATATATTTTTTTATCATATTATGTTATCACAAAGTCCCTGATCTGATTCTGACCGGGGACCTTTGTTGCATGAATCTATGTCCCAATGTACCTGTCGATCTCTATTGTCCCTATCAATAAAGGCAAAAAAGCTAAATGCTAACGTCAGCATGCCAACATTGACAATGCTAACATGCTGATGTTTAGCAGGTATACTGTTTACTATGATCACCATCTTAGTTAAGTGTGTTAGCTAATATGCTAATATTTGCTAATTAATTAATTAATTTTGACCTGATGATGGTGCTAGATAAACGGTTACATTATATCCTGAGGGGGACATGACAATAGTTAGGGAGACTGTCCTTACCCGAAACACACCAAGTTCTCTGTTTAAGCAGCAATTATGACTCATATTTACATTTACAGTACAGGCCAAAAGTTTGGACACACCTTCTCATTCAATGCGTTTCCTATTATTTTAATGCCTATTTCATGACATGAGATTTTTACTGAAAGCATCAAAACTATGAATGAACACATATGGAATTGTGTACTTAACAAACAAGTGTGAAATAACTGAAAACATGTCTTATATTTTAGATTCCTCAAAGTAGCCACCCTTTGCTTTTTTATTAATAAGGGAAAAAATTCCACTAATTAACCCTGACAAAGCACACCTGTGAAGTGAAACCCATTTCAGGTGACTACCTCATGAAGCTCATTGAGCGAACACCAAGGGTTTGCAGAGTTATCAAAAAAAGCAAAGTGTGGCTACTTTGAGGAATCTAAAATATAAGACATGTTTTCAGTTATTTCACACTTTTTTGTTAAGTACATAATTCCATATGTGTTCATTCATAGTTTTGATGCCTTCAGTGAGAATCTACAATGTAAATAGTCATGAAAATAAAGAAAACGCATTGAATGAGAAGGTGTGTCCAAACTTTTGGCCTGTACTGTATGTATAGTGGGGGCCCTCTAGTGGCTGTAGTAAAATAAGTAATAAGGAGGTAGGTTGGAGTGTTGGATGGGTCAAACAAACACAGAACTTAGACCCAGGGGACTGGGGTTTGTGTCCCGTTTGAAAATATAAGTGAACAAAAAGTTTTTTTTGACACCCCATGGTAGCGCTTGAGTCAGGGTGTTACCGAAGTAATTAGGATTCATTATTATCTAGCAATCACGAATGCCTGTAAAAAATATTTTGGCAATCCATCTTGTAGATGTTGAGATATTTCAATCTGGACCAAAGCCAGAGTGATAGACCAACAGATCGATGTTTCCATTTTGTGATAAAGTTCTAAATGATGTAAGTTCAGAGCTCAATGCCCTCACAAGGTTTATCTTTTGACTGAACACAGGGCATCATCTGCATGCCCCCATTACCTGTAACCCATTCTTTCAGTATTACAGCCTTAAATGTTACTACCATGCATGTCTGCATCATGCCCTGCTTTACTGACATCAGCTACGTCTCCTAGAAAAAAACTCTATGTAATATGGCCTCCGGCCCTCCCATTGAAAACCACATGACCTACTCTGGCGCCTGCTCTCTCATTTACTATTGCACATTCAGATGTACACACACACACACACACACGTACGTGCATCCAGAGTCCAGATGCATATGGTTTGCAGGCCGTTGCGCTTGAGGGGAATTTATTATCTGTTTAATACTTAATAAGACCATAGATGAGCTGATAACTCTTATTTAGACCATATCGCATATATCGATATATTTCAAATTTGATCCTTGCTCCAAGCAAGCTGCTGACTCCTTTTGGATTGGCCTCTTTTATTTTTATATGCTTTTTATTTAAGATTTTTTGTATAAGTTGTTATACAGTATTTATGTTTAGATTTTATTGTTATTTGTTTAACAGCTGAGCATTTAATCATGAACCAGGTGAAGAAACCTGTTTTATTATTTATTCATTTGATTTTGCAACTGTTCACTGAAATAGCCGGTTTCTATGAAACTACTTGTGACATGTCATATTTGGCTTTGACTGAACATTTGCTCTCACTTTGCGGAAAAAATATCGGGATATATATCGTATATCGATATTCAGCCAAAATATATCAGGATATGACTTTTGGTCCATATCGCCCAGCCCTACTCGTGTAATGATGTTTGGCTAGAGAGGTGACACCCTTAACCCCCCTTTTAAAATAGGCTTTCAGCTAGCATGAGTAAGGAAGTGATTTGGGTGTTGAATGGTCCTGTTGATTGCCAGGTTGCAAAATGTCAAGTTATAAATAAGAAATCAAATCATCTATTCCAGAAACTTCTATTTGTGTGTGTGTGTGTGTGTGTGTGTGTGTGTGTGTGTGTGTGTGTGTGTGTGTGTGTGTGTGTGTGTGTGTGTGTGTGTGTGTGTGTGAGTGAGAAAAGACGGTGTGTTTATGTGTGGTGTGCATACGTGCTGAAAATAGCAAAGCTGTCATATGCTTCTTTGGACATTAAAGTCCTGACACGATGAGGGGAAGGATGAATGTGTGGCCCGTCGTTGAATTCACTCCCGTCCGTTTATTCAAAGCTTCAGATTTAAATATCAAAGATGATGGTGCTGTGCTCTGAGAGTTCAATGCTGTTAGCTTATTGGAGCAATAATACCTTTGTAGTGCAACAGGATTTCTTTCAGCCACTGATGTTTTCAAGCCAAATGGGCTTAGCAGGGGGCCTTAGCTATATCCAAATAGCCTTTTTTGGCCCCTATACTTTGAAATTACAATTCGGTGATGGGTTGTGGCGTATGTGGCCAGCATCAAGATCCACACATTAGCCGTTGTTGAAGACTGATATGCAGGGAAACAAGCCAGAGACACGCCTGAAATGTGTGTGCGAGATATTCATCACATCCCCCACCCCCCCCTCCCCCAAAACCAGAGGGAGCCCGAAATGTTGCAGCTGCGTGACTTATGTTGCTCCAGGAGGGGAGTAGTTCTGACAAATGGGGAGAAGGATGCTGGGTAAGCAAACTGATTCTTCATCAATATCCAACATAATATCAAACTGCGACTTTAGTGTCGTGTCTGTGACCCCTAGTGGAGCTTCTGAGAACTGCTTACTGCACAGACAGACTCATGCATGCATCCATGAGACACATTGATGGTGTTTTAGCTTATGAAGTAATAATTTGTTTATATCATGATGTCACTTGATGATAATAATAGGGAAAATGTGTTGACAGAGACACCAAAATCCAACTGGAGGGGATACACAGGAGAAGAGGAATAATTTAAATAGTTTTTCTTTGGAATTATTCATGCAGAGGTACAATGAGAACAAGAAAGTGACACATTACATATTTAAAGCTCTTTTAGGTTGAAATTGGGCAGACTGGAACTCCCCCTGCATGCTAAAACATTGATAAAGAGAAGCTGTGGCTGAGACTGCAAGCACACAGAGAACTGATGAATCATTCCTCCGTCCTATTCATCTCAAGCCAAAGTTTGATTTGATCCTGAGTGTGTTAGATTAGCGTTGTTTTGCCCACCAGAGACCATTCATAATCCACAGTCTTAGTGATTCACTGCAGCTTCAGTCGAGCTTGTCTGCACAGTATGTTTTCCAGATCACAGCAGCTGTCACTTAAGTAGCCATTAGGTAATGACGTGGGGAAATACTGTCATGTGGAGTAAAGAATCAAGCATTCCCAATCTGCAGCTGCTGGTACAGTTTTAGTAATCAGAGTAAACTGTACTCCAGCCTACCAGCCATCTGGTTATGACATGGCCCTTGCACACCTCTGTGATAAATTTACAGTTGCCTGTTGACAGTATTGATCTGTCTGGCTGCCAGTTTGATTATTAACATCATTTTCATTCACTCTGATTATGAGCTAGATAGATATATGGACTAATGGATGGTTTCATTTAAAAAGTAAATAGCTGCAGCACCAATTTTTCACAGAGAAATCCTTATTCATGGCTTTTCTTGATTAACCCACCTGCTCCCTTTCACTGTATATTATGATGGATTTCCAACATCAGGATTTAATAGTGTTTTTTTTTGTTTTTGCGCCACTGAAATGTTTGGTCTAAGAAAGGTCTGCAAGCCACTACACATGAATGCTTTGTAATAGAAACATGGTTTGCAGACCCTTGGGGGATTTAATAAAGGCAATGATCAGGAACAGGCTTTTATGTTGGCAACAGGATAGCAGTTCGAACAGTAAAATAAATCCAAAAGGGCGTGACTGGTGAGCAGGTCAGGAGCATGTGGAGACGGGCTGGTATATAACTGGAGAGGGATGAGGAACAGGTGAGCAGGCGGATTTGGGAGTCATGTGACAGGGAAGTCTCAGGCCGTCTGGTGGATTGGTGGAGAATGGCAGGTCTGGGCCTGGGGGAAGTGAGAAGTGGCTGGAGACAGAGTCCCAATCCCAACCGAGTGCGAGAGGCTGCAAGGGCTCGAAATGGTATACAGTATAGGCCAAAAGTTTGGACACACCTTCTCATTCAATGTGTTTCTTTATTTTCATGACTATTTACATTGTAGATTCTCACTAAAGGCATCAAAACTGAAACTCAAAACTATGAATGAACACATATGGAATTATGTACTTGATCACATTGTCAGGGTTAATTAGTGGAATTTTTTCCCTTATTAATAAAAAAAGCAAAGGGTGGCTACTTTAAAGAATCTAAAATATAAGACATGTTTTCAGTTATTTCACACTTTTTTGTTAAGTACATAATTCCATATGTGTTCTTTCATAGTTTTGATGCCTTCAGTGAGAATCTACAATGTAAGTAGTCATGAAAATAAAAAGGAAACGCATTGAATGAGAAAGTGTGTCCAAACTTTTGGCCTGTACTGTAAATAGAAATGGGACAGTACTTTATCGTATCACGTATCGCGTATCACGTTACCTTGACCATGCCAAAACATGTTAGGTACAATTGGGCAAGTGGGACTTTTTATTTTACTTTTTTTTACAGAGTGGAGTAGTCAAATAATCATTTTACAAATTTTTGTCAAAACCAGGTGTGCTTGTATTCCTCTGATTTTCACGTAATCATTTCATCTAAATCCTGAAAGTTGATCTAATGTATCTGTGTAAATGTAATACTCGAGGCTGAACACCCATGTGCCACTCCTCCTTGTTTACACTTTCAGGCTTCCCCTGGTAACTCTGTGTTTTAACATCACAACGCTATAAATTGTCGGTTATTCTCTCAGGCAAAGTTTGCAGAAATGCGGATTATGGAAAGTGTTCAGAAAGGGCTCAAAATGTCTATGAGAGAGACCTCATGCACTTGACGATTTGACAGTGGGACAGCCCTAGGCCCTCACAGACTCAATGGAAATGAGTCCATTAGTGTGGAGTTTGTGATCGGGCCAGTGACAGAGGGGCAGACTGAGCAAAAATAAAAACAACTGAGGCAGCTGTTTTGACAGTAAAGGGCTTTTACATGGTTCACAACCTTGACAAAATATATATATCTCCCTAATGTGAATAGATGATATAAAAAACTGGAAAAATAGCAGACAATAGCATCAATTGTTAGACACCCTGTGTACTCAAATTACAAAAAAATTGTTCCGTGATTTCTAACAAACAGAGTGTAAATTGTAATTTCCCCACTGGGGATCAATAAACAGTATAATTATTAATAATTCATTAAATAATGTAGTACCTATATTTGTCACTAGATGGAGATAATTGCTCAGCAATCACATTTCCCAGCACACTTGACTTCATTCAACGACAGGGTTATGCAGCAAGGATGCATAATGTGACAGTATTGTTAGTACACATATAAACCAGTGTCAGACTGATATACAGAGCCGTCCTTGGAGTTTTATTAAATATTAAATATAAGCTGCAGATGTCATCCACCTGCACTATGACGGAGGTACATTAAAACGGTCTGCCAAACCTGCCATAACATTCAATTTTCTTTGGACAATGAATTCCTTCAATAACTGTTTAAGTAGGTTCATAACTTGACTCTTCATTTTAAAGACGAGGTGATGTTTCCCGGAGTTTTCTGTATCATTGGTGTGATGTATCACATACATAGCCTCAAGAAACAGGTACTAAAAGGTACAATCTTTGATCCAAATGTAAGCAAAAGTGTTACCCTAATGGTGTTCTAAATCTGCCCCAAAATAATTTAGAGGTGTTTGTTGTTGCTGTTTTTTATTTTGTACTAGAAGGACCTAGCCTAGAAATCTAGACGCACCCTAGCGGCAGCAAATTTAATTTGCAGCCAATGTCAGTCTAAAAACTCTGTTGGCTTGTGAGCTGGAACAACCAAATTCTGGTCAGGCCAATCACATTGTGTATGGAGTCGGTGGGCGGGTTTAACATAAGGACGGCAGAGTTGCGACGGTTCCGCGTGAATTCCCTGCTACTTGAAAACAAAGAAGATGGCTGCTGCTGCTGGCGAACAGCCGTCTTTCGAATCGGCTTTGGCCGTGACTCTGGAAGACTTGGAGTTAAGCTCTGAAGTCATTCTTAAAAAAGGAAGATGTGTTCGGAGTTTTGCCGACCGGATGCGGCAAAAGTTTCATCTATCAACTAGCATTGCTCTGGTTGGCTATGAGTGCAGAGGAAATTTGAAAGACAACCGTTTATCCCGCCCCTGGGATTGAGCTCTGCCAATGGTGAGTTCCCAGACCCAACATCTTGATGTGCGTCTGGCTTGTCAGGCTAAGAAGGACCGACATTAGACGGAATTGTCAAAAAATATAGATTGGGTAGCCGGGTTAGCTCAGTTGGTAGAGCAGGTGCACACATTCATAGAGGTTTATGCCTTGATGCAGAGGTCCAGGATTCGAGTCCAACCTGGATGATTTCCTGCATGTCTTCCCACTCTCTCTCCCCTTTCTCACCTAGCTGTCCTGTCCATTAAAGGCGAAAAAAAAAACATACACTGTATTTTTATTTTTTTATCTGCCTGTCTCTTATATATATATATATATATATATATATATATATATATATATATATAGATAGATAGATAGATAGATAGATAGATAGATAGATAGCTATTTCTGAGGTTTTTCCACCCCACAATTATTATTATGGCATTAATACAGTACAATCATCTTAAAGGAGAATTCCGGCCAATTTTTACGTTAATCTTGATCGCTATAGCTACGCGAGTACTTTCGATAGAAAAAACCCCGACCCAAATCAGTGCAGGTAACACGGAGAAGCTGCAGCTACGTACTACAAGCGTCCCCTGAGCTAAAAGCGGCGGTCTTGCGGGGCAAGTTTTAGAGTGCCTTTGTGCCTCTTAACAGACACAATATGCAATTAATATGTCTGTGCCACATGAACAGGGCCCTTACGTGTCAACAAGATGCGTTTTCAACTCAGACATTGTTTAAATTCACCTACCCTGGTCCCTGTCTCGATCCTGCCAGTAGCTAGCTTGCCCTGCTAGCTGATAGCCGTTAGCTGCCGTTTGGTGAGTGTATTCAGACAGGCTTCTGTGATAATCATCCCAATAACAATCCACGGAGCGGTGGTGGTGTGGCTATGTCCTCCAGAGGACAGGTCATGTCACGTCTTGAAGTGTATTCCCTCCTAAAAAAAACAATAGTGCTGTAGTAGCTGTTAACTGCTAGCTGCCCTCCGGTGAGGGTGTACAGCCAGATAGCTGTTAGCCGTTAGCTGCTAGCTGCCGTCCGGTGAGTGTATTCAGCCAGGCATCTGTGATAATCATCCCAATAAAAATCCACGGAGCGCCCGGTGGTGTGGCTATGTCCCCCAGTTACTGAAGGCTACCTTTAGCTTGTGCTTGGAGCAGCAAGTTCATCTGCCTGTTTCCCCTCTGTCTGTCAGTCTCGTTCTTTCCAACTCTTGAGGCTAGTTCTTCGTCTGTATACTCTGGTTCGAATAAATAAGGATGACCATCAAACATAAAGGCTCTTCCGTGTGTTGCATATCTGCTATATTCTTCATACTCCAAGCTTCTTCCGTTATAAACAACTCCGCTTTTCACTCTTCACACACACTACGCTCCAATCTGCAAATTACTGTTTACCTTTTTCTGCTACAACTGAATTCCCAGGAGACCGCGCGATGCAACAGCTAGGCTTCAGTAACGCTATTACTGTGCAAGCCACAGACATCGTTTATCCCGTTTCCATGTAGTTACATAGTCACTGATATGGTCATAACCACTACAGTGCTCAATTACCTATTTTGAGGGGGAAATAATCTAAACCTTTCGCTGCAAAGGCATGATCTGTCCTATGCAGGATTTCCACCAGCCCACCGGGCGCTCCGTGGATTTTTATTGGGATGATTAGCACAGATGCCTGGCTGAATACACTCTCCGGACGGCAGCTAGCAGCTAACGGCTAACAGCTATCTGGCTGTACACACTCACCGGAGGGCAGCTAGCAGCTAACAGCTACTACCGCACTATTGTTTTTTTTAGGGGGGAATACACTGGAGGACATAGCCACACCACCACCGCTCCGTGGATTGTTTTTGGGATGATTATCACAGAAGCCTGTCTGAATACACTCACCAAACGGCAGCTAGCAGCTAACGGCTATCAGCTAGCAGGGCAAGCTAGCTACTGGCAGGATCGAGACAGGGACCAGGGTAGGTGAATTTAAACAATGTCTGAGTTGAAAACGCATCTTGTTGACACGTAAGGGCCCTGTTCTTGTGGCACAGACATATTAATTGCATTTTGTGTCTGTTAAGAGGCACAAAGGCACTCTAAAACTTGCCCCGAGCACTGCCGTTTTAGCTCAGGGGACGCTTGTAGTACGTAGCTGCAGCTTCTCAGTGTTAACCTGCACTGATTCGGGTCAGGGTTTTTTCTATCGAAAGTACTCGCGTAGCTATAGCGATCAAGATTAACGTAAAAATTGGCCGGAATTCTCCTTTAACACTAACTCAATGTTGGCTGCAGTGTTTTTAAAATAAATTCACCATAGCAGATTCAGTACATGAAAAAAATCCTCTTTATCATTCTAAATCACTTAAATTAAATGTCAGCGTTTATGTTTGTTTTGTTATCCGGTCGATTATTGCAGCGCACTATCTACTGCCCAACTGTTGCTTTGTCCACTCTACACTTGTAGTATGTCAGAAACTAGGTTAACAACATGCTTGTAGACGGAGTCGTTTGTCTGGAGACAACGATCATAATTCAGCCCCCCCATGGGGAACAATGATTTATATAGCTTATTCCATAAAATCTAGGGTTACGGGGACAGATTCATGGGGCTGAGAATAGGGGGCTTGTCAGTTTGGTTGCTAGGAAACAAGTAGGATGAAGACAACAGTTGAATGCAGAAATCTGGGTTGGAGAGAGAGAGAGAGGGAGAGGGGGGTGCAGAGAAAGGGTGAGACAGCTGGAGAGATAGATGAGGGTGATGGAGAGGGTAAGACAGAAAGAGAGTGAGAGAGACAGGCAGAGAAATCATGCTGCAGGGTAAATTTGTTTCCTCATATTTCCTTGGGGCACTGATCAAGGCCAGGAAAGAAAACCAACAGTGCTGCTATTTCCATGCTGTGTTATTACAGAGAGATGACTATTGATTCTGCCAAACCCCCTCGTAATTATTCCTGTTTCTATGATCAAAACACTTTACCAATGCAAAGCCGAGAAATTCAAATGGTGGTTCTTGTACAGCTCATCATTAACACACACCCAGACACACGCAAAGCCACACATACACTCACACACAAAAGTCCTCTCATGTTCCAACCATTACCATCTCAATGAAGCTAAATATAGTCCAATCCCCGGCCCCTTCATCTCGCTTCATCAATAGGTCTGCCTTTGTCGTCTGTCTGTCCTTCTATGTTTGCCCGGAGCTTTTCTGTGTCATGTTGAATTCTGGGGTCTGGCCGATGGCACACTGACCCAGCACAGCGGCTATTTTTGGGGAACTTAATAGGTTTAAGATTTTTTTTTTAGATTTGAGCACACAACACTTGACGCATACTGGCCCTATGTTAAATAGGTGTTGTTGTAGGTGAATAATATTATAGTGTTTAAATGAATTACTTAAAATGTTTTTTCTTCAATTCAGCAGTTGTTGTAGCAGTGGCTTAAACCACATGGTCATCCACATCTCCATCTGTGCTCCAAGCTAATTTCTACTGGAAATATGAAGTTTTTTTTAATTCATTAATTAGTTTGTCACATTCAGCTGCATACATCAGCTGTGCGAGCAGACTCTGTGAACAGATTGTTTTTGTGCTGATGCATTTTCCGGCAGTCCATTTTTATTGTGTTTGAAGCCTTATCTATCAAATGATATGCAAAACCAGACTTGATTTCAGTCCAAGCATAATGGTATGTTTGCAAGCTCAAGAAATCAAATGTAGTTTGATTTCAAATTGAATCATTCGGAGTGATGTCTTTGGGTGTAACCGCAACACAAACAACGGCTCAGAATTTGGCAATGTTTCACACCTTTTGCAGCTCATTTATGGTGCATTTTATGGCCAGGGACAAACACACACTGCCTTCTTAATGTAGTTTTACCTAAGGGGTGCCTTGCATCTAATTAGCATTATTACATATGTATTTAATGCAAATAACAGGGGGAAAAAAAGATGATCATTTCTCATTGTATTTTGTGGGTTAAAATCTCTGCCTCTAAAGAGCAGGTGCGGGAGAGAGAGAGAGAGAGAGAGAGAGAGAGAGAGAGAGAGAGAGACGTTTAAATGAGCGTAACATTACACTATATTTTTTTTCTATGGTAAAAACTTCAGACCCTTAAAGATCTAAAATACGTCCCAGGATGAAAAATTGTCTACCGATGTTTCCCACTTATATCAGGGTACCCGCGGGGTCTTAAAAGCATTGAAAGTCTTAAATTGATAATCTCAAATTAAAGCCTTAAACTAAAAGCCTTTAATTTGATGTATATTTTAATGCATATTGTTTCCTATTATTTAATGTATACTCTGTATGTGTGCTGTGTGTCTGATATTTTTGCTGCTGCAACACCATTATTTCCCATTTTTTTGGGCTGGATGTGACCGGCAGGTAACGTTAAAGGTTATCTGCTACTGTAGCAGAGCTGCAAGTAAACGCTGAACTGAGCTGTGTGTTTTCAGTGTTAACCACTGCTGCACTTGTTGGTGATTTCCAGAGGTGGAAGACTTACTCAGATCATGTATTGCAGTAAAAGTAGAAAAAACTGTGTTGTAGCGTTACAAATTACTTGTCAGTTACAAGTCCTGCATTCAACATCTCCCTTAATAGTACAAAAGTATTATCAAAATATACTTAAAGTACCAAAAGTAAAAGTGCTCATTATGCAGTGTAATATATCTTATTTTATTGGATTATATTATGATCCAATAAATTGTATTAAATATGACTGATAATTTAAATAAAAGGTTTTATTCAAGTAGCCTGCTTGTACATAATTATTTTCTAGGATTTAAAATTTATCCAGATTTGACATTTTCCCCTCATACTTCTGTCGGAATGGGTACGAAGTTGGCATTGAATTTAATTTGAAATGGTATTAAAAAGGTCTTTAAAAGCCTTGAATTGAAGTTGGAGGATTCTGGGGGTACCCTGTGTTTTGTTTGTGTTTGTTTGTTAAACATGACTTTTTCATTGTAGCCTAGGCTGTACAAACCATGAAAAAGAATTATAGTAGGCCAATTTTGGAACAATATTATAGTAATCTTATAGAAATAGGCTACTATAGGCCTAGTATTTTGGGACTTACTATAAAAGTATTACAGTATTTTGGGACAAATTATAGAAGTATTATAAGACTGTAGGCTACTGTAGGAACATTATGGAGGGTGAGGGTAAGGTTATTATAGAGATCATAAGTAACCTGGGCTATGACTAATGACTATGTCCTAGGACCAGGGGAAGTGATTGGTAAGCATGTGAACTAAACGATACACTATACTGATGCCCAACCAGCCAAAATGACATCAAATACAGCGGTAATGGCACATTTTTTCCGTGTGCGTGCTGCCGTGTTCATGAACCAGAACTTCGACGATAAATCAGTATGTTGCTACTCAAAAAAGTTTTTCAAGGTTGGCAGGTCTGGAAGTTGAATTTGATGTTCATTGAGCTGCTGCTTCACTATGGTGATGGCGAATGCACTCTTATGACATATATTTTATAATGTATTTTTAAAAAGCTCAAGACCAAGTGAATGTTAGACATTAACTAACAATCTTTTTCAAACGTTTTTCAGTGCAGCTTCCTTCTATGTTTTGTGGTGCACCCACTCTGCTGTCATTGGAGTTTCCACTGTACAGATTATAAATTAAAGTTTCTCCTTGTCAATACACCTGCCGACCCCTTGCAAACAGTGTGAAGTGAAGCTAGTAAATCCAACAGAATGCACAGTCGACTAGATTTATCCTGTCCTCCTCCGTAAATGCATGCAATGTAAGGGAGAGAGGTGCACATGACTAATTACACCAGGTTATACCTTAAATAACAGTCCAACTGAGCAGCCAGGCTGTTGTCTGAAATGAGACACCCTATGTGTTAAGGTTGTCCTGTAATGTTGATTGTGGATGATGAATTACGGTAAATGTTACAGTAAATCCAAAAAAAAGTTTACTATGCTATTGTGTGTGTGTGTGTGTGTGTGTGTGTGTGTGTGTGTGTGTGTGTGTGTGTGAGAATGTTCTGATGGCTTGTCCGATGACATGACATTGATGACTAAATGTTTTAAGCACAGCTGTTGGCGCAAAATTGGCTAAGACCACTTTGTTGCTCATACCTCAGCAGTATGTGTAAGCTGGACAACACCATCTCTACATGGATGCCTTGTTGCTATGGAGACTAATCCGACTGTGACAGGTTGAAAACAATTTAATATTGGGTTAGCCTGGAAAGAGTCGAAAAAAAAAAGTCTAGCTTAAACGCCTTCAATGCACGGTTTAAACTAATTAAATAAATAAGATTGTTGTGTCCAATCAATGCCTTCATCCTTCTGGATTGAGAACCATACAGAATACTACACTACCCAGGATCCTTTGGTGCAAGAGTTTTATTTTTGACATGCATGTATATGTCCTAACTAAATGAAATGTAGACTGAGATAAATACATTTAGTTACAACAGAGATATAGTGGGGTAAAGGAGATGGGAGTGAATCACTCTAAAACAATTATGAAACGCTTTAAAGTTGTTGATGTTATGATCATACTGTATGTTGACCTGCTTATTTATACCTGCACATGTAAAGCCCCTCCAATGGCTGTCAACAAGTGTGTTATCCACACTGATGAAAATGTGTTGACATGTCTTACTCAGACAGACATACAGATTCTTTATGACGTCTCTGTCTGTCTCTCTGTCTGTCTTTCTGTCTCACAGCACTGTGTAAATAATGTCTTCTGCTGTAAGTGACTCACTACACAAGCTGGCTGCAGTTACACTCTTCCAATTACAATATTTGTCATTTAGTCAATGATACAAATTGTTCTATTTTCTTTCCTTTTATTACTGTTTACCTACCTGACTTGGTTTCAAACTAAAGTGCTTCACAAAGGAACAAAAATGAGAAGCACCTACATAAACAGCCGGAGTGGTGTGTGAATACAAGTCTATCATTTAGTATTTGTTTATTTGTCGGGTCGTGGGGACAGCAGCTCCAGCAGGGCACCCCAAACCTCCCTTTCCTGAGCCACATTAACCGGCTCTGACTGGGGGGTTTCCAGGCCTTTACACCTAGTCATGGGTCTTCCCCGAGGCCTCTGTCTCTTCAACTGGCTCCTTTCGACGCTAAGTAGCTGACTGAGCTTCCCACCCTATCTCTAAGGGAGAAGCCAGCCTTCATGACCATAGTTGAGGGTAGGAACGAAAATTGACTGGTAGATTGAGAGCTTTGCCTTCCGGCTCAGCTCTCTTTTCATCACAATGGTGTGATAAAGTAAATGCAAAACCGCCCCTGTTCCTCCGATACTCCGGCCAATCTCCTGGGGGGTATTGCACAAAAGTAGAATTTATAAATCCAGGATAACTGATAAAGCGAGGCTTGACCTAGTCTAATCTGTGCATCCCGGCCTGGTGCGTTTCACGAAGGCCAAGCCCGGCTGAGGAGGAGCGACTAGATCGAGCCAGGCTGAAGTAATTTGGATAGATGCTCTTTCACGGCTTTCTTTAACAAACCGCGATGTCGATCACAGATTTCTGATTTACTGATGCTAAAATGGAGAATACACATTGTGTATTCTTTACACAGAGTGAGCAGCAGCTTCATATGGAATTATGACAGCGTGAAACACATTATTTGTAAAAAAGAAACACGGCCGCTGTAATGAAACAGTAAGAAAAAGCGAGGCAGACGATCACGGACCGACTGAATGCGTAAGTAGCCTAATCATATACATTAACTGACAACTGCTCTTAATTGAAACCGCCATATCATTCAAGGAGTTAGGCTAATTATTTGCACAAATGAGCTGTTGTACTCTTTGCCTTAAAAGTGAACAGAAGACAGCCTAATGTTACGCAGGAAATGTACCATGAAGATCAATTACAACCACTAATCTACAATGCTAGATTGATGCGTACATATCCCCCTCTCTCTGACTCTGTCGGTCTATCTCGTTTGGGCTAAAATATAAATTACCTAAGTACCATATTTATTTCCACTGCTCGCTTTTCAGGCAAAGTGTACAACAGTTTGTTTGTGCAAATAATTAGCCTAACTCCTTGAATTGTTTCATTTAAGAGCAGTAGTTCATAAATGTACATTTTTAGATATATCATTCAGTCGGTCTGCTTCTGCCACGCTTTTTTCTCACTTTGAAATTGGACTCTGAAATCTAGAAACTATAAAGATAATTATTAAGTGATACATTTAATGCACACCTTAAACATGACTGTAACACAGTGTATTCATCAATTATTTCCCATCCAGCTAAATATAAGGTACAAAACCATTGAGGTGTCCTCTCCCTGTTGTTTCATGAATGTCCAGTATGTACAGTAGCCTCAACTTACTGGTCCAGTGAACTAAGATTATAATAAGGGAGGATTGTACAATTAGAAAAACCTATAAGAATTGTTCAATCTTCCCAAATTATAGTCCCAGTTCACTGGAGACAACACACATTGTGTGCTAAGATTGCCAAATACTATGCACATGGAAGGGGAACATACATGGTCCTTTGTTAAAGAATACTAAAAGAAATAAATCAACAAAAATAATTAAAGGTGTATTTGTCCCTGACCAGTCTGCCATTGTTAGAACCACTAACACGTGTATAGCACTTTATATATTGTCCTTCATCACTGACTTCATTTAAATCAGCCTTTTCTAATTATCTCCATAATATATTCACTAAACTTCTAACAAGCAGTTTTCATACAGCAATATAACCGTAACAATGACACATGAATAATTATAAAAAATAATCGTCAGCTTTAACTAATAACAATGCTTTACTAAACAGCAACCTGCACCTGTTGTATGTTAATGCAGGCTGATAACAATAAGGTAAAAACCACTGCTGAGGGAACAGAAAAGGCTCCAGGATTAATACATCCTGGCTGTTAGCCTGGTCAGGAGCAGGCTAGCTGCACAGAATAAATCTCTATGGTAATTTAGGTGCCTCTGCTTTTGTGCAACCAAGTCAAGGCTAAATTCATCCAGGATAACTGGAATATCCCGGCTTAATCCCTTATCCTGGTTTTGTGCAATAGCCCTCTGCTCCATTGTCCCTTCACTCTGAACAAGACCCTGAGGTACTACTCCTTCACTTGGGGTAAGGACTCATTCCCTACCCAGAGTAAGCACTCCATTGGTTTTCTGATTGTTTTTTTGGTTTTTTTACCAATTGTTTCAATTCAGAATTAATCTATAAAATCTAGACTGTACAAGCTGTATTGTATCATACAATATGTAAAGATAAGTTTTACCTTTAGTTTGTGCTGTTGAACATTTTGTAAGAGCAGAAGTTCTTCTAGACTGAAATGTATATTTTATTAATTCTCTGCTCCAAATATATGTCCTGCACTCTTCTCTTACACGGTATCTGTGGCCCTGTTGTCCTTGCTGTGTTGGCACATATCAGTAAACTAAAGTTGTCTGAATCGGATATTTTAGCATACCGCATAACTGAGCCGCACAATATTATTAATGTGTCATCTTCCAAATCCATGTTGGACTAGGTTGCAAAAGTCAAGACTAATAATACAAACTAACCCTAAAACAAAACCCAGTAAATTCAAAATCACAAACTTTGTGAATTATAGTCTTGATAAGGAAAGTTGCACCACAATGTTGTTTTGTTAAAAATCACATTTTGCACAAACAATAAATTGCTGGTTGTCACTGTAGCAGGTCTAATTTATTTATGGTTTTGTGTGGACAGAAATGGGGTAAACTCTACACTGTAGCCACGTGAAAAGCCATGTGAATTCAAAGCGCTGGAGCTTGTAGGAAAGATGTTGGCAGCAAATGTTGACTTGACAACCAAATGTGTGTAAAGTGAATTCTTATGTGAGCTTTCACATGACTATTCTTTTCCTCAGGTCAAGAACCTAATTTAGATAAATACTATTAAGCGAAGAGCATGATAATGACCAGGTTTCAGATTCAAGCCTGCCAGTATCTCTGTTCACACGTTCTATTTCTGAATTAAAATCTTTGTTCTCACCTCAGGCCTGTGTCACTAAGTCCCATTACCGGAGCAGGGACTGTCAACCTGCTGTCATGACAGCAAGTAACCTTGGTAACCCCATGTTCCTCGGCTAGATTTCTGCAAGCTAGACGTCTCCTACAGCAGGAAGGTTGTCCAACATTGACAACATGTCTACGATGTCAAATTAAATGTCCAACAATATTTACCTTAAATAGTATAGAATTAGAAACACAATACAGGAGAATATTTTAGGGTTACTGTCCTGTAAGACTTTCTGTTGCCTCAGTGAGAAAGATTCAAATGAGATCTTTTTGTATTTTTTACAGTCATTGTCGAAATATCAATTTATTTTATAGGATCTTGTATGTATTTTAAACATCTTAAAAAAAAAATCTTTTTACTTCATAACAATCACTTGAAGCTGTAGAAATCTTTCCTCTAATTGGAAATCTAAATTGATTGGAAATCTAATTTACTAACACTTTACTTTAAGTCCCCTTATTTAGCATTTACATGTTAGTATATACATGTTCATTGAATGCTGATCACACTATAAGGTAGTTGTAAGCAGATACCGGAACATTTTATGCATTTATTAATGTACAGTATTTGTCAGTAATTATACATTATCCTATGAAGACTATTGTTTAATATTTTAAATTATTGCATTGGTTTATTAAACACATATCTTCTTACAACTACATGATAGTAAGTTATAAACCTTTTTATGTTTATATACTGCTTATAAATGCTTAATAGGGGGACTAAAATGAATGTGTTACCCTACATTTATTGGAAAAGACTTGGAAATATTGAGACACCTTTTAGTTTCAGTATCCAACATTTTGAGTTATATATATATAATTTCAATTTCAATCTAATCAGTACATTTCCATGTGAACTTTATAGGGAAAGGGCTGCAGATAATCTGGATTTATTGACATTTATAACTGCAGACTTGATGGCTTATTAGAAAGTGAGAAGCCCATGAGCTTTGATTAATGTATTACTACCATGTATTACCAAATAGGAAGGATAAACAAAAGACCATAACAACAGACAAAGGGATTTTTCACAACATGGCAACCCCAATATTTTTTATTGTTATTGGCTTATCACTGATCTATAAATCATTAGTATATTGTTTTTTACCATAGAGAAAGCCATTAGTCACAACATATAAGCTTTTGGGTGCCTTATTACAAATGGCTACCAACTTTGAAGTCATATTTTAGTTGGGTTAAGTCACAGTCCTTCAATAAAATAACCTTTTTTTTAATTAGAGAAAAAAAACTACTGACTCACAGCTATATCTATAAAGAGACTCCACCAGCTTGCCCTCTGCCTTTTTCCAGTAAAGAACCATTATCCTTCCACCCTAATCATCCTTGTTACTAACACCTAATTACCATTAATCACCCCTCACCTCTCAGCAAAGGGAGCTGTGGCTGCTTCACGCGCTCCTCCTGGCAGAAAACAATGTATTGGTGTCACTGCTGCACAGAGGAATTGGCAGAAGTAACATTTCTATCACACTAAGAGACACAAAAAAACGAAATAACAAAAAAAGCAAGTAAAATGTGATTTTGCTTTCAACTGTTTTTCGCCTTGTAATTGGAGGAGTACGTCATTTCAAAATGTGTACGTCTTATCTCACCATTCATAATGAGGAGATGTCAGAAATCTGTCTGTTATGCGTTCTATTTTTAATGCCCATAATGTGTTGGAGCACTAATGAGTTGGAGGCCACACACCATTGATCACTGCCTTCGTCATACCACCATCACTAAATACCCATCAGTGTCAGTATCGTGGTTAACTCTCTCCTGTGGTTCATCTTTTCTTTGACTTCTGTTTCCATTCACATCAGTTTACATCAGAAAATAAAGGCTTTCATTCAGGCATCTACTAGATGCTTTATATCTTTGTAAATAGTGCATTTGTTGGACGGTTTTCAGTTGTGGATTTTAACATCTAGTATTTACATGTGTAAATGTGTGATTGACTCAAAATAAACATGCAACATACAAATGTACAGTGCCCATGTTCATTATAATGAAGGAGCATGTTATTCACTGCAAAGGCGTTATTCACAGATGTGTTTTTAATAGTTTTTAGCAGATGGCAGTGTCAGTCTGTAAGTAGATCCACCACTTTGGTTGAGAGACTGAAATATCTCTCTATAACTATTTGATAGATCCCTTGACTTTTTTTCTAGCGTCACCATGAGCTTCACAATTGTGGTTTGAGTGAAATCCCTCAAAGTTTGGATGGATTGCCATGAAATGTAGTACAGATGTACCCTTATAGGAAGACTTTTGTTATCACTCAGGTCAAACTTTGTATTTGTCCCATGACAAAATAAAAATGACAAAATACCTGCAAACTAATTACATTCACCGCCTCAATTTTATTTTGTGTTTACTTAGGAAAAGTTTGTTTCGTTTGCATTTAGCACAAAGCACCGCTGGGCATTGTAAGGCATGGCTGTAAAGTCTTGTTGGATAATAATGGAGGACAGGCACAAAGGAGGATCTTTATCAGACTTTGGCTACACTGACAACTTGTTAGTAGAATCAATTCATCATTGGTTTTGCTCTTTTCAAGGGGTTTGTTGACAATAAGAAAAATATAGAATATGATCACACTCATACTTTAAAGCTAACTGTCTTCATTATTGCTTGATCTATAGTCATTTTTCTCAGAACTGACAGCTGTAACATTTCAACTCCACCTTCCAAACCAACATCGGTCCCTGCTCTCCTGTTTCCCCCCCTCTTCATTGTGAACATTCCCCATCCTCAAGAGTGGATATGATTACTTCCAGTCAGCATACAGCAGCTCAACTCCCCCTCACTATTGCATGCCTTGCAATAGTAGGTTCTGAACCATGTAATTAGCCAAAGATGCTTGTTGCTGTCCTCCTGGGTGTCTTGACTGGCGCTGGTTAATCTCACAGCAGGTGTTTACTCCCTTCCAGACTCCATGTGTGACCAGCATTCAGTTTGGCCATCCTAAGGACCGTGTGGGGTGGACAAAATAAGCATCAAATAGACAAAACATGGCCCCTTTTCAAATGGTAGTTGACCAGTCACATGAGAAAGCTGAAGTGATCCCACATTAAACCTCTGATATTTTACGAGAATTGTACGCACATTTCCAGCACCTGGAATTACAGGTTTACAAGCTTTAAAATGTCTAATTTAATTGGTTTAAATAATCTCTACTCTCGTCAAGATAGAGGCAACTAATATTTGTTTTTTTACATTGTGATTTTATCAATTAGACACACGGGTTGTTAACTCAATCTGCGCATATTAAAGCGCTTGTGTGGGGTTGGCCAGAGGTTAGGAGAGGTGCCTGTCGCATTAGGAGACACTGTTGTGTTGTCTCCTCTCCTCCTCTGACAGTGCGGGCGGAAAGGGAGATACTTCCCTCACCTTCCAACCCACTATCCCACTGCAGACGAGACGGATTGAGAGTTTTCTTTTCCTCCGTGTGACATGTATTTGGCAGCTTGTTTTGTTCTCGTTCTTTCGGGGGGAAAAATGTCGTGGAAAATGCCAAACTTTTTTTCTTCCGGTCGTCCTCTTACGCACGCAGCAGGATAGTGCTCTTGTGGTAGGTGGTCAACAGAGAAGAGGAGAGAGGAGACAGGAGTGATGTGCTCTGAATTACTCAGACGACTGTTGCTAGTTTATTTAAAAATCCATGGATCAACCTGTTCTACTGCTTCTCGCTCAGGGAACTGAGGATGGCTGAAGACGTGACCTGTTGCAGCTTTTCTTTAAGATATTAATGTTTGGATGGATACAACGCTGCGAAATGAATGAGTTATTTCACGTTCATTTAAGACGACAGGTTGTTAAATGGGGCGGAATTTAATTACTTTTTGGATTTGTGTCCTTTATTTTACGCGGAGCACACTTGGAATCGACGGGCTTTTCTAATTGGACAGACTGGAGAAGAATCCGTGAATGTTTTGGACAGATTTTAAAGTTGGGAAACACTGAGTTCGGTGTTTTTTTGCGAATTAAACGGATGATGGACTAAAACTGGTCAGGATCTCGCCACTCCGCCGCTGTCACACCGAGCGCATCACCGCGCCCTGCTTTCTAGGAAACTATAACCTCCCTTTCCTATCCTGTCTTCCCTCCCGACAGAATGGCCCGGTTTGGAGACGACGTCCCGGGCTTGTTGAGCCCAGGGGATGGAGGGTCCGATCGCAACCGGAACCGCGATGGGGCGGCCGTGTCCACAGGTGGCCTCTCCCCAGCCTTTAAGCAGACCAAAGCGCAGCGTGCTCGCACCATGGCCTTGTACAACCCCATCCCGGTCAGGGAGAACTGCTTCACCGTCAACAGGTCCCTCTTCATCTTTGGCGAGGACAACGTGGTCAGGAAGTACGCCAAGAAAATCATTGAGTGGCCATATCCTTTTTCTGCTTCATGGTGTAAATGAAGCGGGTAAGGTGTGAAATATACAAACACATTCATCCGAGATGTGCAAGGAATCGTATAGGAGTGAATTGCTAAGGTGGGTAAACAGTGTTCCAGTTTAACAAATAAACAAGAACAGTGTTCTCGTATTTCCACAAGTGTACACAATTTCACACAAGAATAAAGCCTACATTCTCTTTAGTGTTTTGCCCGTAGTTTATCTGTGCAATAGAGAATAGAGAAAATTTGGGAATTTCAGCACCATAGACAGCACAGATAAATACACACAGGAAAATACATGAGAAATTCAACGAGAGAGAGAGAGAGAGAGAGAAGTCTTGGAATTGTTTGAATGAAACAATATTTTGGTTTCTTTAATTGATTAATTAATTTAAATGCAATCCAATACTGTACAACAGGGACTTAGGAATTAACTTTTTGAGTGTACCTGTGCCATTATTTTTACTATTTTATAAAACAATAATCCAAAAGTGGATGAAATCATACATCAGTTTGACTGTGGTTATGACAATATCTAGACAAAAATAGTGCAGAAGGGGAGGAGGTGTCAATGGAAAGTGGATTAGAGGAACACACAGGAGTTTCTCAGCTTATGGCTGTAAATCTTTTCTGTCAACAAAAAGCTATGAAGACCTGCTGTTGCCACAACAGCACTGTCCCTACTGACGAGTTGTGTACAGTGAATATATCAAGCTCAATAGAGCTGCAATGATTGGTGGATTAATAGATTATCGATCGACAGAAAATGAATCGGCAACCATTTTGACAATCGATTAATAGTTTTGGTCATTTTTTAAGTAAACATGCCAAATATACTCTGGTTCCAACTTCTCCAATGTGAGGCTTTGCTGCTTATCTCTGTTTTATATTACTGTATTGTTGCCTGCCTACATACTGCCATTAAATCAGAGTGGCGTTATCCAAATCGGTTTTACATTAACATTTTCGGTAGTGCTGTGACATAGTATGTGACAGTGATTATTTGGCTGCTTTCAAAAACCTAATGACTAGCTCTTCTATTACTGAAAAGGGAACGACTATATTATTTCCTCTGCCTGTTGCTGAGGAGGGCGACCACACGCAAATGTCCATTGGTGGCGTGTTTGTGCTGCTGCTGTGCAGCTCACCAGGTGTCCGGGCCAGGTGTAGCCTCTTCCCAGCTATTGTTCCGCTCCTTTCAACAGCTTCCTGACTGACTGACTGGCCTACTGCTGATTATAAAAACCCAGCAAATAGAATGAGTGGACCTCTATTGTTGATCACTGTCTATTGTTGTTTTCTCTGGGCTTGCCCATCCATTGAGGTGCTTAAAAATAGAAACTGGATGAATCTCAATCAACAGCTGAGAAAAAGGGGTTTGTGTGTGTGTGTGTGTGTGTGTATGGGTGTGGGTGTGGGTGGGTGGGTTGGTGGGTTGGTTGGTTATCATATTACAGATTTTTCACCCAGTGGATGAAATATAATCAATAATGATAATACATCTACAGGCACATATTATACTCTGTGTCAAGAATACAATTTAAATCTAAATATTGTGTGTGCTGTAGTGACCAGAAGGAAAGCATCCAGACTGAATAACCTCCAGGTTAATGTGCTGTTGTGGAGGGAGTGTCTCATTACATCTAATGAGCTCTACTGTATCTGATTAACAAGCATTAACAGGAATTATATGTAATGATGTCTGATCGCAGTGTCACATTATATTACAACAAGTCATCACTCACTGAGTCATATTATATCGTTTGCTAATATGGTTTTGAAGGGAGTGATGCTGAGCTGAGTGTTTCTGTGTTCTGGTCAATATCCACTGTGGCTTTGATGAGTGGCTCTTTGTGAATCATGTCTGGAGTGTGAAGAATCATTTACAGTTAATACACATGTAAGCACAAATAAGAACACATACTGTAAATATAAAGACATATAAACATAAACAATGGTACACAAATGTATTTCTATACTTGTGAGGACCCTTATTGACAGAATGCATTCTTTAGCCACCTTTCCTTACCTTAATGCCCAGTGGTTGACGAAGTAGTCAGATATTTTACTTTAGTAAAAGCAGCAATACCACAGTGTACCCTTCATTACACTTAGACCTTGGTCCAAAGGTAAACAAAATCCACTTACCAGCACCTTTTACAGCTCACTAATGCCTCATTTCCACTGCATTGTTCCGCTAAACTCAACTCACTTTTGGTACCAGGTGTTCCTCTCTGTTTCATTTTCCAGTGCAGCTAGTACAACCTCAGTGTAGGCGGGATTATCAGCTGATCGCCATAGCGACACTCCCTGGATCCGTCATCTGCAGCAATGTCTGCAGTTTGTCGATGTACACCATTATGTACGGAATAAAAACTATTGTGGTCGCTGTTGACAGTAGCTTTGCTTTTTAAAAAATGGCCAATTAACATAATTGTATTTTTAATACTAAAAGGCCAGACCCTTAAACGTTCCTTTTAAAGAAGTAAAAAACTCCTTAAACATCCTCACTTCCCACAAATGTCCTTACTTTTATTGTCTAAATCTCAAATCGGTCCTCACAAAAATAGAAATACAAGAGCACACACACACACACACACACACTCACAATCTCACAATCTCAGCAGGACATCTCATAAAGGTCAGCCATGTGTTTGGAGAACAACTTCTGCTGTCACCTCGCTGTAAGAGGCTCTTTTTTCTCTGAGTGCTCAGTTAACAGCACCTGATCAATTCAGGAATTATCCAAAGGCTTCTGTGCAAGCTCACAGGAGTAAGAGTTGGTTAAATGTATGTGTACATGTATGTATGAGTCTGACTGTCAGCCCATTGTACCTACCTGAGGTTGCAGTCAATGGAAAGCTGATCAAGGCCTGGCAAGGAGAGGCAGGGCTAATTAGGCCCACGGCCTGAGTTTAGTGTGGCAGGCCTGGTGAGGACTGACAGCTGCTCCTCCTGTCTGATCCCCACTGGGATCCCCCGCAGAGGGAAGTTTCCCATTGAGAAGGTACACCTTTAAATAATTGATAGTTGGATTTAATAGTTTGTTTCATCATGGCACACAGTAATAACCATGTGCTTGCTGGTTGTCAGACTTTGTGAGTTTTTAAGCATGAAACTGTTCAAAGAAATATCAGTAGGCTGAGATGGTGCAGTATAAGACCTTTATTTCATGAACAAAGATCTGAGATAGTCAGCAGAAAAACTGAACTCGAAAGTGCAGATACATGACAATATAAACTGTGAAGATTATTAAAACACACCTTCTTATCCCCCTCCTTCCAGAAGACAGCACTCATCAAGAGACAAGCACCCCCCTTTGTTACACACAAATCTTTGGAAAAACAATTCTTGGTAATTCTATGTTTTTAGCTGCTCAGGTCACTTCGACCTCTTAGTCATGTTCTAATCTGATATCCTTTTCGTTAATGGTATGACGCATTTGGTGTCCAGGAAAACACTTGAGTGTCTTACTGTACTGGCAACTTACTGGTTATACAATAACAAAAAAAGGTGGGTGATTTAAAAAAAAAACACTCTATATGGTCTATATGGTATCTCTATGGTTTTCTAATATATAAATCCCCCCTTTTCATGATATATCTGTGAGATAAAAGTACAAAACTATAAAGGCATAATCATTTTGAATTTAAAAACTGATATATTTAAAAGTGATATTTCATTACATTTCAATTACCATTCTTTAGGTCTGTCATTGTAGCCCGCTACCACCAATATCTTAAAAAAAAGACCTAAATCCAGAACTTGCAACCCTCTTACCCTGAATTTTCAACAATAAAAGATAAACATTTTTAATGTATCTTTTTTGTAATTTAATTTACATTTTAAGCTTAAGGCATAGGTCTATACTATGGTTTTCTACCTCAACAGGTAAACATTTGAGGTATTTGACAGTCAGGAAATGTCATTGCTCTTTTTTTAAACACAGAGGCCTAACCATCATTTAAAATGCATGGATGGCAATTTAATTAGGGAGCATTTTAGCTTGTAAATCCTTTGCATATGCCTCTACAGCCAGCTTAAACTTGAGAAAGACTATTAATTTCTCTCTTACTAAATTGCATCCTTGCATGAAAAATAGAAATGGAAAATTAGCAAGGAAATGACCCTGGTGTCCCCAGTGGTCCTACTCTTATTTATCTCCAAATACAAAAATGTTTTTTCCTATTATTGACTGCTTTATTTTAGAGTGAATGTAGCTGAAGAAAATGAGACTAGTAAATGTGACCTTGCACAAAACACAAAACATCACATGAGGTATGTTCAGCCCTCCTTATTATGACTGTATATCCACCTGACAGAGAGATGTATATAAGAGCCGGCTGTGGCTCTGAGTTGACACGGTTTACTCACAGGGCTGCTGCTCATAAACAGGACTGACTGAACTATCTCCGCATTTATCCTCAGGATTGATCGGCTGGCTCAGGCAGACCACTGATGTGTGGAGATGATGTGGAATTGAAGATAGATTTGTCTGTTAAATCCATTCAACGTCTTTAATCTTACATCTTTTTGAATAACAGCACAGCAATAGTTCTCCAGGCTGAAATATAGTTCATTTTACTCCAAATGGAGATTACACTCCTGGCTTTCCTCTATGTTGTATATTTAATGCTGCTCACTGCCTTTAAAACTCACTCATACTCATGCACGTTGCTAATAATTCACAGATTTCTAATAAGCCGGACTCCGATGCCTGTAATTCATTTTGATTTTCACCTCTACGTAATAATAATCACATGGGCTTGGATCCAATCTGGGCCTGATCGTTTTCGCAGATGCACAGGGCATCACACTCTGTCTCCATGTCTATTTTTACACGCATGTTTGAGGAGTCGAGGCAGAGTGCCAGCGTCACTGTGACTCACAGGATTGCTCACGAGATGCCACGCTGCTACAGCTGGTAGACGATTCACGATCAACGTCACACTTTAGAGCAGCACAGTTGAGAGGAGATGGGTTTTGGTTAAAGACACTTGTTGAGTGTGTAACTTAGGGCCAAGTCAACATAGAATTTTAGGGAACATCAGTTATATCAGGAATAACCCATCCGTTGTTTGGACTCTCTTGGGCAAATAAGTCAACATACTTCTGTATTCTGCAGAGTATATGAAAAAGGCATCAAAAAGGCTGCAGAGGCTAAATCAATAATATCATGTAATAATCACTATTGTAACACATTTGTAACAATGGATAAAATGACTGTTGTAATGAACCAACAGAATTATCATCAACTCTGGAGTTCTTCTCAGCTCTATGGAGCTCTTTAGCATCTTTTAGGTAGGGCTGTGCAATTAATCAATATTTAATCATACGATTTCTGCTCTTAACAATCCCAAAAAGAGAGTAATCGAGAAAAACGATTATTTTGCACGTTACGTTTTGCAAGTCAACTCTTATTTTTTCCTGTGTTCTGAATAGAAAGAAAAAAAGCTCAAACGGGAAAAGTATTAGAGAGAAATTTCATAGTTCAAGGAGTTTTCACTGTTGATTTGTTTAACTATTTCACTGTTTTTTTTTTTTATTCAATAATTACAACATCTTTCCAAAAGTCAATGAGTAATTATGTAAAATAATCGTGATTTCAATATTGACCAAAATAATCGTGATTATGATTCTTTCCATAATCAAGCAGCCCTACTTTTAGGTCATTGTTTTGGTTTTCCAGGCCACAACTTTTGCTGTTTTTGATTCACATTAACACTCACTGTGGTGCTTTGGGCCGCAGCAGGCAGTTGGTTTTCATAGAAAAATCTTTAAAAACAAACTGTACACTACCTGCCCGGCACCAAACGGCACGCAGACAAAGTTAGCAGCTAGCCGGTGAACATAGTCGAGCATTTAGAAACTAAAAATCCAATTTCCTCTAAACTAAACAACGGAAAAGAGAGCTAATTTGGCGGAGACCAAAATCAGAGCTTAAATGTGAGTGAAAATTTGACTTGAATCCGTGAGGTTGCCACACAACTCCAAATGAATGTTGCTCCTTATCTGCTGGATGTGTAATAGTCAAATGTCTCCTAACATGTTTGCCATATCAACTTAAAAGGTGATAACGTGTCCGTACCATATGTGTGTGTCTAACCACAGATAGTTCAGCTGCCCAGGAGGAACTGTCTTGTAGCATTGACTTTTGGCTGGAAGAGAAGTCTGTTGCCGTGGATACCTCTCTCTTTCTATCTTAATTTTCTCTCTCTCTCACTCTCTCTCTCTCTCTCTCTCCTCCCCTTTCCTACCTTTGTCTCCCCCTCTCACGTCTCCCCCCTCCTCCTGCTTGTGTTGTATGTGTTTGAGGGAATGCAGGGCATGGCGACTGTCTGCTGCTGAGAGCTCTCAGCAAGACTAAAGTGATGCTAGTTATTGTAGAAAAAAGGGAATCAAAAGATATACTTCCCTTCTTGAAAACAAACTTGAAAACAACCCGTCAGCCTGAGACAGATGTTTTGCTATTTATTTTCATGCTCATCATGTACTCATGTCATCATCATGTACTCATCTCAACATGTACCAATGGCTGCTGTGGTTTTGTTTATCCAAAATGTATTAGCGATCAACTTGCAATCACTGAATCAAATCTGTGGCTAAGCCTAGCTTTAAGTTAGAATCCCTGTAGGCTGGTGGGAGTAAGATTATTTTTGCTTTGTTTATTTAGCTTCTCATTGCTCAAATGTCCCTGAGTAACCCTGCTGGTTACAGCTGCTTATCTGGTCTCATTGCCTTTTCCTCACCCACCTGTTTAGCAAGCTTCTGACACTCTATATAACCATCATCTTCTCCTCCACTGATCACCCGTCATCCACCTTATCACTTTCTCCTGTTTCATTCTTCCCTGTTATCTCTGCCTCCTTCTTACTTCCGCTCTCCCTCCCTGTCTCCACTGTGCAGATTTAAGCTCCCTTCCTTCCTACCTCTTCTGCACATAACCAGAAGAATGGGGTCTGCCCACGCAGAGCATTAGATAAAGAGCACATTGCTGGCTGAGCTCAACCCAGTGCGGCTGGTGTGGAACCGACAACCAGTACAGGTCTCATTGAAAAGGCAGTGAAGCGTGTAGTAAGAGTGACCCTGTTTATTGGATCACGTTTCAGGCCACCCACTCATCCATCCTCGATAAGCCTTCTGTTGCCTCAATGTGTGCGTGTGGATGTGTGTTGCAGCTGACCTCAGAAAAAAAGTTTAGCCCATGTCTGTTTGTGTCTATAGCCCCAGGGCTTGGTACATGCAGGTTTATTCTGTTTCATACAGAGGAATCAATGTTAGCCTGTCTATCTGTTTATGTGTACATGACATTGTAATTGCAGTGCTGCTGGGTTTGTTTTACTGTGATTAATTCAATTACTTTTTCATTTTTTTCTCTGATTTAGTGTCTGGATCTTAATTTGTTCTCTCTATTCTAATAGCATAGACTTTCTGTACTCTGTATAGATAGCATAGAAATAATTTTAGTGCCATTTATTACATACATATTTATTTCCTCAACTACTGTTTGTTCATCACATTTGTGTTTGACTGTGACCTAGAAACCTGTTTAGAGCTTTCTCTGTTTCAGTCTATTTGCTTTTCTGTAAATAGTCCATATGTCACTTAAATATAGTACTTAAAGGACAAGGCTGGAAATATATTTTATATTTTTTATTGTAAACAAATTGCATGAATGACCAAAACCAATAGTAAACTGATGGTACTAACAAGTGTTGTTTATGTATCAAAGCCTGATAGAGCTTATTCCTCTGTGTTTAAACCTACATCGTACATTGTTGTCCAAAAACTTTTTAAACACATCAATGAGCCACATTGTTGCACTGGGTGACATATTCCTTCATTACCATGAACATGGGCACAGTAGTTTATTCTAAGTTGATCCCACATACATCGTCCTGTTGCCAGAAAGACCCACTAGTGCACCAAATCTGCGGCTTAAAGTGGTCCCTAACAAATGCACTATTTACTCCTTTTTGAGTGATGTTTGCTAAAAACTACAGTTTAGGGAAATTAATTAACCTTTTTAAAAATGAAAGTATATATTCATGACCTATTTTTAAAGATTAACTTGGGCTTCATGGGTTGAGAGCCACAGACAGAGTAGGTCGTGCTGAGAGACTAACATATGTTTGGTTTTGATATTTTCAAGGAATTTGCTGCCAATGACACAAATATAGAATATCACCAGCCGTATCCTTTAAATTAACATACTTTACTAGACACTCAACATAAGGTCAGTCAAAAGTTCCTTAACTTGGTCCTTCCACGCCATTTGAATACATGATCCTCACCACCATCATCGCCAACTGTATCGTCTTGGCTCTGGAGCAGCACCTTCCTGGAGAGGACAAAACGCCCATGTCTAAAAGACTGGTGAGATATTCACACAGTGGAAACATCTGCACAGACAACCACACTTCATGTTTTCTGCCAAGTTACTGAAATTAAAAGATAACTTCCATTTCATTTCAGTGTAAGACAATTATCACTCTGATTATCTGCTTTGCACTTACAGGAGAAGACAGAGCCCTACTTCATCGGGATGTTCTGTTTTGAGGCTGGGATAAAGATCATCGCCCTGGGCTTTGTTTTTCATAAAGGCTCCTACCTCAGGAACGGATGGAACATCATGGACTTCATTGTGGTCCTCAGTGGGTGAGTCGACGAGTGTGTGTGTGTGTGTGTGTGTGTGTGTGTGTGTGTGTGTGCGTGTGTGTGCGCATGTATATTTGGATGCAGATCTGTGAAACAGGATTAGCGTTATGAATTGAAAGGGATGGTGAATCTGTGAGATTTACTGAATTCAAAGCACCTGATGTTCTGATGTCCCAGTTATTTCTATCTGGTTTGGTTGGTCAAGTTTGACAGTTGGCTTCTTTGTTGCTTGTTGGTCTTTACTGAATATTAATACCTCCTCACTTGAGATGTTGTCCTACATTTTTAACTCATCCGGGATCCTGTAAAGAAAAGTCACACAAGGAGGTTAATTATCATGATTTAAATGTATATCTTAAATTTGGTTTTTGTTAACTGTGTTTAACCTCATCTTGATGACAAAATTATGTTCTCGGTCCATTTTGTTATGCTAGGTGTTCCAAGGCTGAGCTGTCACCAACCTCCTTATACACATTAACACTTTTTCATTGTCATTGGTGGCCTTTTCTTGTATTTGGTTCAGATTATTTTCAAAACGCACCATAGTTTAGCCCTATGCCTCTAGTTGTGGCATAAATGCACCCTACATTTTTGTTCTTGTTTGACCACTTACCAATCTGCGCTTCATTTCCTGCTTAGGGAAGGACAAGATGAGGGTCAGTGTGCGATATCAGATTATATATTCAGTCAGTATATATGCAGTCAAAACTATGAGGAAAACCTTTTTCATCAGATATATGCGCTGGATGAACAGATTTCATCAAACATAAATGGGCCGCCGTTTTCGGATACCTCATCCAGTGTTGAACATGGTTTGTATTAAAGAGACACCTCTCAGTTTTACTCTGCCTTTTATTTGATTTATTTATGTAACTTAAAGTGATGGTTCGGAGTAATTTCACCCTAGGGTCCTTTGCACCATGACCTTGAGCCAAACACCCCCCCAGAAGCTTTTTTCAGCTGGGTCTAGCATTGGGAGAGTTAGCGTAGCAGCGTTATCAGCTGAATAGCTTAGCGCAGGGGCTAATGGACCCACGTTTGTATCTCGTAAATGACCCCACTAATAATGCCCGAAATGATACCAAACTTCTACACTAGTACAAATAGGTTATGTACTCATAAAACGATGGATTGGAAAGTTTGTAAGTACACCAGAAGTTTATAAACACTTGCCTGCGCTCTTCTGCTCTCTGTTGCTTCTGCTGCTGCTGCTGCTGCTACCTGCCGTTAGACGAGTGCTTAGGGCCGTCTACAAATTACTACACCGAATAGAAAAAAAATATTTATTAATTTAATGATTAAATAAGGTAATGTCTCCAAACTTACCTCAGTTATTACTTGTCTCCTGCTAGTTATATTACAGCACTTAGTTAAAAAAAAAAATTAAATTAAAAAATATTTTTGTTGCATCTCTTTTCGGTGTAGTAATTTGTAGACAGCCCTAAGCACTCGTCTTACAGCAGCAACAAAAACAGAGAGCAGAAGCTGCTACGCTAACTCTCCCAATGCTAGACCCAGCTGAAAAAAGCTTCTGGGGGGGTGTTTGGCTTGAGGTCATGGTGCAAAGGACCCTAGGTTGAAATTACTCTGAACCATGACTTTAATAAATCAAAGTTAATGGAAATTGTCAAATTAGACCAACTAAACTCTAAAATCACCCACTTGTTCACTTATCCACTCCATAATAAACACTAAATAGTAACAACACTAACGACTTAATAATGACTTACTACCACTATGTGATGTCACGGAGGGTTGGAGACACTTAACAGTTTTTACACATTGATCAAAATTGAAGTATTATATTGTGGAACCTTTAAACAAAAGCAGTGTACATCCTACTTTTTGTTCTATTGTAGAAAGACCTTGTAGTTGCCAAAGTTTTTTACATAGATTTTTTTCCCACAGCTGTAAATATAATGGATTAGGTAACAAATAGACAGGGATTTTCAAAAAAGCCTCTTTAACTGTAACCCATTACTACCTGAGCATCATGTTGAATTAACGACCAGCTGAAGTTATACAAGGACTGTTGTGAGGTGGTCACAGCTTATAAACCGTCACCTCACTCTGTGTACTTACAGCACAGTAATTACATGGCTGTTAAATGCCCAGGGGGGCTTACGTTAACGTTAGTCTGTTCTGTGGAGGAAAGGTATCATATTAGAGGGCATTTTGCAGCAGTTACCGGAGAGTTAGGTGCCTCACTGTCAGAGCAGAGAGAGGAAATGTTTATGGTTTTAGCAGATTAACCTCTCTCTCTCACACACACACACACACACACAAATGAAATATTAATCAATTCACAGCACAGAAGTACAAAGGGTGGCAGACAGGGTTCTTAGAGAATTCTACATGATTCTGGGTGTTCAATTATTGATGAGCCAAGCTCAGACGATACTCCACTCGCTGTTGGAGAGAGGAAGGGTGCGAGGTTGGAGGAGGAGAGAAGAGCTTAAGAGAGGGGTGACATAAAAAAGTGTTGATCAGTTCACGTGTGGCAATAGTTGAGGACACTCAACCCCACAGCATATTACTATGTGTTCAAAAATAGAAGCTTCATTAAATCACACTGAGACAGACACATGCTAATGGGTTGTTCTAATCTCACCTGCCTGAATGTGGACAAAGAAGAAGAGAAGGCTTGTTAAGGCCAGACAGGCGCTGTAATCAGACTTTACCTTTCTGTCTGCTCTGTGTATACTAGATCAGGCAGCACTTATTGATGTGTTGGTTTCTCTTTGTGCCGAGGTCAGTGTGTGCCGAGGCTGAAGTCATTTGACTCGCCAAAAATGAATGTAATCTAAATACATCTGCATATTTCCTAAAAAAATGGCAGATTCTCATGTTCCAACTCTAACTGTAAAACCATTATTTGGCAGTAAGATGAAGGCATGTTTCCTGGGTTGAGTTTCAGCGACAGAGATCTGGATGAAATAGCCTTCCTGGTCTCAATTTTATTAATATTCAGCATGATGAAGTGAGCTGCAGATAGATCACTCTCTCGAAATTATCATTCTGGCCACAGCAAAGACAAATTAATGAAAATTAATTCTCTCTCTCTCTCTCTCTCTTTCTCTCTCCCTCCCTCTCTCTTTCTCTGAAACACACGCAAACCATCTAACACTCACGCTCACATGGCCACATTCACTCATCTGCAGGCCATCACTCCAGGTTTGCAACCTTATCAGAGATTGAATGAAGATTATGAGAACTGCTGATAATATTCAATGAGTCACCAGTGCTTTCATCAGTTATCATTCAGTTAGTAATTAGGAGGCCTCTACAGACAGGAAGGGTCAGACTGTGTTACAGATACAGACACAGACTCCCCAAACCCCTACTCACACACACAGTATGCATGCAAACACATAAGCATCATAAGCATAATGTACAGTATAAGATACATTTAAATGAATAATCATAGAAGAGTCCCTGCCTTGTGAAGCCCTTTGTAACCATATTTTGTGCTGTAAAAATAAATCAGGATTAGAATTAGCATTGTATGCTTGTTCATCCATGTGACCGAACTAAAGTGGCCACATACACTAGTCTGCGGTTTTTGTAGTCAGACCATACTGTAGAGATAGGTCTGGCAATGCAAGACTACATCCACAGCTGCAACTTGTCCCTTCAGGCTTGGTGTGCAGCAAGTAGTCAAAAACAATACTTACAGTTCTTTACTGATTTACCAGTTTATTAGTTATACCTGTATCATTTAATTCCATACAATTGCCCTGCAGTAAATCCTGTCGTCTGTGAAGCTTATAATGTTCAGTCTTGTTGACATTGTGTCAGGGAGGTGCTGATTCAACTCACATGACTGCACTGAGCTCACTTTGATCGAAGGTTTACATGACTCGAGTCATACAGGCAGGGATCCTAATTAAACTGTACTGCAGAAAATGTTGCTTTTGGAGGCAGAAAACACTACTGTTAGCTCACACTGCAGAGTGTGTGAACCTTTCCACAGTGGATAGTCCTGACTAATTAAACATCTGTAATCATGTGTAAATATGGAACCATTTGATAACCGTGTCAATGCTGAAGGCCATGGTCACCTCAGCAAGCTGCCTTGGTGTTTCAAGATGGCCTGTATTACACAGAGAGAGAGAGAGAGAGTGAGTGGAAGGGAGGTATGAAAAAACAGATGGCACTTGCCATTTCCTAGGCTATTATTTTGTAGCGAAAGGGCAGTTGTTTCTGAAATTTGAAGACAGGGACTGTGGGTTTTTCTCAGGCCTTCACACATGCTTCTTCTCTTACTCCTGCTAAAATGGCAAGTTGTGAGCGGAAGTCAGAGACCAGATTAGGTTTTAACCAGTAAAACACAACAGGAGAGAAACAAAGTAAAGAATAGAGATGAGAGAAGAGATAGAGCTGGAGGAAATGAGGAGTATGCCTCTATGCGTAATCGTACATACTAATTGGCACCTTGGCAGTCTCATTCGCTGGCAAGCCTTCCATTAGACTGGCAACAATTGGCAGGGGGCGACGCCCACCAAGGGATTTTGTCACCACTATGTGCCAGACCCTCCGAGGGGGATGGGAGAGACTAGAGGAGTTAGCTCAGAGGGAGTTGATAGGAGTAAAGATTAGGAGACTTTTCTTTTCTCCATTTATCACAGCATGGTTTTAGGAGCACAGACATTGCTGATCAGTAAAGATGGTTCAGCCTTTTTTCTCTTTACTTTGGAAATTTAAGCTTATTGAAGCTGTCAACTGAATACATTTTTTTTATTCTAGATCAAAAGAGAAAATGAGAAACAGCATTGATCAGGCAAGGCAACACGAAGAGAGGAGAGGAGGAGTCTTGGATGTTACAGTAATATGCCTTCTTTAATCTGTTGGAATCTGTATGCCTTCTTTAATCTGTTGGAATCAATCTCAGTTTCTTTTTTTTAGTTGTGTACATTCAATTATGGTGCACGTGTGATAGATATCATAAGAAAGGTGGAGCGTGTCCGACCTTTTACACCTCCAGTGTTAATTTACAGAGAGAGGCGGCGTCCTCTTTGCTGTGTGTTAACAGATAAACGCTGCAGCTATCAGTGTTTATTCCTCACTGGGTGTCAAAACTGGACTGTTTCTACTCTATTACCACTGCTAGCCAGAAGGGAGAGCTTCACATCTATCACAGCACCATAGTATCAGCCAGCGAGACAAAAGCAGGAATATTATGAGAACTTAGCCTATGCGTATGCATTTATATTTTAATTTTTGTCTTAATCCTCTCTTCAGTCTCACCCCTTCTCCTGCCCTGTTCATTATTTTGCCTCCTTTACTTTACTTTTCATTCCTCCAGGTAAGTTCTTCCAGTGTAGCCAAAGTTGCATGAACACAGTGTCACTGTACCTGACTCACTGAAAGCTGAAACCACAATCTGTCTGATGTGTGTGTCATCACCTGTGCGTGCGTGCATGCGTGCGTGCGTGTGGGATGTGTGTGTGCTTATTTGTGTGTATGAACCAAATGTGCCACTACTGCATGTATTTTAGCCAATGACACCGTCTGTCTGTTTGGCAGTCATACACCTGGTAGAACTGGCTATCTCAAACTGACACGCACACACGCATGCACGCACGCACGCACGCACGCACGCACGCACACAGACACACACACACACACACACACACACACACACACACACACACACACACACACACACACACACACACACACACACACACACACACACACACACGCATACAGATACAGACCTGTCCTCTCCAATCTTATTTTCCATCTGTTGTCTGATCGATTGATGAGTTCAGACACAACATGGGGTGGATATGTCCCCCTGAGCTGTTACCGTGGTGATGGAGGACCCCGCCCCAGGTTAGGATGTCAATGGCTCCAGTCCTACTGCTCCTCTATTCAATGTCTCTCCAATTAGACCAGACCAAGATAGATTTGTCTTCTCTTATAGTCAGATGGGGGAATGTGCTTAATACACCTGATTTTTGTGTGTGTGTGTGTGTGTGTGTGTGTGTGCGTGCGTGCATGTGTGTGTATGTGACAGAAGAAGGAACAGGCAGAGCGCTGGCAACACTTTTCTTTCACTTTTCAACAAACCTTTGTTTCACAAATCAAACAAAATGAAAAATGAATATGTACGTGATTAAGAAAGAGTGAGTAGCTAGTGACATTCAAATGACATCCTCAGAGTAAAAGTGGTGTTTTAGTTGTGATACTGAATTGAGTGAGTGAATAATAATAATAATGGTGGTGTCGATGTAATTGACAGTCTACCAAGCTTTCTCTCTCTCTCTCTCTCTCTCTCTCTCTATCTATCTATCTATCTATCTATCTATCTATCTATCTGTCTCTCTCTATCTCTCTCTCTCTCTCCATGTTTCTAGCCATTATAAAGAGGCTAAGTGGGCCGTGAAACAAAGACTATGTCAAGGGCCTTTATGCAGTCTAGTCTAGTATCTGTTCAGACGAGGTGCTACACTGAGATGAAAGCGGTCCTGTTAACTGGAAGTCACGTCAAATTAAATTTGTTCACTTCCTAGTGAAAGTTACAAAACGGAAAATAGTTAAGCTGAAATTTACAAGAACATTTCACAATTACGAACTGGTAATTTGTCTTTATAAATTGAATTTCAGGCAGACAACCTATTTGTGGGTTCATTCTGGCATTTGTTCCTGAACAACTCTGTTAAAAGCACTAACCCAAAATACAACTTACGTAACTCTTGAATCTCCTCTGACGGCATTTAGAATGAAATTACATGTTTCAGACAGACAGACAGACAGATATAGAGGCAGCATCAGGCAGGCAGTAATCTACACGGTTGTAAAGTTGTAAAGACCCTGTTCACTTCACAGTGAGACAGGCTGATTTTAGAGTGACCTCTAGTCCACCAGTCCAGGGACAGCGGATGTAAAATAGCCTCCAGGCTAATTCTGGCACCTTTTTTTTAATGTATTATTAGTGTGCATTGTCTCTGACAAATAAACCTGAAATAAATAAACATGCACACTCTGCACTGGATTCTTTACACCTTATATTACATGATGAATGATTTCAGAGTTATGCCATGAAACTGTGGTATGCAATAAGCAGCCTGTGGGCCAATTTTGACCTCTCAAACTAAAGTTATAGTCTCCAGACATCAAACCTTTAAAACAGCAGTGTGACTTTTTAGGAAATACAGCAGCAGTTGCCAGGCAACAAGAGGAGACTCAAGGAAGTTACTGGTAAATCCTTCAAAATAATGCAATGCAAATCAACTTTCACCAGAAACCAATGGACTAATTCATTAATTCTCTAAAACCTTTTAGTATTTTTTTGTTTTTATTGTTCAATTATATATCAATTAATGGGATCCTTTATAACCACTCACAAGACAGCTGTGCTCTTCCATATGCCAATTAACAGTGCTGGGGGGAAAATGGCCCATGATTGAACCTAATTGCTGACTCTGTAATACATTTTTGTTCATCTGGTTTTTCAGTTAAAATAATGACGTGTTTCTGGTGCTGGATTAAAACACTGGGGGATGCAGTATCTATATGGAAGTCAGTTTTTATTTTAACAAGCATCAGATGTCTTCTTAGAGGTGTCAGAATCAACCATCAGTGTTGTTGGCAAGAGGAAAGTATGTGCTCTGTTACAGCCACAGTTTCTCTGCTAAAGCTGAGTTATTTTTTTACACAGTGCATATGGGAGTCTAAAGCAGAACTAATGTGGAAGAATTGTTTTTGGACTTTTATGATACCAACTAACCAACATGTCTCCTCTCTTTACCTGGCTACAGGCCAAGGATGTTAAGAATTATTTGAGCGAGTGCTTCTGACAAGCAGCTAGATTGAATGGATGAGTGTCCAGAGGGGAGGGATGTGAGGTGTACCCAAGAGAAATCAAGAGACTGTAGGTAGTTTGAAATATTATCCCCAATGTTCAGTGCACCAGTGGTCCAGTGTGCTGAATCATCAGTGGCAGAAAGTGAAGTAAAATTAAAGACAAGAAATAATCTATTGTGGGGTTTTAATTTGGACTAGTGCAGTACAAGATCACTACACAATTTAGTGAAACAACCACTCTCACTTTAGCCTCAGTCTTACACTTCTATATTTGGTTGAACTGGCACCTACACAGATATTAAATCAAGCCCCAAACCTGACTTTTAGAGTCCCTGACCTATAGAAAATCCACGTTTCAGCTCTGCAGGAGTCTGACTGGGGTGGAAATTACACCATCAGAGGATCTCCCTGTCAATCAATTTATAGATTAGCATCAACTAAATTATGTACTGTATGCAATCAGTCATCATCCTTCGGTCTCATGTTTAAAGCAATATAAGTGCATCCATCATGTACATCTTTTTGAAATGTGCATAAAGATAATAATATAGTATGTGAGAGGCATTAAATGAAGCACAGGGTTTTCTGAGCACACCATGTTTTGTCACAACAGAGTCAGCGCTCAAGCAGCTTCTTGAGCAGTGTTGCTGTCAGAGTTGTATCATTGCCAACAAGCAGTGTGTTGCATTTGGCTTTCGTTGTCCACAAGATACCAAACAGAGCTCCAAGCCTAAATGCATTCACCTTTATTGCTGTACATGTAAGAATATACTGTACATACATGTGATAGATCTGGATGTTCTTTCAGACTAGTGTCTCACAAATCTCACAAACCTAAAAATACACCAAATCTCTTCTACATTTCAGAGAGGAATACTCTGCATTTATCTGATAGCTGTTGTTCCGAGTTGCTCTACAGAGAGCCGTCACATACAAGAGATGATCATAAGAGTTGCTCCACTATTTATAAAATATGATTAATTGTTACGCATTAAACGACTCAACAGTATAAAACTAAAAGAAGTAATTGAAATGACATTAAATGCTGCTTACACAATACAGTGATGTAACAATAATTATTAACAATAATCCAATACAGGTTTTTTTTTTTCGATTGCTAGACAACAGTGGGCACAACTGGAGTAACGTGCAAAACTCTAACCACAGACTGCACAGCAGCAGTTCAAGTGGACCAAACTGCAGTTAATTTTTCATTGCGTGAACACAGTTTTCAAAACTCTACAGACTTATCCCATGACTTTAACCACAACCTGCACAACACTGTAGATTTACAGCACTTTATTCAAATGCTAACACACTGCTGTCAAAATTGTTAACCACACATGCAAAACAGTACGGATTTCAGCCCGGTGCATTTCAGACACTGCTGATTGCAATGGTTTCTTGTTTTAGACTTGTTAGTGAACACATACTGTATATACAGTATATAGGGAAAGCTCATAAAGCCTTTTTTTGGAAATAAAGAAACACCAAATAAGAATGAAACAGTTATACATTGTACCGTTTGAGAGAAATAGTGAACAGGTAAAAGAGCAAAGATACCAATATGTCCAAGGTTACATATACAGTTGTGAAAATGTGAAAAACACTTCCTTTACTATAGTAAAACTGCGCACTTACTGTTTTTTTACAAAGTAACAGAGGTGAAAGCAATGGGAACACCACATTCATTAGGGACCACAATGGAAATAAGTCTATTGGCTTTATTGTGTCATCCCTGACTAGTTATGTATTTTTTAACGTATGACACAGAGTACTGTTTCATATTTTTATATTTAAGTGGAAAAACAAAATCAATCAATCAATTTGTATTTATAGATGATGCAGGTCCATGGCAAGAGAAGAAATCCAATTTGTTGATAAAAAACTTGTAAAACTTCTGGACTATTACGTACCTTTAGTTTTTAACATTCCCAGTGATTACGTAAATTACGACAGACAAAATAAAAATATATACAGTATACTGTATATCTATTTACTGTAGGTAAGCAAACTGAGGATTTTCATTCATTCTTGTTTACCTCAAAACTTTCACTCTTTTCTTATAGAAAATATTGATTAGTGTAAAGTCACTTAAATTATACAAACTGTAAAGATGATAAGTTAGTATTTTCTGTACTGGTGTTTGATGCTAGTGTTTTTACTCGCAGTGTGTTCTGTGTGACAGTGTGTGTGTTATCTCAGTGAGGATTGTTCATAGTGTTTGGCTGCACTGAGCCTGTTTAGAGACACGTGTGTGAAGAGTTGTGTTGCTTGGAATGATGTGAACTTTTTAGCTCAGGTGACTGTTGGTAATGTCGTTTATCAATCGAAAAAAACTGTAATACTGTATAATAAACAATAATATAACACTGTCTAGAGCAATTCTGCTGTACAATGATTACTATACATTTTGTTGATAGAGAAGTAACACTTTGAATACAGGACTTTTACTTGTAATTAAATATTCTTACATTATTCTTAGTGCTACTTTTTTGTGGAACATCTGGATACTTCTTCCACCACTGCCTGATGTGGTTTATAAGCTTCCTCTCATTAAACATTTATTTATTTATTTTATAATGTGATTAATGTTTTAATCTTTGTAATTCAGCTGTGTTCATGCCTTGACTGTGATAGAGTTTATTAATATAAACGTACTGTATGGAGGCAGTTTGATTATAATATTATGCAACATTTGGTTTTGCATGCTGTATGTGAACTTTTGAGACCTAGAAAGAGTTGGTGTGCCTACAACTCATCTCTGTACTGTACTGAATTAATATTTCTCACTCACTCGTCTTTATCTCTCTCTCCCTCCCTCTCTCTCTTCCAACAGATGGCTAATAAATCATTTAGCGAAATCAATTATTCATAATGCCCCAAAAGCAAACATTTACCTAACTGACACATAAACCAATATGCAGGCTGATACTGAAACTGATTCACATAAAGCCAAGCCAGTATCTCAGGCTGTCGATATATGGAGCAGTAACATTTGATCTTGCATAACAACTTTAATATTTTGAATGTAGAGGGTTCAGTGTGTGTGTGTGTGTGTGTGTGTGTGTGTGTGTTTCAGAGAGAGAAAGTAAAAAAGGCTGAGGGGGGAGTTAAAAATGAGAAAGCACACTGTGGGAGGCAGAGAGGCTTATATTAACTAGACCAACCAGAGCATCACTGTAGGAGTTGCTCCACACAATTCCTTAATCTGTCAAGACAATCCGCTGTACACACACCACCCACTGTACTGTGGGCCACAAGAGCAGTTATATGAATTCATCGGCTTGCAGATTCACAGGTCTTCAGAATGTGGGGAATGTATGAGAGGTCAGATTGTGTATAGAATGTGTGTACAGAAGTGTAGCTGCTAAACTTTGGAGGAAATGTTGACAACTCACTGTGTGGCAAGAAACATCAGTTGCCCTAAACAAACCTTATCAATGCTTAAAACTGAAATGTTGTTAAATCAACTCCACAAAACTCAAAATCTGCATTGACAGTATTTAATGTTCACCTCAGTACAATATTGTACTATGGACAAACACACACAGTTGTCAAGTTTTCTTTTTCTCGTTCAGAAACGATTGTGGCCCTGCGGCTAAAATGTTCTAAAAAAATTTATAAACTGCAGAATAACTTCTTATTCAGATCTCTTTCACTAAACTATCACATGTGAATGCAACAACTAAGCCTTTTGTGGGAGCTTGTGACGAGCAGATTTTCCATTCCAGGATTTATGATCAGAAAAGCTTTAGAAGATATCAGCAACACAGCCAACAGTATCAACAATAAGCCAACAAATCACTGTGTAACAAAACATTTAAATACAAAACAATATTGTTAAAACCATCAACAGGGTGGATGGACAGAGAAAGAAAAACGGTATCATCCATTGCTGCGAAACTCGCTGTCAATCTTTCACAGTACTACACCATGATCCCCCTAAAAAACAAAATGACGGGCGCGGGCCCTCTGCATGAAAGTTTACTTTTATCTTTAGTTATTGTTTCGTCTGTGCAATTACCATTGTTGAGTTGCACAGTAATAGTTAATATCCAACTGTTTTTATCCAGCTCATGTTGTGTGTCTCTCCATACTGCTACTGGATTATTTCCTCCTGATGCAATCTACTGCAGGTCATGCTGCTGGATTGTACACACTGAAACATTCATGACTATATACTTATATGTATTATACTTACACTCACCTAAAGGATTATTAGGAACACCTGTTAAATTTCACGTTAAAGAAATTATCTAATCAACCAATCACATGGCAACTGCTTCAATGCATTTAGGGGTGCTGTCCAGGTCTGGACAATCTCCTGAACTCCAAACTGAATGTCAGAATGGGAAAGAAAGGTGATCTAAGCAACTTTGAGCGTGGCAGGGTTGTTGGTGCCAGACTGGCTGGTCTGAGTATTTCGCAATCTGCTCAGTTACTGGGATTTTCACACACAACCATTTCTAGGGTTTACATAGAATGGTCTGAAAAAGGAAAAACATCCAGTATGCTGCAGTCTTGGGGGGCGAAAATGCCTTGTTGATGCTAGAGGTCAGAGGAGAATGGGCCGAGTGATTCCAGCTGATAGAAGATCAACTTTGACTCAAATAACCACTCGTTACAACCGAGGTATGCAGCAAAGCATTTGCAAAGCCACAACATGCACAACCTTGAGGCCGATGGGCTACACCAGCAGAAGACCCCACCAGGTACCACTCATCTCCACTAAAAATAGGAAAATGAGGCAACAATTTGCACAAGCTCACCAAAATTGGACAGTTGAAGAATGGAAAAATGTTGCCTAGTCTCGATTTCTGTTGAGACATTCAGATGGTAGAGTCAGAATTTGGCGTAAACAGAATGAGAACATGGATCCGTCATGCCTTGTTACCACTGGGCAGGCTGGTGGTGGTAGTGGTGTAATGGTGTGGGGGATCCCTTTCGCCTTCAGAACTGCCTTAATTCTTTGTGCCATTGACTCAACAAGGTGCTGGAAGCATTCTTTAGAAATGTTGGCCCATATTGATAGGATCAAACACAGTATTAGTATGGTGTTCCTAATAATCCTTTAGGTGAGTGTATATTGCTTTTTTATTCCAGACATCAACTTCCCAAGATCAAATCAGTATCACCACTATTGGGTATCACCAAGTAGCTTGTACAGAAGTCCTCAAACTGACCCTAAGGCATAGAAATCACCATAATAGACCTTTTTCACAGCAGACATTTTGACATGTCATTGCAGGAAACGCACAAGTGTATAAGTGCCCATGCTGTCTTACTGGGGTAGCTCGATTTATTTTGGGTTTTCAGCCAACAGTGATGATGTGCTCTAGGTTCGGCTGATATGTACTATTTTTTTGTCCCCTTGCACTACATGTGATTATGCTTTTGTCCATATCATTTACAAGTATGTCAGTACTGTACTCTGTATACTACCTATGCTATTCACTTTTTATTTGGCTAGTAAGCACTAAAAATGAACCACTACTCTCTCACCCCACTGTAAACTGTATTTTCACAGTGTTAAGCAATTCAGAAGTTATTTTGTCTTTCGTCGGGAGAGGCTGATAAGCCTATATAGTGTCATAAAATAATATAAAAGGTTTAGATTAGAGAACAATAAAAAAGTAGACATATTTCTAATAGTATCAACATCATATTGTGATACACCTAAATTATCCTGGAACCCCTGAGCTGAGAACCAGAGGTGTACATACTGTAACACATGCTGTGGAATTTATATCTCTACAGTAGTCAGGTGCGTTCACATCATATTAGTTAGCAGCTCGACAGTGACATGGAGCATAAGTCACAACGTTATCACTATCATGGCATGACGGTTGTCACAACAGATTTGTCACGCCGCAGCAAGCTGTCAGTTCTGCAGGGTATGTCATTGTTACTCACTTATCATGGCTGACAACTCTGACCAGGGCATCAGCCCAGTTCACTACACTGTGTATCTCACATAACGCCTGTAGATATGTGCAGGGTGAATGAAGAAGTGTTTCTGTGCAACAGCTCCCGGTGACTAAAAATTACTTGATTAACTTGTAGATGCACCAGGCACCTCTCAGATGTGTGTTGTCTCTGGGATCATTTAGGGTGTCCATAAAGTGATGGCCAATCCAAGACCCTCTCATCCCCATCATGCCCCAACTGTAACTCAAAGGTTTCTTTACAATGTAGTTTAGTTGGGAGAGAGAAGAAAATAGAGAAATTGGGAGAGTTGTGGGAACTGTAGCGATGCACCAATTGACTGCACCAATAGAAAGCTACAGGTAGGGCGCCTGGTTAGCTCACCTGGTAGAGCGGGCGCCCATATATAGAGGCTTACTCCTCCCTTTGCTGCATGTCATTCCCCTTCTCTCTCCCCTTTCATGTCTAAGCTGTCCTATACAAATAAAGGCCTAAAATGCCCCCCAAAAAAGAAAGGTACATTTATTTATATATATACATATATTTCTTCATTTATTTATAGTCTATACTGTAATCATGACCATTGGGGTTTCCTTATAAATCAAATGTTTAACATCACGTACTGTAAGAGATTTAATTTTAATCATAAAATAGACCTAAGCTTATACCAACAACAAGTAAATAAATCAATTGTCCTTCACTGGGGAGAATGGAAAAATACAGGGAGGAAATATACTTCCAAATCAGCCATGTGTTGTGCTTCCCTTGGCTGATTTACATCTGCCAGTTTTTGTGGCCAACCTTCACCTTCCCCATCTCGGTCATACAGAGGGTGCCAATGTCCAGACGGCAGCAGTGTGAGGCATAGCTGTCTTGATGATGATTGTAAAGCACTATGATAGAAGGAAGTGGGAAGGTTACTGGATATTTTGGCAATATATTCAAATAAATTCATGAAATATTTCTCATTTCTGCCTGGACTGTGTATGTAAATGGTATTCCTCTTCTTTGGTGGAGAATGTCCTGTTCCTCCTGACCAAAAGAGGCTTGTTTAACCAACAGGTTAATAATAAATCAGTCAGGAGGTAGCAGATAAACACTTTTATTTATTTTGTCTGTGAGAGACCCAAATCTAAGAACCAACTGAAAGAGGAGAAGGGAAGAGACCAGAGAGGCCTCTTATGTTGTACATTGGCAATCAGACCAGACATGGTACACCTGAAGAGAAAGGACAGAAAAATTCAAAAAGCTGGCAGCTCCTACTGTAACTTAGGTTACAATTGAACAAAGCAATGCAACGTTGTACAGTTTGATGTATTATAAAATGCTGCTGGTTTAATTTAAGCTTTTTCTACAATAAAAGGGGGCTTACAGATAGTTAAACATTCCAGTTTACTGTAATTCCTCATTCTCTTCAGCACCATGGACAGCTCTTAACAGATGTGCACATTCACATGTGCTTCACTGTAATTTTGGGAAAGTTTATGCAACATTTTGTCCAACTGGAATTTCATACACATCAAAGCCTTCTTTAAATAAAAAATATCAGTAAATAACACAGATAAATTGACATTAGAGCTTTTCTGTCTGTGCATATTTCAATATACATCTACACATAAAGAGAATATCTTTACATCTAGCCAATCGAAACAATTTATTTTCAGTGTGTATTTGCAGGCTTTAGCAGCAGCTGCCACTGTTCTCTTAGCGTGACGGTGATAGTGACGTTTATACACAGAGACAAAAAAAGCACAGACTGAGAACCAGCAGCAAACATGATCTTTCTAGCTGTAATGTATCTTTGTTATTTGCTAGCATGACAATATACAGCTGACAAAAAAAAAAACTTTACATGAGTTCTGTCTGCAAAAAAAGAATGAGTTCAATTGGATGTTAAGAGCAAAACATTACTTCTGCAAACGGTAGTTTTTAGAAAACGGGGCCCAGGACATCCACTGAATTACAGCGGACTAAATGAGGAAGCCATTTTTAGACCTCCATCCCTTTGTCTCCATAACAACTAAAGAGCAGCCAGGACTGACTAATGGTCTGAAGAAAGATTGAGAGATGGAGGAAGTGGGGGATGAAATGACAGAGGTGGCGGGAGGCAGCAGAGTAAGTGATTGAAGTAAAAGGAGGAAAGGAGAAAAGAGTTGGGACTGGGGTGGGAAAGGGGAGAAAATCCAAAGAGGTTTGAAACTCATGAGGATAATTCTATTTCTATATATTTGTGTGGATGATGGTGAGCTAGCTTTCTCACACCTCATTCTCTCTCTCTCTCTCTCTCTCTCTCTCTCTCTCTCTCTCTCTCTCTCTCTCTCTCTCTCTCTCTCTCTCTTTCTTTCTTTCTTTCTTGTGTTAATTAAATCAGATGACGCTCTGTGTCTCCTAACACAGACAGGACTAATTCTCACCACTGTATCACTGGAATGTAAATGGGTCTATGTCACTGTTTTTCTACCTGTGTGATTATCAAGTATCCTAGCTTATAGCAAATGACAGTACTGGACATAAGATGGTTCTTTAACATTGTACTGCACATAAATCATGTGTTTACATAACTGCAATCATTTTACATAATAGACCTATCCACCTTAGAAAGTCTTCTTTTATATGTTGTTGCTTTCATTTTAGTCCTATCTTTATGATTAAAGTGAAGTGTAAGTACAGTTATTTAGCTGTCATTGTTTTTTAACTGGCCAGAAGAACAATGTGCATTCATGTACAGTATAAATAAAGTTTTTGAGTTAGGAGAGGGTAAATCTTATGATCCTCTTCAGAATCTTGGCAAAAACCTCAACACCCTTTTCGCTATTTTTCTTTTGTTTGTACCTCATTTCTCCATCCATCTCTGTGTTTCTCTCAGTAGGTGTTAAAGGGGTATACATATGTGCTCAGGTCAGTGGAAAATGGATGAACAGAGTCAGAGGTGCAAGTATAATTGGGAGGAAGGTTATAAAAAAAATAGGTGGAGGAAGAGGGAGATGAGAGAAAAGAGATTTAGGGATGAAGGGTAAGATATGACGGTAGAGAGAGGAGAGAGAGAAAAGGAAAGCAGGAGGGCAGACTAATGAGGTGCCTCATCAGTCTGAGGGCTGAAGGCCACAGAGGTGTATTTAGAGGGCGGGGGAATAGTGGAGACAAAACAAGACAAAGTAAAAATGGAACTTTTGTAGGACTCAGGCTTTGTGTAGCAGATACGAGGTCGATGTGTTCGCGACGTGTGTGCATGTGCAAGCTTCATGTCTCTCCAGCCTGAGGGTGTCCTGCCTTCTAAGCTGCTTTCTTTGTTCTCATCCTAAATAGCAGTTGTCACAGCCATCCTCCCACACACAGCGAAACAGCCGAAAGCCCCCAAAAGCCTCCCTGTTGGTTTCTCTGTTTTCTCTCTGCGTGCTGGAGACCCTTACGTCCTCACACTCCATATCTGAGCACTGCAGCCGTCCTCCAACACTGTGTCCTTACTGTGTTTGTGTGTGTGTGTGTGTGTTCGTGTGTGTGTGTGTGTGTGTGTGTGAGAAAGCCCGATTTTTGACATCGCTCTGCAACATATTATAAAGCATAAAGTTGTAGCGTTCATGAGCATCTGCAAGACAGTGACAATTCTGCTCAGTGACTGTGGTTCTGTCTGTGTTTACCTCTGTAGGATCCTTGCTGCAGCAGGGGCACATATGAACATCTCAGTGGACCTGAGGACCCTGAGGGCGGTGCGAGTGCTCCGACCCCTCAAACTGGTCTCAGGCATCCCCAGTGAGTACCACATATCAATATCTTTTTTTTGCTAAAGTAGTAAAAATATTCTCTCGCTCCCCAAGCGGTATCTAGCCATTAAGAAGAAGTTTTAACCTCTATGTGGCCCTCACACAAACTTGAAAAATATATTTAAAAAAAATGTGATTCTAAATCTATTTTTCAGAAACAGTGTCCCTGTTTCACCACAGTGCACACTCCCAACAGGGACTATTTAAGCAGTTCCAAATAAAATAAAAACTAAACTGTGTGCATAGCTAGATACACTGTGATAATTTGTAGTTTGGTCCAATTACAACTGTCATCAGAATACCGTGTTAAAATAAAGGTTGAATTAATTAATGAATCAGTGATTTCCTCTATTAAATTCCAGGCCAATATCAGCATGAGGTATTGGCCTAACCGTAGAGATAGGGCTGCACATGATGATTAATGATTATTTTTTCATTAATTTGGTTTGTAAAATGTCAGAAAAAAGTGAAAGAAAAATCACAATTTCTCATAGCCCAAGCTAACATCTTCAAAATGGTTGTTTTTCTGACCAACATTCATATCCAAAGATATTCAGTCATCATATACAATCATCAGACAACAAGCAAATATTCACATGTGAGAAGCTGGAACCAGTCAATCTTTGACATTTTTCTGAAATTACTTGAATGATTAATTGATTAACAAAATAGTTTCTGGTGATCAATTAATCAACTTATCGCTTCAACTCTACTTGAAGATGTTATTTTTTTCAATCATTGTGAAGTGAGGTTGAAACATTACATTTTATTACACACGTTTCACAAATTTGTACTGTAAGAAGTGCCTTTTCACTTTAACTCACTGTGTGATCTACTTCCAGGTCTCCAGATTGTCCTGAAGTCTATAATGAAGGCCATGGTTCCTCTGCTGCAGATCGGCCTGCTGCTCTTTTTTGCCATCCTCATGTTCGCCATCATCGGCCTGGAGTTTTACAGCGGCAAACTGCACTACACCTGCACGCCACAGCCTGGAATACTGGGTACAGACACGTTCATTGTATATCTCTGTATAGCACACAGGTATATGCTGAAAATCACAGACAGTGTATGCAAAGTGATTCTTACATATGCAGATGTATAGCTGTACAGGATGTGTACAATGGAGCAGTTAAGTTTGTGCCCTACGTATAGTACATAACCACACACATGTACAGATATTTCCATCCAGTATTTTACACAGACAGGAAGTCAAAGAGATTGAAATATAGAAGTGTGTTAGGATTTTAGTCCACATAAGTAACTGGTAAATCCATAAGTTATTTGTACTAATTCAGTGTTTAAGTTCAGATATACACACATTTACAGGCACATATACACATGCAATGATTCATACTACTTACATTCTTTCGAAGTCTTCACTACACATTATACTGTACGTGTCTGGCCAGACAGGGATGTAAACTGCATCTTGACTGGTTGGCGGAGGCATACAACCGCAAGCTGGTAATTCTGGTTCATCTTGAGGCTAGATCTGATTTGAATTGCATTATACAACAGGAAATTGTCTCAACACCTCTGCCACACACTGATGGCATGGCTGAAACAACAGAGAGCAGTTTGTAGAAAGGGCCTGAAATGGTTGTGGATAATTTATTAATGCACACGGATAAAAGACTAATTTTAGAACTATTTTTGACAACAAACTGCGTCATGGGACGTAAAAGCAAAGAGTCAGGACTGAGCTCATTCTGTTGCTGTTGTTATTGAGTGTGTAGATAATGTATGTGTGTGGCTGTGAGTCGTGTACGTATTTCTTTAGGTAGTAGCTCCATTGTCATAATCACAAATTCATACACACAATGGCACGCCAGGCTGCACCTGCAGGCTTGATCAAACCAAAACTGGTGTTGTTCTTCTAATTAAAACCAACAATTTGGTGAGCTGCAATAGCTCATTGTACATTCACAGCTGTCATTAACCTCCAAGCTGTTCCCGTGACAAAGAAGCCTAATGGACAGATAGATAATGCAGACGCACTGAAGGGAGTATTTTCTGTCTCTGAATGGTCACGTTACTGTTCAGTATGCTGCTCCACTGTTTTATAGAGAGGCGTCTTTCATTCAGTTTGACTCTAATTCAATGCATGATAATTTTCCAGTCATTCATTGAACAGGCAAAGTTTAACTTTGGTCTTATGTAAGACACATAACATATTTCTGCTTTTCTTTTTTTCTTCCCCCCTCCTCTCTCTCTCTCTTTTTATGCACCTTTCTGTTCAGAAAACGAGACAGTGGACTCCTCTGAGTACGAGGTCCCGTGTGGCGTGCGTCAGTGTCCTGCCAAATACACTTGCAACGATACTTGGATTGGCCCTAATGACGGCATCACTCAGTTTGACAACATCCTGTTTGCTGTTCTCACTGTCTTCCAGTGCATCACCATGGAGGGATGGACCACTGTACTCTACAATGTAAGACAGCTCACACACACAAATGTGCCACTCATAATATTTCTCTGGATGGCTGCAAATTATTGAAGTGCAGCAGTGTTTTGTCGACTCCATTAACCCGAAAGCACCAAGCAGCTTTGGCTCCAGCCCTCTGATGGTAGATGAGTGGAGGTCTGCAACCCCTGCATCCTCCTCTCTCTCACGGTCTGCCTGTGGATGGAAACATGGGGACAGGGGTTACTGGCTTGTGATTTTAGTGTGGAAACTGCTCAGTTGATTCCTGTTTTGCTCTCAACTTGCCATTTTTATTCCATCTACAGTACAGGCCAAAAGTTTGGACACACCTTCTCATTCAATGCAATTCCTTTTATTTTAATGCCTATTTCATGACATGAGATTTTCACTGAAAGCATCAAAACTATGAATGAACACATATGGAATTGTGTACTTAACAAACAAGTGTGAAATAACTGAAAACATGTCTTATATTTTAGATTCCTCAAAGTAGCCACCCTTTGCTTTTTTATTAATAAGGGAAAAAATTCCACTAATTAACCCTGACAAAGCACACCTGTGAAGTGAAACCCATTTCAGGTGACTACCTCATGAAGCTCATTGAGCGAACACCAAGGGTTTGCAGAGTTATCAAAAAAAGCAAAGTGTGGCTACTTTGAGGAATCTAAAATATAAGACATGTTTTCAGTTATTTCACACTTTTTTGTTAAGTACATAATTCCATATGTGTTCATTCATAGTTTTGATGCCTTCAGTGAGAATCTACAATGTAAATAGTCATGAAAATAAAGAAAACGCATTGAATGAGAAGGTGTGTCCAAACTTTTGGCCTGTACTGTATGTATAACCTTCTGCAACATGCTGCAAGGGCTGAATTGAGATTAGACTGCCCACCTACTAGTTATAAAATATGGCACTGAATCTCTTAGAATGGAAACTGAATGTTTTTATGCTCAGAGACTCTTAGTCCAGTAGCAAAAGTTAGAGTCATGTTATGAATTCCCCTACATTTATTACAAACAAACCAGAAGAATACTGCATCATGTTCGTAATGAGTACATTAACTCATAACAATGCTATTGTTTTGCTATAGAGTTAACTGTCAGACAAGGATGAGGTGCTGCAACGTGCTTCATGAGCATCTGTGTCACACACACACACACACACACACACACACACACACACACACACACACACACACACACACACATTATGTAGACAGAAAGGCAGGCAGTGGCACCATTTGCTAATTTGATATATCTGTTGCCTGCTTGACCATCCAACAAATCAAGTCCAATTATGTCCACCTCTGGTTGCAGCTGAATTAGATCCTGTCCAGATAGGGACGCTATACGAAATCCTGCCCTTGTACTAGAGTAGCATATTTCACATCCCAAAAAAAATACATATATCTCATTCTGCTCATAAAGGCCTGGTGCTGGAAATTTGCAAAGTCACCGTTTTGAATGGTTAAATTATGCCTCGTGCAGTGCTGCTATCTGATCAACTGGTCTCTCAATTTAGTTTGCATTATTTTAGACGACCCTGGACCATTTTGTAAACGTTTGAGCCTTTACTGTAAAAAATTTTGTATCTGGTATTGCCTCAGATTTGAAGGAAATTTGTATGTAAAAAGCTTTTACACTAGATATTTTTTGACTGTTTCAGGCTCAATTTTTGATTTCAAACCAACAAGGAAACGCACTACTCGAAGTCCAAAGTGCTCTGAAGATTTATTAGAATAAAAAATAATAGCTGCAACATTTCCCCAAGGCCAAAAACACTGAATTTATCAAAAACTCCTGAGCATGAAATTCTCTCAGGAAAGCAACAATCATATGCATACACTTGCAAACTGCTGTGCCGGAGTATAATTTTCGGCCTGCTCTTTTAGTTTTTATTGAGATGGATGAAGTCAGATGATTTGCCAGAGTGATGGTGTTATGTAGTCTAAAGTGAAGCTGAATGTGCTTTGCTGATGAAAAATGAAGGGGGGGTTGGGGGGGGTGACATGCTGCTTCAGTGCTGCTGCAGAGTGACTGCTGACCATACAGACTCACTGACTAAAGTAGAGATGCAATACTCTGTTTCTATATTGGCTTCATACAGTAGCTTCTCCCGTGCAGAGTACCTGTACTTCACTCTCCTCCACACTCTTACTGGGAGGCCAGAGTGGCTCAACACACATGATGTCTCTGTCCAATGCCCTGCCTGCATTCTGACTTGCACCTTCAGCAGCCACCCAAACCACAAGTTTGCTCCAGCCTGATATGATTTTACTGAATTTAGAATTTATGTTGATGTTTCAGACCGATGATGCCTTGGGCCCCAACTGGAACTGGCTCTACTTCATCCCTCTCATCATTATCGGCTCTTTCTTTGTCCTGAACCTGGTGCTGGGAGTCCTTTCTGGGTAGGTTAACATTGAAGTTCACTGCAGGTTAATTTTAAACTCATCAAGGTGTCAGCCTTTTGTGATGGAGATTTATGGGGCTTTGTCCCAGTTAAGGGGCTGCCTATTTGTGTCTAAGAAATCCTTTGTTTAACCTATTGTGTGATGCATGTACATTTGTTGACTTTATGCATTGATGTGGACTGCTTGGAGATGGTGGAGAGGCTTGAGAAAACTCCCACCGGAAAACTGCTGCAAAGTGCTCAGGGATCTCATTGTGGCCTTATGTCCCACAGCTGACAAAGGGATTAACTGAACTGACAAGGGGCCACACTCAAATGCACCATTAGTTTTTGTCTCTGTCGAGATAGACTGAATCTTTTGTTAGGTGGCCACAGGTTCCTTGAAATGGGCTGCAGCTACACAGTCAGCTGGTTTTGTTGTCTGAAGCCAGACATCACACTAAGTTGCTTTTTCACTGGTGGTGTGGCTGGCAAACTACCTACTGCCAAGCCAAATTGTTCTGTTTCATTCTATACAAGTTCATTGGTATTATAGAAAGTTAATTGGTAATATCTCCACAGTGAGAGAGAAGAGAACTCCTTTGCCTCTTTTCCTCTCCACTCCTCTCCTTTTGAATGAACAATGACAAGAGCTTAGTTTAAGACAACAATATATTTTTCCCCAGGTGATTGTCTCCAAGAGGACTAATTTATGGGACTATAAATCTCTGTACCCTCGAAGAGTAAATAAACAATTCTGTGGTTTGATTTTGTTCTGCAGGGAATTTGCCAAGGAGAGGGAGAGGGTGGAAAACCGCAGGGCCTTCATGAAACTGAGACGCCAACAGCAGATTGAGAGAGAGCTCAACGGCTACCGGGCCTGGATCGACAGAGCAGGTGGTTTTAGTCCGACCCACGGCTCAGAGAGGATTTGGATTTGGCTCTTGATGAGAAAAACTTAATCGATGTTTCACTTTAAGCTTCAGGACTAACCTGTCAATTGTGGAACGTAGGACTATGTGATGTTTTCTTTTAGCTGTTTGTTCCACCACAATTGAGATATAGACATAGTTACAAAAGATGTCAGTATGTCTCTTTCCATCTGAGCCATCATCGGCTGCTCATTTCTGACTGTGGTTTGTTGTTGTTTGCTTTCCAGAGGAAGTGATGCTCGCAGAGGAGAATAAGAATTCAGGACCTTCTGCCCTCGATGGTAAGTTAGCAGAGATGTTTGTTTTTCTTGGTTTCTTTTGTGCATTGTCTTTCTGCTGTCCTCGCATTGCTTTACATTCTGTCTCTCTTCTACTGAATCAGTTTAATGCTGGCATGTACACCTGATGCTTTATAAAGGCTATTCAATATTATGCTTTTGGAGTCTGTATTATGTATTTGTATGTTATTCTAGGTTGACACAGTATTTTTTTAAATACAGATATAGGAATAAAAACTCTTTCCAGTGAAGTTAAATTACAATTTCAATCTGATCGATCATTTTTAGCCACGCTAGCAGCAAGCAGTGTCAGTGTCAGATGGTCAGTCGGCCCACCACTTTTGGATGGATTGCCACAAACCTTTGTTCAAACATTCCTGGTTCCTAGAGGATGAAAATTACAGACTTAGGTGATCCTACAGCCTCACAGAGCCACTAGCGTGGTTGTAGTCTCTTAGTCTTTTTGAAATTTCACTGCTGCGCTAGAAAATTAAAAAAATAATTGAAAATTGACACCACATTGCAACAACAACAAAGAAAGTACAGTACAGTATGGTATATCAGTTCAGGACATATTGTATTGAGCGCATTTGCACAGATCACTTTACATTATTACATCTCTCAATGTCACATAGAGAGATTTAGCACTGATAGTGGAAAACCTGCCACTAGACACGATGCCCCACAGACATTTATCTGTAAGTGCCTGCTCTGACCCACTCAACTCTACTTTGACCTTTCCTCCTCGCTAAACCAGCAGGGCTTTTATTAAATGTTGATTGATTGGCAGCTCTCAGGAGCCTCCCAGAGTGGAGTACAGGTGGTGCTTATGGTGAGAACCGTCCTCTGTTCTGCTCTTTACCTCACCAACTTCACCAACTCATTTGCAACGCACACATACTGCCAATCAAAAGCACGCACACTTTAACATAGAAAAAGGAGAACAGCAAAATCCTTGTTTAAGTATGTTTCTGTCACTTGAGGAACAAAGACCTTCTGACAAGATAAAAATAAATCTACATGATGCAAATCTAAAAACACATAGTGGCTCCAGCTGTTGTGATTGAAATGAATGCGGAAGCTATGATTAGAAAGAAAGGTGGCGCACTGCAGTTGCCTTAGCAACCATTGGTCTGAAAAGGCAGCAGCACGCTTGTGTGTGTGTGTGTGTGTGTGTGTGTGTGTGTGTCTGTGTCTGTGTCTGTGTTTGTGTGTTGTCATGCCTTGAGCAAACACTCCCGTGTGCGTGAAATGGCATCTGTGTGTGTTTGATCAACAGCTTATTAAAAAAGGTCCCTAAGCTAATATTGAAGTGCAAGTAGATTCAGAAATCCAGAGGAAGCAGGAAGGTATGAGTGGGGGTGGGATAGTATGAAAGGTAATCATAAACACATCACTCAGCAAAAAGGTCAAAACATACTCCTCACACTCACCTCGGCATGTGTGCACTGAATGGCGTGCCCGCTGATACTGTATTGCAGCAGCTCAAATAAGAGAAATGCATGGACCGCCAAGTCGCCGCGGAGCATGGTTTGCCATGATGAAGATTGTAAAACAGAAGCAGAAGGTTTGCATTTAGTTTGGATCATTGCACAAACATTAAATGATTATTTGTATCTCATTCAACTGCAATGTTAATGAGCTCAACTTTTCCTCTCAGCTAAAACTTCACAGACATTAGCTTGTCAGGCTGATGATCCTCATTGTGATTTCTTCTGATCATTTGCTTCATAATCTATCCATTGCATTATAAATTCCCACGCTGCCTGGTTCTACCTATTAGTGTCTTAAAGATGCATGGGTGGTCACACACAAGGCAGTTTTTTGGGCCACATTTAAATACTGCCAGCAAAAACTCAAACATCTTGTCACTAATTCAGCACACTGTGCAAAAAGTAAACTGTTTTGTGGTCACGTTGCCCAGAAGTCGGCTTTGTGTCACTAGTATCCTCACAGTATGTTCCCTCCTATTGGTTATACAGTTTGGACATCTTGTTCTGGGACTTTTTATGTTCACCCTGCTCTGTCTGCAGTGTTAAAGAGAGCCACCACCATCAAGAGGAGAGGGATGGATGTGGTGCATCGAGGGCAACCAGGGGAGGAACAATATGGTGATATCTCCTCTGTGGGTGAGTCGGAGTCTGGACAGGCTCATGAATATGGGCACCTAAAGTGTATAAAGCATACTCCAGTAATGCACACTGACCTCTGGTGCAGCCGTAGAAAAGCAGTTTAAGATTTGCAGTAGAACAGGAACATGCTTTACAGGCACTGTTAGTTAGACCATATCTCTCTATCCTGCTAATCCCCTCAGGCATCCCCATGGCCAGAGCAAGTATCAGGAGTGCCAAGAGAGGTCCAACAGCGTATTTTCGTCGTAAGGAGCGTCTCCTGCGCATCTCCATCCGCCGCGTGGTGAAGACGCACACTTTCTACTGGACAGTGCTGGGCCTAGTGGCTCTCAACACGCTGTGCGTGGCCATTGTTCACCACAACCAGCCCATCTGGCTGTCCAACTTCCTCTGTAAGTCACACTTCATTTCAGTTAACACCTTGAGGCAGTTAATACACCTTTTCTTCACCGCTGTAAATCAATCAAATGGCTCTGAAAGTTGTTGCTTTATCATATAATTGTCTTTGTAACTTTTGAAATTGAAATACCTATTTTTTGTTGTTGTTCCAGACTATGCAGAGTTCCTGTTCCTCGCTCTGTTTCTGACTGAGATGTTTCTGAAGATGTACAGCTTGGGGCCGCGTCTCTACTTCCACTCCTCCTTCAACCGCTTTGACTGCAGTGTCAGTACTCCCTCTCCCTCTCGGCATATTTGTTTTTCCCAAATCCAACTGCTTGTGTATTTCAATTATGCAGCGTCAGCCCTCTCCTCCTCTGTATCTGACTCTATTGCATTTTCTCTGCCTCTCTTTTACGTCACTCTGTCACTGGGTCATAGGTGTTCTTTTATACTCATTTGTTCCTGTGTGTTTTTATTAAAGATGCATGTGAATATATATATGTCTGTAGGTGATCGTTGGCAGCATCTTTGAAGTGCTGTGGGGTTTCTTCAGGCCTGGCACTTCCTTTGGCATCAGTGTCCTGCGTGCTCTCCGTCTGCTAAGGATCTTCAAGATCACCAAGTTAGTGCCGCAGCCTTCCTCACTCTTTGCCATCTGTTTAGATGTTTCATAATATTTACATGGAGCATTTCACTGTTGACTCAAAGCTAAGTTTGGCATGTTGGTGTGATATGCAGTGTTCTATATTTTGTGTTTTGTTTGTGTGGGGAATTCATTTTTCTTTCATTTCTTGAAACATAGTCTTTTTTTAAATATATGTATGCAGCAACAATCAAGTCCATCAAACAATAAGTTCATGAATACAAGACAAAAAAAACAAAAACAACAAAACAGACTCACAGTAAATTAACATATGCCCATGACATTTACAGTATATAAGGGTAAGTTACATGCAAAAAAGTGGAAATCGATGGAGCTCCCCTTTAAATTTTCTTTAAAAAATAAAAGTAAAGTATTTAAACTTTTTGCACGTGATATGTTGTGACTGTCTAGGTATTGGGCGTCTCTGAGAAACCTGGTCGTCTCTCTGATGAACTCCATGAAGTCCATCATCTCCCTCATCTTCCTCCTCTTTCTCTTCATCGTTGTCTTTGCACTCCTTGGCATGCAGCTCTTCGGTGGCAGGTAACACTAAATCGTCCCCTATGAAGTAAAATACTGATGCTTATAGTTCTTTGCATCGCTCCATATGAGTCCATAAAGTAATGGAGTCAACTGAGGAACCACCGTAGCAGAAAGACAAATCTAATAATTTTTTCTCTCCCACTCGGCTCGTTACTCATTTCCAGTAAAGACACAGACATAAAAACAAGGCTGAAGTAGACTTAATGGTTCAGTAGATTCCTCTTTACTGAATGCACACAGTTTAGTGGAGAATAGATTGTCCTATGGTTTTTGTTGTTTTCATTATACCGACAGACTGCGTGAGCTTGGTCGAGATTTCAGACTTTCTTTGTCACACACACAGCTTTTGTTGCTTGGTTTTCCCCTGAGTCGAATGTTGTTTCACCACAAGCTGTCGCTTCAATAAAGACTGGCCTTGTATATGAACTGGCCTCAAGAATACAGAGCACATGGGAAAAAAAACATCAGCCAGCCAGTCGGAGAGAAGGAGAATTGATTTATTGATATAAATAAAAGAAAAACTAGATCCAGCATTGCTTTTTTTAAGGACCATATGTGTGTGTCTCGCTCACAGGTTCATCTTTGAAGACTACACCCCGACAAACTTTGACACATTTCCTGCAGCAATCATGACCGTCTTTCAGGTCTGGAAATTAACCTGACAATTTATTGCTCTCTAGTTTACCACAGCCAATCACAATGTACAGGAAATGTAATTTTGACAGTGATGCTCATGATAGTTTTGTGGATGATATTCTGTGTGTGTGTGTGTGTGTGTGTGTGTGTGTGTGTGTGTGTGTGTGTGTGTGTGTGTGTGTGTGTGTGTGTGTGTGTGTGTGTGTGCGTGTGTGTGCGTGTGTGTGTGTGTGTGTGTGTGTGTGTGTGTTTTCTCAGATCCTGACTGGAGAGGACTGGAACGAGGTGATGTACAACGGTATTCGCTCTCAAGGAGGAGTGAAGTCTGGCATGTGGTCCTCTATCTACTTTATAGTGCTAACACTGTTCGGAAACTGTATCCTTCATTTACATCATTTCAATGTCATGTACTGTCCATCACTTAATGCCTTCCTTTAAGTAGGTAACCTCAACTTACTACCGTTATTACTAAAGTAATGGTACCCTTATATGTTATTATTTTGTATCAGTAATTTTGTAAAAGTGTAGTAGGCATTTGTTTACCACTATCTGTCTCTTAACAAGGAGTCAGTGTTGTGTCAGTTAGGGTTGCCTGGTTACACTTTGACCACGTCCTTAACTCAGCTGTGACCAGACACACTGCTGAATGTCTTCTTGGCCATTGCTGTGGATAACCTTGCCAATGCACAAGAACTTACAAAGGTAAAAAGGGGAATAACAACAAAGATATAATTGAAAGAGCAAGCCTGGTCTTATCGGCTTTTATTCTTGTTACAGTTACTTAATACTAAATAGTCTAAATAATCTTGCTACTCCACCATGTCCAGTCCTGCTCTCATCTCCTCTCATCACTTTGATTCTGTTTAATTATTTAAACTCGCAGACGTTACAATTGTTCAGTCGCCTTTTGCTCTTTTCCTCTTTTGATCAGGATGAAGAGGAAGCAGAGGCAGCGTTCAACCAGAAGCATGCTCTCCAGAAGGCGAAGGAGGTCGGGCCATTGTCGTCCTTCATGTCTTCAGAGTAAGTGCTGTATGCAGCCACTCTCCCTGCCTGACCTCCTCTTCTCCTTCCTCTGTCTCTCTCTTCCTCTCCCTCCCTACCTCCCTCCCTCCCTCCTTTCCTCCTTCCTCCAGGGATTGTCTATATAGGACTGACCCGCAGTGCCAACACTTTGCACGAGTTGCTGTAGCCTCCAGCAAATTTCGAGTCCATCTTTAGGTGCAGTAGATTTGGCTTACTAACCACGTCATGCAGAACAGTTATAGGTTGAGGCTGAAGGTCATCAATACAGAGCTTCTAGTTGTGTACTTAAATGTCACATAGGGCCTGTTGAATCAGTATTTGATGCTGTCCCACAAGAGACTTATTGATACATCTCTAGATTCTGCCTGCTCCCAGCACTGTAATTTGCTCTAAATTGAAGTCTCCATGGTTACTGGTTCCACTCCAGGGTGGGACACATTGTTACTAAGTGTCCAAATTAACATGGTGTGTCGATCACAGTAATATAGTCCTGGATTTAGCAAAGTGGATATTGTAGCTAGTAAAGTGTGTGCAGGCTTTGATCTGTTGAAGTGTTCTCACTTGTGGAAAATTTGATAATGTGACCTTGTTTTCTCAATGCTCAGGTTTCCAGCTTGCAGAATAGATTTTGTTTTTTTCTCAGGGATTGATTGCACAGTGCCTTGTTGTCGTAGGTGGTGGAAGTGCATGTGCATGCACAAGAGTGAGGACCTCTGGCTCTGTATGCACGCTGTGTATTGAGAAACAAGCAGTTTGTTGCATGGGCATGTGGAAGATTTTACCAGATAACATTTTATTAACATGCCATTATGTACCTTCTTCTTTCTTGCTTACTGTCTTTCTTTCTCTGCCTTGCCATTTTACTAAAACTTAACCCAATGGAAATTAAAATTCGAACAGAGCAGAAAGAAAAGTAAATTAGTGCCTCAGTTTTTGGTTTAGCTAGTTGAGGGTCAGGCTCCTGTCAGAGCCCATAGATAAGACAAGAATACCATGGGGTCGTCTGAGCAAGCATTTGTATTCAGAGAGGAAACTCTGAACTTTAAGGGGCTCTGGTCTCAGCTCCGATGTCAGCTGTGAAACCCCGGCGGTACCTGCCCCTGTTGACCTCGAAGAAACTTGCATGACAGCATTTGCTCAATAAAAAAAGAGATGCAGCATGTTGGAGGCTGATAATGATTTAACTTTGGGAGCGCATGCATCTGGTCAGCATGATCAAAGGAAGAAAAACTGAAATTACACACACACACACACATCTCTGCTTTTTACGTACAGTATTACAAGTAATACTTAGACTGGAATAGTGTTTTTCAGTGTGTGTACAGTTTTTCTTCCATTGTGAGGTTTTTAATCCCTCTCCCAAATGCTCTTGAGTATTCTGAATAATTTTTTAGCAAATATTTTGAACTCCGCACATGAACTTCCTCTACTAGCATGTCCTAAAAGAATGCTAATGTGTGAGTGCTCTGAGGTGAGGGTGGTGTTCAGAGCTGCATCCCAATGTGGTGGTTTTGTTCAAAGGGTATCTAAATATGAACTCCTTTCCTGTGTTTGCTGATGGAGCCCATCTCTGTGTTTTCTACCTGTACCCATACTGTAGCTCAGACTGTCTAACATCTCAATCTTACTTAAGATGTCTTCTTATCAATGTTGTATGAATGTTGTTTCTAATACTGCTACCATCTTGTTTGTCAATGTGCTGCTAGGCTCCAGTGGAGACACACAGCAAAGCATCAAGAGTCAGTTTTTGACCTCCAAATTTATCCTTTATTCTTTACAAACATTGAAAGAAGGGATGCGCGCAGTGGAAATATCCAGCTGCAAATAGAATGCATGATGTAGCAACTGAATATAAATAATTCATCTGTGCCTGCAGTCTTCTAAAAGAGCAGTTTTACCCCTGAATAACAAATTCAGAACAGCTGTTAAATGGCATTAACGGCCTGTCTACAGTTGTTTTGATGACTTTGGTCTTTGTGTTTTTCTTTGAGGATTGTTTGCTGTGTGTCTCCTGGTCTGTTTTGTCTCTGCTCACAAAAGCACTAATGTCTTGTTTTCAACCAATCGCTCATTGATAACACGGACCACACAAGAGTCCACGTTCCAGTAAGTAACACTGTCTGTTCAGCTCTCTGAATCTCTCACTAATGCCCTTCTGATTTTCTTGAATGGATAAATGTCCCAGACTCATTCTGTATACAGTAGTATTCTGTTCACACTCTGTCCTGTACTGTACCTCCAAACTCTCCAACCTCATTTTATTCCACCTATCTCTATTCCACTGGTTTCATTCTGCATCTTACTCTTTTTGTTACTACAGTCACACAACAATTCCTGGCTTGGTTAATTTATCGCCTAACATCTTCATCGATCCAGTAAATTGCTTCATGTTGACATGAAATAGCTCTTTGTTGGTTCAAATGTCTTGATTGCTAATTTAGATTTCAAAAGACCTAGAAAGAATGTTAAATCCATCAAAGCAGATTCAGAAACTTTACTTTGAATCAAATTAGATTTTTGGTGAATACACAGCATGCAAATGAAAATGTTTCAGACACGGATTAATAAATAACAGAACAAGCTAAAAATGAAGTGTTTCAAACCAAATTCTAGCACTAAGACATTGACCTTAATTTACGCCTTCTGTATGTTAAATGTGGCACTGTATATACTACTTTGTCTGCTTCTACATGCTGACATTTGGTCTTTTCTTTTCTCTTCTCAGGGGAAGCCGGAGGAGGCGGCCCTACCTGTACAGGAAAAGAGCCATCCACCGCAGCCGGCCTACCTACTCCTGCTCCCTGGACGAGGGCAGCATCAGGGAGGGCCGCCCACCCCCACCACTCAACCCCTCTACTTCTTTCATGTCCAGGAGAGAGAGAAGAACAAGGATGACCATGTCAGTGTGGGAGCAGAGGACTAGCCAGCTGCGGAGACACCGGCAGATGTCCAGCCGAGAGATCCTGTTCAGCAGTCCCAACGAGGAGAAGGACGGCCCTCCTGCTTCAGCCCAGGCCCAGCATGGACATCCCCAGTCACTACACCGCAAGGCCATGGAGCGCACACAGACCGGGAGTTTGAAGCACCTGACGGACCCCTTAGCCTCCCCATCCAAGAATCAGGCTTTAGGCTCCTCCATGTCTGTGGATATGGCCCTGGATGCCGCCCTCTCTGGCCACATACCAGAACTCCCAGTGGTTCTGGTACCAGAACCGTTGGATCCTACGAATGTGCCCCTTCCCGATGCTTCTGTGTCTGTGGCCATACCAGAACCTCCTGAATCCGACTCCATCACAGAGAGCAGAAAACTGGGCGTTAATCAGAGTCACAACACCGTCAGCGAGCGCCGGAGCCCCAGATTGAATGGCGAGCGTCAACACAGGGCAGTAAAGAAGTTCAGGCCACCAGATAACCTTGACACACTGACTCCTGAGATGGGAGGTCATGGTGGGATCAGGGGCAGAAGGGCGCTACATCACTGTGACCATCACAGCGGGGCCAAAAGTCAAGGGTCATCACCATCAGGGAATGGAAGCCACTTGGCGAGTCACTCGGTCAGCAGAGAGAGGAGGAGGAATCCGGGGAACGTGGTGGAGAAGGAGGCAGAGACCAAAAAGGTGGAAGAGGTGTCCAAACCTGATGAGAGCAGGTGAGACAGACCAACAGCTGCTCAGTCAACATGTTTTTTTTTTTTATTTGTTTGGCAGTATGTTTCAGATTTGGTAAACAGGTGAAGTCAAAGTAAAGAGAGACAGGAACGATTTGGAGAGAAGAATAAGTGGCAGCAAAGGCCCCCGGTCACATGTATATGTTTAATGCCAGTGATTTGCAATGACCTGGAGATGCGATGTATATATACAAAATAGGGATGTTAACTTGCACTTGTGCTTTATTGCACACTCAAATTACCAACTTCTACTGCGTTTTGGCTACGTTTATTATTGTTATTTAATGCCTTAATTGGATAGTCAACAGTAGAGAAATTACAGAAATAAGGAGGAGGGGGATAGACGTGCAACCAACCAGATGCAAACTGGGGACGTTGTGGTTTTTGGTCGGCTATAGATTCACCACCTGACAGCACAGACCATACTGTAAGTATATCGCTGTCCTCCTGTCTGTCCAGTTAAGTCTTTGGCGCTCTATTTTTCAGACAGGGTGACAGGAGTGGAGGAGACACTGACCCACCAGAAAACCAGAGCCACACTGGTGACCAGTGTCCTCAAAAGCAGGAAGAACCTCCTCAGCAATCAGACCCGTCTCCTCCTGTCATCCCAGAGAGCAACAAAGAAGAGAAGGAGACAGAGCAGGACCAGGACAAATGTCAGCTTAGCTCCAGTGTGATTATCGAAGCGCCCAACGTTCAGTCATCTCTAGAGCTCTCCACGATCACAGGTATTTGAGAAATAAAGTTGACCATGCAGTTGCAAAGTCATGCTTCATTTCATATCTATTGCACCTAAGCTAAATCGTTGCCTCCACAATTCAGGGCCATTATAGAAGCGATGAGTCATGTTATCTTCTAAGCTTGTCCCCATCCATCTATTCTCAGTGGATATTTTCCAGATTAAAATCCTATTTTACTAAGTTTTAAGGTGGCTTTGTGAGGCCTCCCTCCTTGTTTGTATCCACTGTGCTATCTTCTCATTCTACCCTACTCTTCTCCTCCTCCCTACACCTGTCCTTGCCTCTTCTTCTTCTTCTTCTTCTCCTGACCTTCTCCAGTCAACATCAAGGACCCTGAAACCTGTAAACCAGAGAAGGAGGAGGCAGAAGAGACAAAGCCTGTCAACACTGTGACTCCAGACAGCATGTTCATCTTCAAACCTGACAACCCGTACGTTGCTTCCTCTGGGATAGACTTTATAATACTGGGGAATGATGACACTCCAAACCTCACGTGCACTTGGAAGTAATGGCAGAGAGTTCAGGGTTGTTGCACGACATCTATGTTGTTTAACCCTGCTGCAATTAAGTTTCAGCCAGCTTAAGCCTACACAGTCTCACTCTTAGTAGTTATGGTACCTGACCTCTGCATCGCATCTCCACTGTGCCATCTGCTCTCCCTCAGGGTTCGTCGAGCGTGTCACTACATGGTGAACCTCAGGTACTTTGAAATGTCCATCCTGCTGGTCATAGCTGCTAGTAGTATAGCACTGGCTGCTGAGGACCCTGTAGCCACCTCCTCTAACTGGAATAAGGTTTGTGTGTTCACATTCATGTATATATCATCTGTCTGACACAGGGCCAGCTGTCACATTAATATTTCACAAAAATATTTCTCCTGAAACACTGAGATTCAATTTCAATCATGGTTTATATGTGCCTTGGGCCTCATAGCTTCATCTACACTAAGCAGCAAAGAAAAAGAAAACATTTCCTTAAATTGTTTTGCAAAATGCCGCTAATGTAACTTGATGGGGGGAGGGTGGGGGGCAGTTAAATCGCTGATGAGTGAGGAAATTGCAGTGTAAGACACACTGAGCCTGGTTGTTTATTTGAGAAATGTGGCTAATTTTCTTGTCTTGTGTTGCCATCATTTGAGGGGACTGTTTCATAATAAACCACAAGATGAGATTATTTGAAGTTACATAGCCCTAAATGTCATGAAATCAACGTAACGAACTGACGAATTTCATCTTTTTATTATCTGTGTTATATCCTAGACGTATTCAGATTTTCTGATCTTTTTCTTTTTCTTTGACTGTCCTTCTGTCTCACACTCATTGCAGGTTCTGCGGTATTTTGATTATGTGTTCACCGGAGTCTTCACATTTGAAATGATTATAAAGGTAAGTTACTGTGTAAAGATGTCCCTGTGTGGCGATTGATTGCAAGAAATGTTAAAATATAAATATACCTTTTTCGAGCAAAGAGTTCCAGGATGGTTCCACTGTGGAGCCACAAGACCTAAACTAAGCAACTAAACTATGAACTTAGGGTCCCCTTTGGGCATTCCTTTTCTACCACATCTAAAGAACCATGAAGATTAGACAACTTAGTCTGATAATGGATCAAAAAGAAACTGTGTTGTTTGACACACAGTTTTCAACCATTTTAGCTCTAATTAAAACGTTTCCCTGTTTTATTTGACTCATTTTAATAGTCCCAAAGAAGTAAAATTAATCTTAATTAAGATTGAAGGAGTGTCTGAAAAAAATAAGCCTATTGTTGTGTATCAGAAATAGTTGACAGTTTTCTCTAATCTCCTCTGCTGTTAATCATCACTGCTCCATGGAGTAACAAACAGCTTTGTCAGGCCCAATTCAAGGCCTTAACTTGTTTAGGAGCTTGACACTGAAGTTTGAAATACCTAAAAAGAAAGTTAACTGCATTCCTGGAAACTATCCTGGAGAAGTACATTCCTTTCATTACTCGCTCTTGTCCTGTCTTTAGATGATTGACCAGGGTCTGCTCCTCCATGACGGCTCCTACTTCAGAGACCTGTGGAACATCCTCGACTTTATAGTCGTGGTGGGAGCATTGGTGGCCTTCGCCCTCTCGTCAGTCACATGATTTATTTGAATTAATCATATGCACTAATCATATGTCTAAACATCAAAGTTTGTTTAAATCAACTGTAAATATTCTTCCACTTCATGTAGTCATCTCTTCCATTTTGTTTCTAACATTATAACTGTTGATATATGTGTCCTTCTTTCCTGTTTTTTTCCGTCTGTTGGTGATGCCCCTGTGGGATTGACCAGCAGCAATGTGATGGGGTAAAAAACAAAAAAAGTCTTTCTCTCTTAGAGCAAATACTTTAAATGTGCAAAATTCAGAGTGTAACATAAGTAGAATATGTCAGATTACACATACTGTGATGATGGACGAATAAGGTGGGAAAAACAAAACATGAGTGTCTAAAAATGTGATGTTTACTATGCTGCAGTGGTGTGATACTCACAGTCTGTCTGTCCTTTTGTACAGAAATAACAAAGGACGGGACATCAAGACCATCAAGTCTCTAAGAGTGTTACGTGTCCTCAGACCGCTAAAGACCATCAAGAGACTTCCTAAACTCAAGGTCAGACATGCTCCGACTTTGATATCTCGGCTGCAGACCTGTGAGCAGAGACAGAACGAGTAGACAGATGAGGTGATAAACTCTGAGCATCAGGGCATGAAGACATGTTGTCAAACCTCACACGTAGACTGTCCGCCGGGAGAAAACAAATTATAAAAGCGCCATGCATACACAGGTGGATAACTCTTTAAGGCTCCAAATACACTCCTCCGTGGAAAAAGAAATAATACAAAATGGAAACTGAGATTGCCATTTGCAGACAGGAGAACTAAAGAGAATAATGTAAAAACTGATAATAAGTGAGAAGGGGGGAGAGTTTAAAGTGAAGGCAGGGAATTAACTAGCCTGAGAGACAGCTGGAGGACTGTCTGAGTGCGCTAACAGGTACTCATTTGGGGATTGCGACTAATACCAAAAACACACATCTCGTTCTAATCACTGGGACAGGGAGTGAAGAACAATAATAACAATAAGGTCCCATGACATGGTAGCTTTGTGAGACCGTTCTAATCTAGCGAACTCCAGTTTTCCACTCGCAGTTCAGTCTGGCATCTTGAGATAGAGAAAATTAGGAGCTGTTGAGGTGGGTTTAGGTGGTGATAGACAGATGGTTTATCCAATCAGCTAACCAGTATTTTCAGACAGCGGTAGCCCTAATTCTGTTAGCCGCTCACTAATGCTTTTTTCTCTTGGATCCTTCTTTTGGAATATGGACGGGAACCTGAAATGGTGCCTTTTATTCGTAAATTCTTGTTACACAAACGGCAAATATCCTTTACCGCCATGTTGCTTGCTTGCTGACGAGCTATGCTTTTCATGCAGCAGCAGCAGCAGCTTGTGGTTGTATTTTCATACGCTTCGTTGATCTGATTGGTTGATTTGGCCCGTCTATCACCAACATAAGTGGGCCATAGGCAGACTGGGGGAAACGCATATTAATGTTAAAAAACCTCTTAAAGTGACATTTTCATGCCATGGGACCTTTAACCTAAAGCTCCCATTAATGGTTGTACATGTTTTAACATATAGTCCTTTAAATTACCGCTAAAGTCTATGACATGTCTTTAGATTAATTTCTTACCTTCCAGGCAGCCACTGGTTTCACGTCATGCCAGTAAAAATCAAACTTTCTGTTTTTGAATTCACATTCACATTCACATGCTATGTTGTCCAAAAAACAATAAGCACAAGCTAGCATTGTTAATAGGATAGTGTGATTTTGGTATGTTCTTGCACAGACCTGATTTAAAGATCTCACGTATCTCTATTCCAGGCGGTGTTTGACTGTGTAGTGACGTCTCTGAAAAACGTCTTCAACATCCTGATCGTCTACAAGCTTTTCATGTTCATCTTTGCCGTCATCGCTGTGCAGCTCTTCAAGGGGAAGTTTTTCTACTGTACAGACAGTTCCAAGGACACAGAAAAGGATTGCCAGTAATATTCACTTTTTTTCTGTTTTCCCTTCCTTTATTCCCGCATTCATATTTATATTCATCTTTGTTTATTTGTTTCTTTCTTTTCCCTTCATCTCTTTCCCCTTCCTTCTTTTCCCATCCTTCATTCAGTCATTTATTCCTTTTTGGAATTGTTGTTTTTTGGCTCCATGTCCTCCTAAAACTAGACACTTGGGTCAATAAACTTGTTAAAAAAAGGTTATATGATTTTTCCCTTTTCTTAATGTGTTTTCTTCATTTAATGTATCTTAGTTACAACTTTGTTTCTGTCCCTGGTCTCCTCCTTCTCCTCCTTCTCCTTCAGGGGTTACTACATTGACTATGGGAAGGATAAGAAAGAGGTGAAGAGAAGAGACTGGAAGAGACACGAGTTTCACTATGACAACGTCATCTGGGCTCTGCTCACTCTCTTCACTGTTTCCACTGGAGAGGGATGGCCTCAGTGAGTCTGACTGGAATCAGCGGATGAGTGCTAATTCTCATGCTGGTTGAGAAAATTCAGCAGGAGCTTTCCTGCACATCATTTTCCTTTCTTAGAGGGCTCATTAGCTTTTATGAGCGTTATAACCTTTTAACATCTGTCTTGTTCTTTGGTAATGGTCAAATCTGATCTTTGATGGAGAAAATATAATAGATGTGATTAACTTAACAAAGATTTTGCCATTCATTATCTCACAATAAAATTATACCAATATTTAGCTGACAGTGGTTGTGGGTTTGTACTGTTCCAACCCTCGTTAATTGACTTATGCCGTGGCAATAAATCGAAAATGATGAAATTGGCATTTGATCCCCACCCCAGTGAACAAACACTACCAAACGTTTTTTTTCTCCAAAACTAATAACTCCTGTAAGTGCGCAAGAGTCTTGATTTTGTGAAAGATTTTAAGCAGCTGCATGAGCATATTCTCCTTGTTAAAGGTGACATTTTTGCTGTTTCTGTCTTGCCAAAAAAAGGAAGTTCTTATTTGTAGTTGCTTGAGCTTTTAATAGCAGCGTTAGCATTAATAAGCATTGTGTCTCGGCTCTTTCAGGGTCCTGCAGCACTCAGTAGATGTGACAGAGGAGGACAGGGGTCCGAGTCACGGCAACAGGATGGAGATGTCTATCTTCTATGTCATCTACTTTGTCGTCTTTCCTTTCTTCTTTGTCAACATCTTCGTGGCTCTCATCATCATCACCTTCCAGGAACAGGGGGATAAGATGATGGAGGAGTGCAGCCTGGAAAAGAATGAGGTGAGGAAAGATTGATAGAAGAACGACAAACTTCTCTGTCTTTGTCTTTTTCCTTGTGTTTAATGACTCATAAGCTACTTTCTAGTCTTTTCCCTTCTATCTAATCAGCTTTGGTCAAATCTTTTTCTTCCCTGTCTGTCTCCCTTTCTCTGTCTCTTTATTTTATGCAAAGTATAGATTTAGAGTTTATTTTTTGAAGGCCAAATACATCAAATGTACTCAGACTTGATCTTTGTAAATCCATAAATGTTCTTGTAGAAAACATCTATGTCTTCCTTTAAAGTTTAAAGCAAAGAGAAAAGAAGCAAAAATAAAGTCATTAAAACAAGGTGACTAGTTAGACTGTGTGCTGCGTGTATTTACTATTTCATTCTTCTTCCCTTTATCTTCCTCCTGTTCTCTATATTTCAGAGGGCGTGCATAGACTTTGCCATCGGTGCCAAGCCCCTGACCCGTTACATGCCCCAGAACCGGCACACGTTCCAATACCGTCTGTGGCATTTTGTGGTGTCGCCCTCTTTTGAGTACACCGTCCTGGCCATGATCGCTCTCAACACCATTGTACTTATGATGAAGGTGAGGATAATAAAAAGAGAAAATAAAAATCAAAGACTACAACAGCACATCTTAGTAGGACCAAAATGAGAGGACAACAACTGGTGTGACAGGTTCTACCATTATCTACTGTACATCTCTCTTCTCACTCTTAAGGATGATGTGCCATTTTCCACATATCCTTGTTTGCTAATAGGAAAAAACACACCTTGTGTTGCTTCTCAGCAACATATTCTGTCGTGAACTTGCGACTGTTAACACTTTGGTTTTAAAATAAGCCGAGATGTGTCACTCCTAACTGGAAACATGGATGTGTAGAAACACACTGTGATGTTTTCATTTGAATCTGCTGATGTGTTTTTTTCCCCTCTCTCTCACCACTCTGTCTTCTTCCGCCTTTCCGCTGTGCTGGTTGTTCAGACAGACAGACGCAGGGTGACTCAGCCTGTATTAAATATTGATCTATAATGTCCAGGGGCTGCTATTTAGCATGACCTCATTAACTGTGGCTGCCGCCCCTAGAGGAATGACTCCTTTTATAGTGCGACAGATGAAAGGTGCAGAGACTGAGACACTATTTATGGGTCTGGAGGAATCTTCCATCAACCTGTAGTTCTGCAGGGTGCAGGGCTGAAGTTCAGTGAACTGGTTAGGGAATATTCCACTTTTTTATTCTTCTCACAACACAGATTTGTATTTGCAGTTTAATACTTGCCGCCTGTCTATTTTCAGTATTACTCTGCCCCGCCGGCATACGAGGCCGTACTGAAGCACCTGAACACAGCTTTCACTGTTCTCTTCTCTGTTGAGTGCGTCCTCAAGATCATGGCCTTCGGCTTTCTGGTGAGAGAAAAGAGCAGCAAACAGCCTGAATGTGAATTAAAGATCTTTTTTAGAATTGGATTTAAGTATCTTTCTTGTTTCCACAGAACTACTTTCGAGACACATGGAACATTTTTGACTTCATCACTGTTTTGGGCAGCATCACAGAGATCGTAGTAGACTTGCAGGTAATAAGAGAAAAACATGATTAACTCTTGACACTGAAAGAAAGAGTTAACCTTTGTGACTTCCTTTTTTTCTGCACAGTTGTGTGAACATTACTATTGTATGCTATGTCAGGCTGACATCTCTCCCCCCCCTCCCTACCATGTCCTTACGCCAGTTTGATGACACATTCAACATGAGTTTCTTGAAGCTGTTCCGAGCAGCTCGTCTGATCAAACTGCTCCGACAAGGTTACACCATCCGCATTCTTCTGTGGACCTTCGTCCAGTCCTTCAAGGCTTTGCCCTATGTCTGCTTGCTCATCGCCATGCTCTTCTTCATCTACGCCATCATTGGCATGCAGGTTAGAAAGACACATGCTTGATTGGTCTCTGTTTCTCTGTGGAGATGGTGTTTAAGATACTACATTTACTATTTTTATCCAGCGTCCAACAGCACCCTAAGTATGTGTGTTTCATGGTGAAATATATGCACACACACAAAAAAAACATGCAAAATGGCTAGTGCATGACATAAACACTGTCATTATTAAGGATTGTGTGTGTATATCTGTGTGAATCAGGTGTTTGGGAACATTAAGCTAAATGAGGAGACTCACATTACGCAGCACAACAACTTCAAGACCTTCTCTGGTGCTCTGATGCTGCTGTTCAGGTAGGACACCGTGCGATCTTTAGTGCTGTTCTTCGGTTTGCTTTGGACTTGATGTTGTTTCAGATCACTGTAAACAGAGATCTAGCAGTGATCCAAATTACACATAATTTGCTTTACTTGGTTCGCGTAATAGCACATTTCCTTAATGTAGTCTAAATAATTTTGCTAGGTTACGGTAGATAGTACTCCAGGGGCTACTCAGTGTCACAGGGTGATAGATGCTGTAGTGTACCACTTACCTGCTTAGCAAATTAGCAGACACTTTGAGAGTTTTACAAAGCACAGTGGTTCAAATAATGAAATTGCTATCTCGACCAAACTGTTTATTTCTCCATGTTGAAGTTCCAAGTTTGTTCTCATAAGCAGTGAAGAAAAAAGATGTACATTTAAACGTGATAAGAATCATATTCCTTACACTTGCAGTAAAACTAAAATAAAAAAGAAACATAGTATAATATAAAACACTTACAGTAAGATTTAAAGGCATTACAAGTAGTAGCACTATTGCATACAGAATGTACTGTAAATGTATGCATTAGACTACACAACTAGGTCTCACATTTAGATCATCTAAAAGCTGTCTCTGAAGCGAGCAGTGCGAGCCTCGATGCTTTGATAGTATTTTCCAGATGGCAGACGTAACTGTGAATAAACTGTAAACTGGACTGCTCAAGTCCTAAGCGACCCCTCCTTCTCCTGGTGTTGTGTAATGTGTGTGTGTGTGTGTGTGTGTCCAGGAGTGCCACAGGGGAGTCATGGCAGGAGATCATGTTGTCGTGTCTGGGGGGACAGAAGTGTGAGACAGACACCTCGCTTCCCCCAGGAGTACCGACGTCCGACCAGGAGGGGGGCTGTGGCTCCGACTTCGCCTATTTCTACTTTGTCTCGTTCATCTTCTTCAGCTCCTTCCTGGTAAGTCGAGAAAACTGGAGTGTGAATTATTCCCTTAAGTTACAACAACGATACGAGGACTTCAGTTGAAAATTAGCCGGCTTGCTAACACTGGCACATTCACAGAAATGTTGATTAATGTGCGTTGTCATCAATAAAATAAATGAAATGAAATATCTCTTTTAATGTTTTAACCTGATTGTTATATTTTGAACACTTCCCATCCTCATATAATGAAATGGCATGGCTTCTCCTTTCTCTCTTTCGTTTGTCTCCTGTCCAGATGCTGAACCTGTTTGTGGCTGTGATCATGGATAACTTTGAGTATCTGACGAGAGACTCGTCCATTTTGGGTCCTCACCACCTGGATGAGTTTGTCCGGATCTGGGGGGAGTATGACCGTGCCGCCTGGTTAGTGTCTCTCTGTCTTAAAGCTACACTAACATTTTATCAAAAGTACAACTGTGCACATACAGATGCTACAGTTTTCAGTGATGGCAAATTATGTGTTCTACAGTCATGCTGTAAAATATATACTCCATAATACACTTACCCATATGGATGAAAGTAAGAGATACTCTTCTTAATCCACATCTAACATCACAACAATTGACACTATATCTAATATTGGATGTAAAAAGCAATTGTGGAGTGTCTGTCTAGCACGTTTAACAGCATCTGAACTAGTTGCAACAGATAAATGACAACAGCTACCGATAACCATGTAAAATATTTGTGTATGTGTTTATTACAGTTTTTAGTAGTTTAGAAGTTAGATTGATTGCTGTTTGAATGTCCTAAAACTACTCTTTTGAGGACAAGAGGAGAGAGCCTTCAGTTAGGCCTCATTCACACGACACACAACTAAAGACATATATGTTCTTTCCAGTGGTAGGATCCACTATAAGGAGATGTACAAAGTTGTGCGCACTATCTCACCTCCCCTGGGCTTTGGAAAGAACTGCCCACACAGGGTGGCATGCAAGGTTTGGTTCCCCCATATCAACAAACCCCTCTGCCTCTTTCGTGTGGGATCCTTCCTGACCTCCTCCTATCCCTCCTTTCCTTCCCTTCGCCTGCTGTCACCGCCCTGCTTGGCCTTTTAGGGGTGTGTTACTCAGGTCAAAGAATGACGACACTCGAGTCTCTGGGTACTAAGGCACAGGACATCCCTCATTCAGGATTATAAGTGAACGTTTTAGTTTTATCAAGGCACTTAAGATGCTTACTGTTGATGCCGTTGTACCGCAATTTATATATACATCACCTTTATTTATTCAGGGAGGGTCAGTTGAGAGCAAGATCTCATTTCCAATGACGCCCTGATTACGTGGCATACAAAATTATAACGCATACAAAACCACTGGAACAACTTAATATACACTATACAGTTGCAATACACAGTACACACATACAGCTATTACAGAATGCACGTGTACATTCAGTATACATGGCTTCATAAAGAAAAAACAGGGAAATCCTGTCTCTTTCTACCTTTTGGATCTGGTTTAAAGATGAGTTCCCTCTCACACACACACACACAACGCTTTACAACGTAAGTATTTGATATTTGTACCAGATCCAGTGAGGCTGTCATTCCTTTGCCTATCCTGTCCAAGGTTTTCTCCTTTCCCAGATTTCTATGCCCTGGTGGCAGCATAGAAAGAATACAACCTGTTTTATTTTCTCCTACTATTTACTCCCTACTCCTGTGTGATGCATTGGAATAATCCTTTCTCTTGTATCTCCTCCATTCATGTTCCTCTCTTCTACCCTCCACCCCCTCTTGTGCTCTTTCTCTCCTCCATCCCTTGGGAACGCACTCCCCGATTCCTCCACTGTTATTCAATTTCTCCTCCACCTTCAACATCATCCCTCTGCCTTCCTTCCCCCCTTTCTACTCCTTCCCTCTTTTTCCCTCTCTCTCACTCCCATATTCATGGCTACCTGGCACTCCCAGTGGTCGTATCCATTACAATGACATGTATGAGATGTTGACCAACATGTCGCCACCTCTAGGCCTGGGCAAGAAATGTCCCTCCAAGGTGGCATATAAGGTAGACTAAACACTAGACCCTAACAGGCACTTCCTTCATATTTTAATTAACGAGGACAGGTGCTGTAGAAACTCATTTTTTGTGTCACACATTGGAAAAGCAAGGCATTTTTTTCTGTTGTTTATATGGTGCAGTTTTGCTTGTTGGAACCGTTCCAGTGTTTTTTCATTGGCAGATGATTAAAGCTACAGTAATGATTTGCCTGTTTTGCTTTGCATCTCGGCAGAAAAATAAGGCGCCATTATCTGTTCGCTGTTATCTGATGAGCATCTGTGGAGTTTATTGCTCCAAACAAGTTAGAGAACATCAGTCAGAAAGTTGTCAAACATCTACATGCTTCGTCTTTCGTCGACGTCTACTGTCAAATGTTCTCGTCTTTCATACTTTGTTTCTTACATTTACCTGTCTGCATGTGCCTCCTGCCACAGCCCAATGTTAAATCTGTGTGTAATATGAAATGTACTGTGTGTGTGTGTGTGTGTGTTGTTGTTGTTGTTGTTGTTTGGGTATTTGTGATTGTGAGTTTGCGAGCCTGCCAGCATGCTCCATCGCAGATGAACACTGTTCTCTTACTTCCGAATGTGTTTCATGAGTTTTATCTTCTTTTTTTTAATGTGTCTGTATTTATTCTGTGACCTCAGATTGTTATGTTGAGATTGAAAAGTTTACGTTTTACATAACAACTTGTCAAAACAGTTTTCTTGTGATCATCAAATAGTGACTGTATCTTGTTTCTCAAAACAAGATACAGTAAATATTTACAAGGTTATTCCTCTCCATCCTTCTGCATCTATCAGTGTAGTTAACTTCATTTAAACAAAGCAAACTAGGCTATATGAAATTATGATTAAAGTGGAAAAATGTTCTTCTGTAATGATGCCCAGAAAGGCCATGGTTGCTTAATTTTTTTTTTCAAGCTAGTGGCCCCAAAATCATAATTTGAGTATCTATTTATCTCAGTAACAGATTTATGGGTGCGTAGGCTGAGCTCAGTTCCAGCTGGGTGTTTTTCCTTTGAGCTGAAACATATTCATATGTTGTTTAGAACTACACAATGGCATTCCTTAACAGTGTAAGTAAGTATCACAAAACCATAATTTGTTATCTTGAGATAATGACAATATTAAGTAATTACAAGCACAAGATAAGAGGACTGAAAAACATTATGATCAACCACAGCTGCTCTGGGCTTCCACTTTTTCATCGTGATATGTGGTGTAATTGTTTGTTGGTGTGCTGAGTTGTGTCTGACTATGATGCTCTCTCTGCTGCCATCAGAGACTAGTCCTGATGAACATGCCTGTGGACGATGACATGTCCGTTCACTTCACCTCCACCCTCATGGCCCTCATCCGCACCGCCCTGGAGGTCAAGATAGCCAGAGGTCAGACCGAATATCATAAAACGTTACAGACATACATTCACTGTGATGTAAAACTCATTAAATCACACTTTTTATCTCCAGGAGGGGAGGATAGAAATCAGATGGACCTGGACTTGCAGAAGGAGATCGGTGTCATCTGGCCTCATCTCTCTCAGAAGACGTTGGACCTGCTGGTTCCCATTCACAAAGGTGACATCAGCCTGCATCTTAACAGTACCGTTATTCATATGTCAACGCAAAGATATACATGTTTGCTATCGTAGTAGTTGTACTGGTAAATGTTATTCCATTTAATAATGTACTCTTGAAGGGTCATGTCTGATGCTTTCTCCTTTTTCAGCCAGTGACATGACAATTGGGAAGATCTATGCCGCCATGATGATCATGGACTATTACAAACAGAGCAAGGCCAAGAAGCTCCGACAGCAACTGGAGGAACAGGTACTTTTCTTTTTTTTTTTTTTTTAGGTGTATTATGATGACACGTTTTGGGTAAATGTATTCCCATGAAGCACCCAGCAGCCACTGATGTGCAATGGTTTCATTGCATAATCCCGCTCTTTGCATATTGGTCATCATTTAACAATTTACTGTATTAATGTAAGTATTTATACAACAAACTGAAAAGACAGCACATTCATCCTAAATGAATGATGTGAACTGTAACTGTTTAACTGGTTTCAGGATTCTTAAAAAAAAAGTCACATGTCATGTCATAGTTGATTGCTAGAGACAGTAGGATTACAGGAGCATATTATTTTAATTTCCCATCTCCCCCTGCATGTGTTTTTCTCTCCCCATAGAAACATGCTCCTATGTTCCAGCGTATGGATGCCTCCTCTCTGCCTCAAGAAATCCTATGCAATGCCAAATCCCTTTCATTCCTCAGGCACAGTGCCGGATCTGCTCTGTAAATATTCAACTTTAATTTACCTCACACGGTTATTTAGATTGCTTTGTGGTTATTTATGCTGGTAGGAATAGATGGATCTTTTTGTAGATCTGGTCAAGGACTTTTTAGATGCCTTCTGTTCGTTCATCATCATCATCATCATCATCATCATCATCATCATCATCATCATCATCATCATCATCTATAATATATATCAGTCTATAATCAACTTCCGGTCGCTGCTCCTGTGGCAGACCACGCTACCCCGTCTATTTTAGATTTCTTTTAGGTTCCAGGTGTATTTATTTCTTTTATTCTAAATTTCTTAGAGAACAGGTCAGATAAGATCATGACAAACACAGGGTCACCTCAGGGAACTGTTTTATTACCCTTTCTTTTTACCATTTACACTGCAGACTACCGTCCACAGCAGGCAAGCTGTCAAGTTGTTAAATTTGCTGACGACACAGCGCTCATTGGGTTAATTGAAAATGATGACTATAGTCACTATCAAAATGAGATAAAAGCTTTTGTTGATTTTTGTGACACTCATTTCTTAGAACTCAACGTTAAGAAAACTAAAGAATTAGTAATTGATTACAGGAGAAATAAGATGACAACTGAGGCAGTGGAAATTAAAGGTTCAGTAATAGAAAGAGTGGACACTTCCAAGTATTTGGGCATTGTTTTTAATGATAGGCTAACATGGTCAGATGGTCAGACTTACTGATGAAAAAATTAAGTCCACGTGTATACTGTATGAGGAAGTTGCAGTCCTTTAAGGTGAATACAGATGTGGTGAGAATGTTTTTTATGTCAGTGATATGTAGTGTTTGGAGCTACTGTGTGGAAATGCTGGGATCACCAAGAAGGCCAGGATTGATAGAGTGACTAAAAGGGCTGGAAAAATGGTAGGAGAGTTAAATACAGTGGATCAAGTATATGATGACCGCCTGGCAAAAATGACAAAGAAAATAACGAGGTACCCGGGTCACCCTCTTCATGGTAATTTGACTGGCAGGGTTATGGAACGTAGTGGTAGGCTAAGGCCTCCCGTGATACGAACTAAGCGGTGTGCTCTCTCTTTTTTATACCTTAGACTATCAGACAGCACAACAAGCACTTTAAACGTACATTTTTATAAATTTTATATTGTATTTATGTATTGTATTGTATTATATTGTATTTATTGTATTGTATTAGGCGGGTATGAGCACTGTAATTTCTATTTTTATGGATGAAATAAACTTGACTTTGACTTTGATCATCATCATCATCCTCGTCATCATCATCAACAATAATTGACAAATGTATGTGGGTATATAATGCAGTTGCCCTGTTGGTTTGTGCTCCTTCAGCACCAGAGGAGGTTTTCTGGCACTCAGCCCTATCTCTCCACAAGAGATGTTCCTGCAGCCGCTGTCCCGCTCCAGGGAGGAGAAGGAGGAGGAGGAGGAGGAGGATGACGGCGACTATCGTTCACCCTACCACCCCTACCATCACCCGCATCACCAGCACCATCCTTTACAAACACTGGTACCCACCTACATGTAGTATTGAGAGAACTGCATAATCATTGTCAGCAGTCTGGTCAAACAAAAGTCTATAAATGCTAGTTTTACTGCTGCAAGAAAAATAATATAATTTGAATGAACACACAAACTATATGCAACATCTGTACTGGGACACATTGTTTACACATTGACCGGAATTCTCCTTTAACGTTGTTGTTAAACCATTATCAGAGCATCACTAAAGAGACTCAGTTTGACTCTTAAGACAAAGAGAAATAAATAAGAAACAACCAGCCCTCTTTTTTTGTGATATTTCTGTGTAGGTGCCAGACGTAGTGGAGTATAACCAAGTGATGCAGCAGGCCAGGCAGGACGCAACAGTTATTAAATCACCTCAGCGCACAGCATCCATCAGAGCTTCCTCCATGCCCAGACTGGCTGTTGATCCACCGGTAATAAAAGAGTAATAACCTTTATTCAAACCTAAATTCAGCAACAAACAAATCTTGCATTAGAAAGTGCTTTGAAAATCAATACACAATTGAAACAAATTAGTTAGAGTTTGCTCAGCACATAATGTATGTATGTAGGCTATGTATGTGTGGGTGTTTGATGATGAGAGAGAGTGTGTTTGCTGATTTATTCATGGTTACTTAAGTGATTCCTTCTGTGGTTGTTGGATGTGTATGTAGCCTGGGATGTCAGCAGACAGTAAGCTGATAAAGCGCTCCTTCTCCACCATCGGAGACCAGTGTGTGAACGGCCTCTGGCAGGAGCAGCACTCTCTGGAGAGAGTCAGTCCTGACGGCTCGTACAGGCCTCGTCAGAGGAGCTACAGAGGTCACTGAACACACATGGCATTACATTGCATTTCCTATAGTCTGATACATTTTAGCAATAGCAATGTCAGCATAGCAATGTTTAGTAGTCATAGAAGTAAAAATGTCCTTTAAAAAAATGACTAACCCCTTAGGTCCTAGAGTCAACCACAAAGAAGCAAGCAGTCATGAGAGAGGGCGCTCTAAGGAACGGCGCCACCTACTGTCTCCTGACGTGTCCCGCTGCAACTCCGAGGAGCGCAGCCGCGATCCATCGTGTGAAAGGAGACGGTCCCGTTCACCTAGCGAAGGACGCACACACACCTTACAGAGACAGGTAGAAGTACAACAGGGTTAATTACACACTGAAGCACCAGTTAGTCTTTGTGACCCAAAGATGTGCTGGTTTGTATCGCACAATCAAATCAGGGACTGTTTTGTACCTGTGATTGGATGTGAATCCAGTGAACCACCTGGAAGAACGCCAGCAGTACTTTGTCTCTGCTGCAGAAGGAGGATAACAGCTGAAACTGTAGCTGTAGGAGTCTATAACAGTACTGTACCCCTTACTATTGTGCGTGTGTTGTTTGCAGGTAAACACAACAGGCAGCCCTGCCCATTCAGCCTCAGACTCCGGCACTCCTCGTAATCGGCGCCAGCTGCCACAGACACCCTCCCGGCCTCGGCCGTTCATCTCCTACTCCCCTCTGGTCTGCCAAGCCCACACCTCTCCAGCACCAGCAGCCTCCTCTGAGGAACAGACCCAGCCTCAGGATGGCGCTGGTGGCTCCACGGAGACCTTGTGGAGGGCTGACAAGGAGGGCGGCCCCCTAACTGCAGGTCAGGGGTCATTCGGAGTACAGGTTTCAGGACCGAGCAACCCATCTCCTCACCGCTACATCTCAGAGCCCTACCTCCCATTCCATGACGACGGCGGCAGCGGTGGAGAGGCAGGCGACGGGCAGGAGACCCTTACTTTTGAGACTGCCATAGCAACCAGCCTGGGACGGGCCAACGCCATAAGCTCCGCTCCTCAGCTCAGACACTCCTGGCAGGTTCCTAATGGCCATTTCCGAAAGCACTTGGGCCAAGCGAGTCCGGCTCGAGCCAGCGAGCTGCTAAGTGACACAGACGAGGACGACCGCTGCTAAAGAAAACGGAGACGAAGAGAATGCATAGAGCAAGTGGGCACCTCGGAGAAGCTCCACAAGGCTTTAGCTCCTCTGTGGCTCTGAGAACTTGTATTCTCAGTACCAGTAGCATAACAGGCAGGACTCCACTGCTATTTATCTGGATACTTGGGTGTCTGTCTGCAACGTGTTCTTGTGTGTGTGTTTGTTGTAGCTAGAGGGAGGCTGTGTGTGTGTGTGTGTGTGTGTGTGTGTGTGTGTGTGTGTGTGTGTGTGTGTGTGTGTGTGTGTGTGTGTGTGTGTGTGTGTGTGTGTGAACACGGGTGTGTGGTAATGCATGTGCGTGTGCTCTTAATAGAGAAAAGTTGCCAAATCAAGAGAACAGCAGAGACTGACTGTACTATAAGTAGATCACTGCAGGCAAACCCAAGCATTGCCAAGCCTTCCCACACAAGTTAGTGTTTTGATTGTTATTTGAACAAAATATGGTGAGACGTCTATCCAAGGTGTCTTTGAATCCAAGAAACTGATCTCAGTGCGTTTTGTGTAGGTGAACATAGAGGTAGCATGTAAAAATGTAATACAATGAATGTATTTTAGTTTTTTGGTTCTTATGTTTAAGTAATTTGAAAGGGTTGCTGTTAGTGTCGACTGTGAACAATCATAAGGGTAGCAATGAAACGGAGTTTGATTCAATCCAATTTTGCCAGTTTATAATTTAAAACTGTTCCTGTTTACAACAAGAGTATCCACGTGGTTCATGGGCATTATGCAGTCACTAATCAATAGATAGTCAATACAGAAAATCATGTTCCAGACCATAAAGTGAGCAAAACTTCTAATAAAGTTATTTTTTCTGTCCAGTGTACCTCCAACTGGAGCAGCACAGTGCAGATTTATGTCGCTCTGTGGTGTGAAAAGACACTTAAGATCTTGGACAGATTACAGAATAAGATATGTTTTGTCTCAGGATACTGGACCATTGAATTTGAAAACGTGAAGGACTAGAAGTGTCTTTTACAGGTCTGTCAGCATGATATCAACATGACGAGATCACCAGTTGACTACTCTGTCCATGGACTACAACGGCTTTGGCCTGAGGTACAACCATCTGTAGGACAGACAGCCCCTGTGAAAGGCAAATGGATTTTCATTCTTTACGTTTCTTCTCAAGCCATTTTCTTCTGGTACATAGAGCCAGGGATGTGTCTTCTTCAGGATGTGTTGCCCTCTTTCATGTGATGATGAGAAATTAATGTCCTTTTTACATGTGATGCAACATGGATGCTTTTACAAAAGAGGAATCACAGGCACACTATGGTTTGTCTGTATGTTAACTGCTACATTGTTACCGTCACATTGGAGCCTATGTTTTGCTCAGTAGAAACGAGCGTTAATGGAATTTCTGTGCTCCAGTCGTCATAGTAATTTCCACATGCATGATTATGGTGACAATTAGAGAGAGACAGAGGTGTGCCTGTGGCTGCCGGATTGTTCTTATTTAAATGTGTCCATGATATTAAATGGGATTTAAAACCACCTCACCAACAGAGTATAATGAAACAGCAGGCATAGTAATGTTTATGCTTTTTTCAGTCCCAGGATCCACTGTTAATATCTTCGAACATTCCACCTTTAGACCATTTGTTGTTCCCCTTAAATAAGATGTGTATTTATATCATGTGCTGTTGTATTAATGTAATATGTTGAGTTTGACATCTTTCTGAAATGTGAACACAGGACTTATCTGGACTGAAGGCCAGAAGAGGTCACACTCCCCTGCTGGAGACCCAAAACAGCAAGTCCTGGACTGAAAAAGACGTGTTTTAGCAGAGAAACCTCCTTTGAAGTGTCGATTCATACAGTTTACAGGTTAGGTTAAGGCTTCAGCCTGTAGGTTATAGGGCCGTGCTTAACATGTACAATGCAGCCTAGGACTTAACCTTGATGTACAGAACAACCTAATCTGTGCCTGGGGAAGCTCGCCCAAAGAGTTCCCTATCAAGCCTGGATTTCATAGATAGAGAAGCTTTCTGGTAAATATGTAGTATAAACTGTACAAAATAAATCCATGTTTAATTTATTGCACTGTTTATATTTTATTTGAATCATGATGCCTGTCTATGACTTTACAAAAGAAGTGTTTACATATCTGTTCAAAGGACCATTAAAGAGAGATCACTTGTCTTTTCTGTACTGGCTGATATTACCTTTATATGCTTAAGAATGTAACTATATATATATATATATATATATATATATATATATATATATATATATATATATATATATATATATATATATATATACTTAATTAAAGAGTTGATGATAGAGATGATAGGAAATGAGGGCATCGACCCTTAAACTCCTATAGGCCACCAGAATGTAACTACTGAATACTAAGCAATAGCAGCGTTTAAAGCTTTAAAGCAAAATGTGTTATCATATACGTAAGCTAAGTGACATCCTCAAGCGTATAATGGTCTTTAGAAATTTAGACATTTGTACTGTTTGCAAACACCCTTCCAACTTAGCACACATTTAAAAGTTATCAATACAAGTTCACTGCACTTGATGGAATTTATCTGCAACAATTACATAGTGCTTGTGCCTTTTGAGTTTGAATACTCTAACACAAATTAATGTAATGTAATGCAGTCAGAAAGCCTTTAGTCAATAGCTGGATAAATTACAGGCTTACGCTTCATATGCACAGAATATCATAATGTGATAATTTATGGTTTTCACTGACTGACTCATCCAGGAACGTGTGTTTTTACTTGTTTCTGTGTGTATGTTCACATATTCCCAAAATAACCAGGTGTAAAAGATTCAGTGCCCTGGAAACAGAGCAGAGATATGTGTGATATCTAATTTGCTGTTGAGAGATCAGAACACAAGCCACAAAGTGTGTTTGTGAGAAGACAGAGATGCTGGTTAGGCCCGGCCCTCTGGTCTATGTGTACCAGCAGCTTTAGCAACTTTAGGATGAGGTAAACAAAAAAGCAGTTAAAATGTGTTTCATCAGTTAGGTTAGGGTTAGGGTTAGGGGTTAGTTCATGGGTCAAGAGTGTTGCATTTTGTTTTGATTACTGCAGTTATCTAGTAAAGTTGTTGCCTTCATGTTTACAACTTTCAAATTCCTAATGAATACGGCCATGCGTAAAAACCTTAAATCTGAATTGTGGCAGTGTCAATATTGTTCGAAATGATTCCAGTTCGTTTCAGATACTGCATTAGTAATCTATTATATAGTCTACGTCTTGTGTTTGCAGAAGTGGATCTATTACAGCTCTTGGACATGCAGTCAGCCACTCATTACAATGTCTCAACAATAAAAGATGACAAAAGATGTCCGGCATATCAGATTGGACAATGTGCCACACTGTCCCTACCAATAGCTACAGTATTCGGCCCTCTGTAAGTATTACCAAGTAGGCTCAACGCAGGAGCTAATGTTAAAACCTACTACAGTACTTCTCAGTTGAAATTTCCAGTTATTAAAGAGGGTTTGGTTTCATGAGTCATGTCCACAACACAACCAAAGGTCTCCACAGGAAGTCATGTCGGGCCCACTCCACACCAGTCCACTCCACACTGACCCAAACTATACTAATACTACTATACCAATAATATCTTACTTACATACTAAAAGTTTTACCTCGCCAGTCTTAGCAGCAATAAGATTTTATAAGAAGTTTATATCAACATGTATTTCTAACAAAGACGATATGTCCATATTGTTATTCATTATACATTCTTCCTCAATGTAGTCATGATTCAAATTCATGTAATATGTTGAAAATCAAAGACAAATTGTAAAATATTTCCAAGTTATACAGAAACTCTGCTAAATCTGTACTTTAAATCTATATTTTTTACTCCAAAGGATGATTTTTCATTTTCAGGGAGCTGACAAGGTCACACGTGACTGCAGTGAACTTGTTTATCTAGGAAGGCTTTTCTTTCCATGATGTGTACGTTGAAAGGATTTAGCTGAAGGCTTTGGTGTTAAACTTGACCTTGACTGTTTACACACATAGGGTACTAATGCTGTCTGAATCTGTCAGCTTTGTGATACAGTTTACATTCACTTGTGAAGCGGCTCTCTATGAGGAAAGTCTTTAGTCTCTCTGTGACATGAAAACCATGGGTTTAAACTCTACACTGTCCTGTATTCTCATCTCACAACTGTCCATGTCCAGTAAAAATGATCAAGTAAAAATGTGCATGTGAGCATGTGTATTTGACAAAGTGTGTATGTGTGGGAGAGTCTTCTGTATGTGTACATTTATTTGTGAATGTGTTAACGTTTATGTGACAGTTTTCCTGATGTGCTGAGTGTGCTGATGCGTCTGGGTCAACGGTGGTCAGAGGAGACGCCGCTATTGGTTATTTTAGGGCAGAAAGAAGAGGAGCTTTTTCAGCTGAAAGTGGGGCTGAGACACTTCACTGTCGTTAGTGCCTGGGAAAAACACTATGAGTAAGAAAACACAAAACCACACAAGCAAATATCCACCACTGAATGTGTAGTATAAGGTAAAAGTAGTGGAAAGAAAACTATTGATCTTTTGATCTAAGTGTATTTAGTTATCAATATATTTCAGTATTTCCTGAAAGATACCAAAGACTTTAGGGGTGAAACCTAATGTCTCAAGTTGGTGCTCTGCAGATTACACAGTAAACTGCATAAAACATAGGCACTTAAACTGGTTTAGTTCCCAAACAAAGTTTGCTTGAATTTATGTTTTAAGTCTCTTTGCTTTTAGTTATTTCTATTAGAAAATATTAGAAGATATTAGGTTGAATGTTAGACCCTCCTCCAAAAACCCAGCAGTAGACACATTGACCAAGTCTGCATATTTGGATTTTTCTGAGGATGAAAGAAACAAGATTCAGCATTCTTCACACTTTCACATTAATGCACGCTGATTTCAACCTACACAACTTGCTCCATCCCAAACGCATCCCCTGTAACTAAGACTGAGATTATTAACATATTTTAAATTATTCTGATGGCATGAGTTTTTGTTTGTTGAAAACTGGGACATTCTCAGATTTGTGCAGTTTGTGTGTTGCCATCAGCATTTCAGCCCAGTCATCTTTTGACACTATCACTTAGGGACACGATAGGAATTTTCAAATTGTACGCATAGTGGCTTTGAAGAACAACTAACACCTCCGTCACAGCTGGGTGTGGTCAGACTTTCAATCAGAGAGGACAGTAAAGCACTACTGTTACCCTGTAGTAACTCTGAAAGGTAGAGATTCAACAGAAACATGTTTGCTGTATGTGACAGTAAAATTCTCACAGGTCTGTCTCACAGATTTCCTGTTGGTCCTCTGTGGGATGGACTGTGGCATAGTCTCTCCCTTCTGTCCAGGCTGGAGTTGTATCTGGACTGTTGTCTACAGGAGAGCACCCCCTGGTGTTGGGGCCTGGAACCGCAGATCAACACTTTAGGCCTGACGCTGTTGGGAGGAGCTTCTCATCCTCACACCACACACCCTTTACCGTAAGCCCAAACCCTCCTCGGGTAGCAGCCTCTCGCTCTTCTGATCTTCATGTCACATTCCTCACCTGGGCCACAGTCCTCCCATCCTGACCCCGGACAAAAAAGTTTGAGGAGGGAGGGCTCAATGTGAAGTTCAAATGCAACGTTAAGCATAATGCAGTTGGTTAATGTGTTAACTGAATTAAAAGCAGTCTACTGTAGTAGGGGTTTAGTCACACAAAATGTTTGGAATCTCAGGATCTCTATGAACAATATAATGATTTAATCCGTGCATTTCTGAAAACTGAAACCTTTTAGATTTGTCTTACAGTAACCCTCTTTTGTGTGTACTGATTAAGTTGGAGTAGGAATAAGACCAGAATAAAAGGAGGCTGATGAGATGAGCTTCTCAGGATAGGAAGCTCATCCCAAGCCCACATCATGTGACAGCTGTGTTTTCTATTTAGTCTCACCTTCGCCATCAATCTGTCCTGACCACAAAGGACTTACACCTCCTGTACAGCAACAGGCCCAGTAGACAACACACCTAAGTGTGTTGTTGTTCACACTCTGTTCTAACTTTCTGAGTATTACAGTAAGAGGTGGGCCTGGTGCTGTGTTGCCACAGGAAGCACAAGGGATATGTATATATATCTGTGTGTGTGTGTGTGTGTGTGTGTGTGTGTGTGTGTGTGTGTGTTTTGTATGAGACTTTGGTCTGTTGAGTTCATCTTCTCTCTGGGTTGTAAACGTGTGGTCAGTCAGGCCAGCATGAGCTCAGACCTCGACAGAGGGAGGTGTGTTTTTCAAGTTCAGCTCCTGAACTTAAGAGTGTAAGGCAGCTTCAGTCAGAGGAGTCCAGAAGTTATCTTTATCAGAAGCCATGCAGGGTGCTGTGGTGGTGGTGGTGGTGCAACTGCTACTGAGCTGCGTAAGTCTGATTGTCTGTATCTTTGGTCTCTGTTCAAATGTTGCTGATGGTTTCAGGTTAAATTTGTTGAGCTTGATTGAGATGATTTTGTCTGTTTAGATTTTGAATGTCTACATCAATTATAAATGCAAATAGTTCTTAAAAACTTGCTTAATTTCTATTCTATTCTACTCAGAGATTCAATTACATCAAGAGGATTTGGAATATATCTTTATTTTTCTTGTGCCATGTGGAAATATGCTTTAAAAGACTGAGTACTTAGATACAGTACATCATTTCATAAGCTTCAGAATCACACTTAACTCTCTTATCTTCAACTAGCTTTTCTGTTGCATTTAATGGGGTTTATGTATTTTCCTATATATGTTGGCATTACTTTTGTCTGTGTGTTTCTTTGTGAGTTACATAGTGTTTCACCAGAAGCTCAAATATGTCTGCATCAGGTTTGGGGGGTTCTTACATATGCATGTGAGAGGATGAGAGGCAGGAGAAGAGTTTCACATCAACGAGTAAATCTCATAAACTGCTGTGTAGAAAACGTCGGGGGGCAGCCTCTAGCTCACCCAGTAGAAGCGTTCGCCCCATGTTGGCTGAGTCCTGCAGCGGCGCAGGGTTGGGGTCTGACCTGCTGCCCTTTGCTGCGTGTCATCCCCCATCTCTCTCCCCCTTTCATGCCTATCCACTGGCTCTATGTAATAAAGGGAAAAGCCCCAAAAAATATCTTAAAAAAGAAAAGAAAATGTCACTGCCTTTGTCAACATGGGAAATTGCAGAAGGAAGTATGTGACCTAAAAAAACTCTTTGGTACTGACATCACTTAAAAGAGTGATGCATCTATTCACCAAACAGTGCTACATGTTGACTGCCAACAGCTTTTGTCATGACTGTCACACTTAATTCTGTTTTTGTCCTTATTTAAATTTAGGCCTGGTAATTAAATATTTTTTTCACAAAATTGTTATTAGCAAAATTACTTCGTTTGTTATTTTGTCAGTTGAGAGTATTCCTCTCATACATCAACAATCAGTCAATAGAAAAGAAAGGCAGAAAGAAAGTAGAAAGAAAGTAGGCACCTATGCAATCGAGCCAGAATTGCCTACATTTTTTTCTCTCTATTGCTTATATTTCCTTCACTTTCTCAGGATGAAAGAGGCTACAAATAATGGCAGTAGTATGTGATCCATAGCACAGTCATACCATTGGGAGTGGAGGCCAGAGAAAACGTATGGAGGACTCCAGCTCCAATTATATTATTATTTCTCCCCCACAAATCACTTATTCATTCTTCAAGCTATTATGGTAATTTAAATGTCTGCATTTTGTATCTGTTGCACCACAGCTGTATAGTCATAAAAGTTCATTATATACTGTATGCAACCTTTAAAGCCATATAATAGATGAGTGTTTCTGACCATGGCGACCCCATGGTGGTGGAATCAAAAAGACACTGTAGCAGACAGCAATGTCATAAAAAATGATTTCACTGAAGCTGAGAGTTTGGAATGAAACTCTTTAAAATGGTCACCGTCTGTCTTCTGTTTGTTTGTGGTGTGTTCAGGGCACCATCCAGCAGATGATCTTTGTCTTAGGAGATCCAACAGCAGCAGAGCAGCACTGTCGAGATTACAGCAGCACTTGCTCAGCTCTGACAGACACACAGGTACAAATAATACACTACTGTAATATACCAAACACTTTTCTAAACTTTAGGGTTTTACTCATAATGTTTACTTCCTGATAGCATCTGTTTTGTTGCTCTATTTCCTGATATTCTAAACTTTCAGTTAGGCACAGTGCTCCATCAAGCATAACAGACAATAATAAAGACTATACTTATCCAAAAAACAACATTTTTGTTGTTTTATTAGGTATAATATTTTATCACTATACCTACTATATTATAAATTCCACTTAAAAGGCCTGGCACACATACACTGGTGTTTTCATTTATACCTCAACAGGTTGACGTTAGGAGGAGCTATGCTGAAAATTATGTAAGCTCACCAAACTTCATGCAAACTAATCAGGGAGATAGCAATTAAGCTTAGTTTGTAAACGCCCACAGTCTCAGAGGTCGAATTAGGCAAAAAAAGTAAAAAAATAAAAATACCTGTGTTGGTGAACTGACGTAGGGCCTTTAATTCACCTCTCCCAGCCCTACTCCATTCATCCAATGTTTGCCGTTCTAAAAAATAAGTCTGTTATACCTGAGATGGTATTAACATGTTAGTGTGAATCCCACCAGAAGTATCTTTTCTATGTGAGTGTTATCATTTCTGAACAGATGCTTTTCACACCACCAAAAAGCGCACAATACTGAACTGTAATTTTGGCTTTTAGAGGCATGGCCGTCATTCTTGTGTGCTGTTTGTTCGAATTGTGCCCTTTGGGCATTCATTATTGTTAATTAACTGCTGTTGTTTATTCATTAATTTATGTCCTAAAATGGAATAATCACTATATTGCTTTGGAGCTATTCAATACTGGGACTGAGGAAAATGGCAATTACAACAGTAGAGAACTTACTGATACATTTTGACAGAATTTCCTGCTCTCCTATCTGTTATTCTCACTAAAGACTGTACATTGGAGTTCAGCACACACAGTGCATGTTGGGTAATATCTTGCCTTATGTAAACCTTTCCCAGGAGGTTGCAGTTATAGATGAGGTGACCATTCAGCCCAGGATCAGAGTATCATCCAGACCAGAAAATCCCCCCCAAGACACAACTCTACAGGCTGGTCCCACGGAGCTGCCACCCACACCAGATCCAGTGAGCAGCACTTCCCCTCTGAAGTTACATCCTGGTCCAGAGGATGTAGACACCAAAGTTGTGGTGAAAACCTACGCTGACACAGACACTAAGTCTGTAGGCTCAACCAATGGAGAAACGGGTAAGGAAGTAAATAAAGGTGGAGATACCGAACCACAGCCTCCCACTCTGACTGGAAATGAGCAGTTTTCTAATGTGCACCCTGACATATTAGGGCCAATGAAGGAACCGAGGAGCACAGGAGGAAGGCATCAACCGTTCGTTAAAGCAAAGGAGAAGTCCAGAACAAGTGAAGGATCAGTCTTGGAAAGTACTGAGATAGTCATTTCAAGACTTAACGTTCAACCTGAGAACCCCACAGCTCCAGGTGTCTTATTAAGAGATGCAGAAACTGCAAGTACGGAAACATCTTTCTCCGATGGGCCCCGGTTTGCTACTAGATCTACTCTTATCTCAGGCCCCATCACAGAATCAAGGTTTGTCACTTCCAGCATCTACCCTTTATCTGAAGGAGGAGTAAGGGAGGCGCGACAGGAGGCATCGCCACTAGTCTTTATACCTCCAGTTTCAGCGGACCCATCAGCTAAACTCTCAAGTCAGACAGAAGGAAATGTAACTGAGGACTTTGCTGTACCTCAGAAAGATCCAGCTCCAAACCTGACCGTTTTAACTCCCACACTACAAAGTAGAGAAGCACTAAGTACTAGGAACATTGAGGGTGAGACGGGTGAGATAAAAGAAAAAGAGAATATGGAGGACAGGTTGCAAACTGTTTCACCCCAAACAGAAACGTTACCACAACGACTTCCAGGTGGAGAGCAGGGGAGTGGGACAGAGACAGATGAAGAAGAGATAGATTTAGAGGAGGATAAGGAAGTGCAAAGACATGCAGAGATGGAAAAAGAAAGTTATGATAATGACACTGACATTTCTAAGGATTATAATCAGACCTCACCTGATCGGATCTCCCAGTTCATCCAATCAGAGACTGAACCCCCACAGCAGCCTGTTAAAGCAGCCAATCAGCCGCCTACATACACAGTCAGACATCACGGGGCAGAATTAAGACCTGGGATCAGAGGTCAAAGGGTAAGGCACTGTTTACATTTAGCAGTACCTGTGTACCTGTGTTCATAATCAATAATCAAAGCTGGATTTCACATTTGAGGTTATTTTTATCTTGGTATACTCTAAACTTCAGATGTTATCACAGTAACACTGAGGGTGAATTACATTATAAATGCATAAACAAACCACATAGGAAATTTTAATCACATTTGTGTGATATTCTCATCTCATTCTCTGTCATGACCTTGGATGTAATTGAGTTTGCGTGGAGCTGATTTGATGACTGAGATGGCAACATATATCTGTGTCAATTCTAGCACCTAGAAAGCCATGCAACTGTGTGTGTGTGTGTGTGTGTGTGTGTGTGTGTGTGTGTGTGTGTGTGTGTGTGTGTGTAGAGGGGAGGGGTTAGTCTCTTCAGTATAAGCCATTGTCACCCTCCTCTGGCTAAATTGTGGTACTGTAACCATAGGCGGTGGGTGAGGTGGAGGTTTGGGTAGGCTAATGTGGGAGGGAGTAGATGCGGATAGCCTGGGCTCGTTCTCTTCATACACATGATCCTTGGTAAAACCACTCCGAGGACGCGCTCGTCATCAATATATTTTATGTAGCCTGTTTTTTAAGTCCACTCCTCAATCACCCATTCCCCCTTTCCCAACACTGCCTCTGATTACCATGACAACCAATCCAAACAGAGGAACACAGAGAGCGACCATAGTGCTTCAGAGGCGCATTCAAAAGACGCCTAAAGGTGGAGAAGGTGGTCATAGCGACAAAAGCAGTAGGGTAATGCAGGGAATACACAGGGGTTTGTATGCTTGAAAGGTCCCATGGCATGAAAAGTTCACTTTATGAGTTTTTTTTTTTAACATTAATATGATTTCCCCCATCCTGCCTATGGTCCCCCAGTGGTTAGAAATAGCGATAGGTCTAAACCGAGCCCTGGGTATCCTGCTCTGCCTTTGAGAAAATGAAAGCTCAGATGGACCAATCTGGAATCTTGCTCCTTATGAGGTCATAAGGAGGAAGGTTACCTCCTCTTTCTCTGCTTTTCCCGCCCAGAGAATTTGGCCCACCCATGAGAGAGAGACATCATGGCTTTCAAACGAGCAAAGTGGCAGTTGGTCAAGGCCACACCCCCACCCTCCACCTTGCCCCTTCCCCTCTCAATAGCTACAGACACAGAAATGGCACATCCTAAGGAAAGCTCATTGTGGGACTGGCTCTAGTGGCTGTAATTCTGCACCAAGGCTGAATTTCGGGAAAGAGACTTCAGATACAGTATTAGGGGACCACTAAGGTCTATATAAAAGCATCCAAAGAGCACCAAGTCATGTCACTTTAACTTTAGCGTAGTTGTGTGCACAATACTGTAGCGGCCGACAGGATGCCGTTGTGCTGTGCGCTGAAGCACTGCAAAGGCTCATGGGACTGTGTTCTGAACGGTTCCTGTCTTCGTCGAAGTATGTTTTAATGATGTTCTGGTAATGTTCGACTTGGGTGGGGATTGATGGCATCTGGGCAGTGTGGAGGAATTCAATGTTTAGATATAATGTGGGAGTTTTCCTGTAGATTGTTACTTTGAAGTATCAGTCTGACCAAGGATAAATGGCTAGAAATCTGTTTCATGCTGATAGCACCATCATGTATTTAGACTTTCTTTTATTAACAAACTTTATTAACACAGTATTTTCACAATACAAAAATCCACAACGGTACAGGGAGTCATTTTTCCAACGTGCACCAGCACCATAGACTGTTAATATTAATGGACAGAGCTTGTGTGCTTGTGCTGTTACGGGCACAGCCATCTTGGTTGGGATGAATTTAGACGAGAGGGAAGAGTGAGGGAGGAGCCATGTGACGTTACACACTTTCACTGGCAATCACATCATAGCCACGGCCTAAAACATCCCCTGCTTTATTGCAGATTTTAAAATCAACAAGACCATAATTTTAAAAATGAACATCATTCTGTGTTGCAGAAGACTTAAAACTAGCTATTGAGACCATAAACTCATTATTAAAATGTATACTGAGGTAATAAATCAAATGAGAAGTGGGTCACTTTCTCATAGACTTCTATAGAAACCAAACTCCTTTTGCAGCTGCACGTGTCGCCCCCTGCTGGAATTCAGATAGAATGCAGGTTTAAGGCACTTCCGCATTTGCAGCACTTCGCCGAACAGCTTACATTTTTCAGTTCATTAAAATAACCAACTTAAATCATGTGGCAATGTTGCACAGTCAATTGCAACACATGATGTCAGAATGTAACACTTCTGCCCCCCTTCACAATAAAAAGCTCTACGACCTATAAAGAGGTTACACAACAAAATAAATTACAAACACACGTGGCATATCAATACATTACTGTCATTTGAAAAACTAACCAAGTCTTGCCTTAATGTAGCAATATGCGCCACTTCTTTTTGTAAGCATCAATCATTCCTTCTGCTTTGACTTTTTCTGTGAGGTCACTCACAGTAGCAGGCTCGTGTTGACAAATATAATTTATGACATTGTCATCAATATGTTTTATGTAGCCTGATAGTTTTTTTTAGTCCACTCCCGTATCACCCATTCCCCTTTCCCGACACTGCCTTTGATTACCATGAACCAAACCAAACAGATACGATACCGATACTTATTAATAATTAAGGTGGATCCATCATCAAATTGCTAAATCTGAATGAATTTTCATAGTTTCAAGTGTTTTTAATATGATTTATTAATATGTTAAAACCCAGGACAGAATTTTCATATGCTTGTATAAATGTTTTGTGTTAACACTGTATCTTACAGCCTTTTTACAAATTATACAGTTTGCCGTTGTTTCAGTTTTGGCCTGAGCCACACCGCGCTCTTCTTCCTCTTCCTCCCCTTGTGTGTGTGTGTGTGTGTGTGTGTGTGTGTGTGTGTGTGTGTGTGTGTGTGTGTGTGTGTGTGTGTGTGTGTGTGTGTGTGTGTGTGTGTGTGTGTGTGTGTGTGTGTGTGTGTGTGTGTGTGTGTGTGTGTGTGCTGCTGGCCGCTGCTGAGCCTGGCTGCTTGCTTGCTTGTTTCCCTGGCGCCGCTGAGTCACGTGACGGTACACCATCAAATCACAAGAGGGGGAAGAAGGAGGAGAGAGAGTGGAGAGAAACTAAAACTAAAATATTGATCTCATCCATCCATCCATCCATCCATCCATCTTCGTCCGCTTATCCGGTGTCGGGTCGCGGGGGGAGCAGCTCCAGCAGGGGACCCCAAACTTCCCTTTCCCGAGCAACATTAACCAGCTCCGACTGGGGGATCCCGAGGCGTTCCCAGGCCAGGTTGGAGATATAATCCCTCCACCTAGTCCTGGGTCTTCCCGAGGCCTCCTCCCAGCTGGACGCGTGCCTGGAACACCTCCCTAGGGAGGCGCCCAGGGGCATCCTTACCAGATGCCCGAACCACCTCAACTGGCTCCTTTCGACGCAAAGGAGCAGCGGCTCTCTCCGAGCTCCTCACGGATGACTGAGCTTCTCACCCTATCTCTAAGGGAGACGCCAGCCACCCTCCTGAGGAAACCCATTTCAGCCGCTTGTACCCTGGATCTCGTTCTTTCGGTCATGACCCAGCCTTCATGACCATAGGTGAGGGTAGGAACGAAAACTGACCGGTAGATCGAGAGCTTTGCCTTCTGGCTAAGCTCTCTTTTTCGTCAACGGTGCGATAGATTGAATGCAATACCGCACCCGCTGCGCCGATTCTCCGACCAATCTCCCGCCCATTGTCCCCTCACTCGAACACAACCCCAAGGTACTTGAACTCCTTCACTTGGGGTAAGGACTCATTCCCTACCTGGAGAAGGCATTCCATCGGTTTCCTGCTGAGAACCATGGCCTCAGATTTAGAGGTGCTGATCCTCATCCCAACCGCTTCACACTCGGTTGCGAACCGATCCAGTGAGTGCTGAAGGTTGCAGGCCGATGATGCCATCAGGACCACATCATCTGCAAAGAGCAGCGATGAGATCCCCAGCCCACCAAACTGCAACCCCTCCCCACCCGACTACGCCTCGATATCCTGTCCATAAATACTACAAACAGGATTGGTGACAAAGCGCAGCCCTGGCGGAGGCCAACCCTCACCTGAAAAGAGTCCGACTTACTACCGAGAACCCGGACACAGCTCTCGCTTTGGTTGTACAGAGATTGGATGGCCCTGAGAAGAGACCCCTCACCCCATACTCCCGCAGCACCTCCCACAGTATCTCCCGGGGACCCGGTCATACGCCTTCTCCAAATCCACAAAACACATGTAGACCGGTTGGGCATACTCCCAGGCTCCCTCCAGGATCCTTGCGAGAGTGAAGAGCTGGTCCGTTGTTCCACGACCAGGACGGAATCCGCATTGTTCCTCCTCAACCCGAGGTTCGACTATTGGCGAACCCTCCTTTCCAGCACCTTGGAGTAGACTTTACCAGGGAGGCTGAGAAGTGTGATACCCCTATAATTGGCACACACCCTCTGGTCCCCCTTTTTTAACCACCACCCCAGTCTGCCACTCCTTTGGCACCGTCCCAGACTTCCACGCAATGTTGAAAAGGCGTGTCAACCAGGACAGCCCCTCCACACCCAGAGCCTTGAGCATTTCTGGACGGATCTCATCAATCCCCGGGGCTTTGCCACTGTGTAGTTGTTTGACTACATCAGTGACTTCCGCCTGGGAAATCGACGACAATCCCCCATTATCCTCCAGCTCTGCCTCTAACATAGAGGGCGTATTAGTCGGATTCAGGAGTTCCTCAAAGTGCTCCTTCCACCGCCCTATTACCTCCTCAGTTGAGGTCAACAGTGTCCCATCCTTACTGTACACAGCTTGGATGGTTCCCCTTCCCCCTCCTGAGGTGGCGAACAGTTTTCCAGAAGCACTTTGGTGCCGACCGAAAGTCCTTCTCCATGTCTTCTCCAAACTTCTCCCACACCCGCTGCTTTGCCTCTTTCACGGCAGAGGCTGCAGCCCTTCGGGCCCTTCGGTGCCCTGCAACTGCCTCCGAGTCCTCCGGGATAACATATCCCGGAAAGACTCCTTCTTCAGTCGGACGGCTTCCCTGACCACCGTTGTCCACCACGGTGTTCGTGGGTTACCGCCCCTTGAGGCACCTAAGACCCTAAGACCACAGCTCCTCGCTGCAGCTTCAGCAATGGAAACTTTGAACATTGTCCACTCGGGTTCAATGCCCCCAGCCTCCACAGGGATGCACGAAAAGCTCCGCCCGGAGGTGTGAGTTGAAAGTCTGTTGGACAGGGCCTCCTCCAGACGTTCCCAATTTACCCGCACTACACGTTTGGGCTTACCAGGTCTGTCCAGAGTCTTCCCCACCCTCTGACCCAACTCACCACCAGATGGTGATCGGTTGACAGCTCTGCCCCTCTCTTCACCCGAGTGTCCAAAACATACGGCCTCAGATCAGATGAAACGATTATGAAATCGATCATTGACCTTGACCCTAGGGTGCTCTGGTACCAGGTACACTTATGAGCATCCCTATGTTCGAACATGGTGTTCAAGTATAGACAATCCATGACTAGCACAGAAGTCCAACAACAAACAACCACTCTGGTTTAGATCAGGGAGGCCGTTCCTCCCAATCACGCCTCTCAGGTGTCTCCATCATTGCCCACGTGTGCGTTGAAGTCCCCCAGCAGAACAATGGAGTCCCCCACTGGAGCCCCATGCAGGACTCCAGTCAAGGTCTCCAAGAAGGCCGAATACTCCGAACTCCTGTTTGGTGCATATGCACAAACAACAGTCAGAGTTTTCCCCCACAACCCGCAGGCGTGGGAGGCGACCCTCTCGTCCACCGGGTAAACTCCAACACAGCGGGCGCCAGCCGGGGCTTGTGAGTATCCCCACACCCGCCCGGCGCCTCACACCCTGGGCAACTCCGGAGAAGAAAAGAGTCCAACCCCTATCCAGGAGTATGGTTCCAGAACCGAGACTGTGCGTGAGGTAAGCCCCACCAGATCTAACCGGTAGCGCCCCACCTCCCGCACCAGTTCCGGCTCCTTCCCCACAGAGAGGTGACGTTCCACGTCCCCAGAGCCAGCGTCTGCTGCCCGGGTCTGGTCCGTCGAGGCCCCTGACCTTCACTGCCACCCATGTGGCATCGCACCCGACCCCAACGGTTCCTCCCACAGGTGGTGGGCCCATGGAATGGAGAGGGAGTTGCCACGTAGCTTGTTCGGGCTGTGCCCGGCCGGCTCCGTGGCAAACCCGCCACCAGGCGCTTCGCCGACGAGCCCACCGTCTGGGCCTGGCTCCAGACGGGGCCCCAGGCTTCCTCCGGGCAGGGTCACTCCATCTCTGCTTAGCTTTTTCATTGGGGTTTTGAACCATTCTTTGTCTGGCCCCTCACCTGAGACCACTTTGCCTTGGGAGACCCTACCAGGAGCACAAAGCTCCAGACAACACAGCCCTCAGGTTCACAGAGACACACAAACCTCTCCACCACGATAAGGTGATGGTTCACGGAGATATTGATCTCATTACACTGGTATTGATCAATATCAATACCAACGTTGGTATCGATATTATCGATATTTGGATCGATCCACCCACCACTAATATGGGAAATAACCCATAGATTGACACATTACGGTCCCTGGGATAGCTGCCTGTCTATATCTGCAGGATGGAGGATTTGGGTGGGCTTAAGCCTACCCAAACCTGCATTACCCGCTGCCCCTGAATGTAACCCTTCTGGACAGACTGAAGACTGTATACTGTGTTTTCATACCAGAAGTTAGCAAACTCCCCTAACCCATACACTTACCCAGGATTACACACAAAACATTACATTAATCAGAATTCAGACATTATAACTATCTGCATTTCTTTACACAGTTAAAGTTTAACTTAGTTTTTATCCCACCCTGCTTTCATCAATAAGTTCTAATGGGTTACAGTATCTTATTTTTTGTAGTGATAATTATTTAGATATAACTGTTTCTCCTCACTCTTTTATCAGGGGTTGCAGGGTCCACCCGGGCTATCAGGACCACCAGGGCCTAAAGGAGACAAAGTATGTACTGTATTCAATTAACCTAAATCATTAATCATTTAAATCAACATTTAATCAAAAGACTATAAATTGAACTGCTGCTAGTGATGATCAGATAGTGTCCAACATACTGCCCAACTGCGCAGCCTTGGTATGCAGCTTGAAACTGCTTTTAGCATAATTATTAGGTTGTTGCTTTGGTTGACAGACACTTGTCAGCCCTCCAGTAGTGAAGGCCAGTGATTCCCAACCAGAGGTACTTGAACCACAGGAGGAATTTCTGCAGTTGTTTTGGGGTACATGGAAAACATGTAATGTAATGTAATTGTAACAAATTTTGAAAAAATAAAAATTACAATTTTTGAATTAGAAAAAATATATACTCCTATGGAGTCAGCTACAACACCTGAAATGGTTAAAATAATTATCTTCAAGTAATGGATAAACAGTTGAAAGTGATAAATGGTTGACACAGTTAGGTACAAGTAGTGGATACATGGCTAAATAGTTTGTTAAAAGTAATGGATAAACACCATAAACTGTATCTAAACACACGAGCAGTTTGTACACCATACCTGCTCAGTAAAGTTACAAAATGGCAATGAAACAATGTAAAGCAGTGGCAGGTGAAGGGAGCTAGCGTCTAGCAACCTAACTAAAATACACATTCTCAAGTTGGTCAACCAAACCAGATATAAGAAGTAAGTGAATATTAGCCTTGCATTTGTCAGGTGTTCAAAAAGAAATGTGATTCAAAATATGCTCATGTTGGTTTGTGTCAGCTATAAGATTACCCATATTTTGTTTACTAGCTAGCTTAGCAGTTAACAGGATAATATTACCCACAAAACGGTTACTTTCAAGTGCAGATAATCCAGATGTAGATCAAAAACTACTTATTAATTTAATTTAAGGAGAGATATTTAAAAAAAAAATATTTTTTTTTCTTTTATTTATTAGTATTTTTAACTTATTCATTTATTTAATTGTCAATGAAGTAATTAGTTTTATATTATATAATTAAATAATATGATTTTGTGATTATTTTATTTTACATAATAATTTTATTTTAAAGATTATTTTTTGGGGCTTTTTTATTTTATTAGACAATGACAGTAATAGTGATAGACAGGAAATGAGAGAGAGAGAGAGAGAGAGAGAGAGAGAGAGAGAGAGAGAGAGAGAGAGAGAGGAGAGAGGGGATGACACGCAGCAAAGGGCTGCTGGTCGGATTTGAACCCCGGCTGCTGCCAAGGACTGAGCCCACATGGGGTGCACGAGCCAGAGGTCGCCTCATTTGTAATTTGTAATTATGACCCATTTGTCTGCCTAGACTTGAACTGCAAGAGGTACATCCCATTCTATGTTATCTTCTTTTTATTCATAGGAAACTTTAAATTGTAATTCTCACAAAATCAATTAATGTTAATAGTCTATATATTTAATACATGTACCCCTATGTCCCCCAACTATAAAATACTAAATATAACTCTATATTCAGTATCACTAATCGATGACACATATGAGCCCTCATAAAACTGTTGAATGAGCTACTAACCTATTTTCATATACATGACTTGTGATAGTTCATCAGTTAATTTATGTTTGATGTAAATTGGTCTCTTCACTCAGATAATCAACAACACCTCCACTCCTGATAAAACCTCAGATTCAGTGACTTTTGGTTCAATGTGAAGTGTTTTCTGCAAGACAGCGATAATTGGTTTAGACCACATCTGTAGTTTCAGCTTCAGAGGGCACAACGATCATATTTAAGATTTATTTCCAGATTATACAGGTTTAAAAACTTCTGGTTTTAAATCAAAAAGGTTCGAAAATGTCCAAAAGGTACAAGTAAGTTGATTTTAAGGAAGTGCTGTATTTTGTTCCAGGAGTCAGGTGCACTAAAATTAAAAATGGCTTAGTGGAGCCCTGAGTTATCAACTGTAAATGAAAAAGACTCATTTTTATCTCTGTCAGTTTTGATCAAAATGTAGATAATGTCATCTAAACTTATCCTGTTTGCCACATTAAAGACTCATATTGTGTTCTGTCCTCTCAGGGTTATCGAGGCGTTATGGGCAGGACCGGGCAGACAGGATATACAGGCCCCATTGGTCCTCCTGGCATGCCTGCCATCGTTGTATTTAAAACCTCTGAAGAAGAGTGGGAGGATTTCAAGGTAAACTGCTGTTGGTTCTCTGACCCCGTCACCTTTCGCTCTTTGGTGCTACACACTTGTTTGAATTTGGATCTGGTGAAAAAATTATGCCAATATACTAGCTATATCCAAATTCCAAACTGATAACACATACTCTACCTGTTTTACTGGTTTTCATATACTTATTGAGGGTGTTTGTCCGTTTGTATATTGAGCCTTCACAAAATGGCAGTTTTGTAGTATATGAACATATAAATATCATATCATATAAATATATATTATACATGTATTCATCTATATTTCAGTATTAATAAAAACATATACTGGTTTGCATTTTGGACTATTGTCACCTCTATATATGTAAAGCATTAAATATACCTAAAACCAGCTAAAGTTGTTACAACATTAATAAAGTCTTATCTTATCTTAACTTTATTATGGCAGATTTGCCAGTTTAGTTTATCTTTTTTTGCTGATAATTACATTTGTCATGTTTGGGTTATTGTTTTGAAAGTTTGTTATCCATCCATCCATACATCTTCATCCGCTTATCCGGGGTCGGGCCGCAGGGGTAGCAGCTCCAGCAGGAGCCCCCAAACCTCCCTTTCCTGAGCCACATTAAACAGCTCTGACTGGGGGATCCAGAGGCATCATTTGTGAGAGAAATAGATTTACTATACAAAAATAATGTTTTCTCTGTTTTATCCTTGCAGAAAAAGAAGATCTATAAAAAGCTGATTTCTTCCTGGCCGGTAGGTGTTTTCTTTTTTTATGAACTTTTTTTTTCTTTACTGATGCAAGTTAGTTGAAATCCACTTACTTGGAGTCCTTAACAGCTGCTGAATTTCAGCTAACTCCAACAACATACTGTATTATTTCTTTATTTACAGTATAAAACAGTCTATGGTAAAAAATAAAATAAAATAAAAAACCACATAACCGGTAAACCTTCAAGGATATGTTGTGACTGAGTCTGTTTTTTATCTTCAGAAACTTAAGGGTCCTCCAGGGCCTCCTGGACCTCTTGGAGATGATGGACCAATTGTAAGTAGACAAAAGTGTCATGGATCTCTTGAAATGGCATGGTCTAAACAGCAATCTATTTAGACTTTATTACACTGTAAAATACCAAACATAGAGAGATTGTAAAAAGACTCCTGTGGCTAATTTTGTATTTCAGGGGCCACCTGGAATCACTGGGAAGCAAGGACGAAAAGGAGTTAAAGGGAAAATCGTAGGTATCGCCATCCTATTTGCATCTTACCACATTATACAGTAAGGCTTTGCATGCTAGCTTATGCGCTCACTTCGTCATGCACCACTTTAATAAGGATTATTTAATTTACACCTCTTCAAGTGTCAAACAGTTAAAAAAGCAATTGCTAAGGTCCACGCACTGTACATTGTTACAGTCACAGAAGCTCCACATTGAATTCATAACTACAGGATGACTTTGATTGAGTTGACTTATATATGTAGAACAACATGGAAGTAAAAGATAATAAGGGGATGTGATAGTCTAACATAAAACTGCAAACTACACACAATAACATGGGTAGTTAGAGTGTTACATGTGGTTGGTATGGTAACTTTGGATGGTTGCTAGGGTGTTTGAGGGGTTGCTGGCTGTACAGGGTTGTTGCCGTAGTGTAATTAAGTGGTTGCTCAGGATAGTTGCTGAAATATTGCGGGGATATATTAGGTGGTAGTTATGGGGATTCTTGGTGGTAGCAAGGGTGTACTTACTGGTTTTAACGGATACTTTGTAAAAAGTATGTGATGTAAAATGAGTATGCACAACAAGGTGTTATAAAATAATAAATGAAGAATGTCATGTTGCAAAAGTGATAGCTATTTTAACCAGACACTACTACTCAATATGTTTTTCAACAGTGTTGGGGTTTTCCTCCTCTGTGTCCCCCCTTTTGGGACAATGTGTCTGACTCCAAATAAAAGACCTCTATATCCCCGCACAGTCGTTAAATTGGAATTACATTGATCCTAAGCAAGAGCCAAATAAGACGATAAGATAAAGTCAAATACATTTGTCTAATCAGTCAAGCATTGGAGTTTCAATACACAGATCTGTGGGATCACAAAGCACGCAGATACTAAGTTTCCCTAGCAACAGACAAAAAGCCAGAGCCGGTCCACGTATATGGTCCAAGTATCTCTAGACTGTCAGACCTTATAAGCCCCGTTCTATCCTTTCTCTAAACTCTTATACTTTCTTTGTTGGGCCCCCTCTTCTTCTTCCGCACAGGGACTGCTATCTTCACACAACACCCACCAGGGTGGGGGCCACTGTATTATGTCTCGTCCTCATTTGCGCTGACGCGAAGTGGTACATTCTGTTCCTGTTTAATTTGTTATTATTACTCAATGTACTTTGCTCGAGGTCACTGTGACCCTAACTATCTTATATTTAAGCTAAACCATCTGTGCGTCAGAGTTTTTTTTATTCGGGGAACCACCGTCTCTATGACAGCACACAACTCTGTGCAATATGCACACACCAAAACACACTTGGTCTCTTATGGAAACCTTTTACATTCATATTATATTTATCTGCAACTAGTAAGAACATTATTACAGCAACACACTAACAATATAATAAGAAACTGCAATGGACCACAACATGGTACACTACAATTCAATTAACTACTTCAGCACTGATTTGTGATATAAATAAGAAAAAATATTATCAAAATTATCTGACTTTCTACAAAAAATATTCAGATTAGACCAGGCAAACTGCATTACATGTTGTGTTGTATTTCAGGGCAATCCTGGACCACAAGGTATGCCGGGTCCCCAGGGCCGACCTGGGCGAGACGGGACCCCAGGAGAGGATGCTGATCTGGGCCCTGCAGGTTTACCTGGAGAACAGGTAAATCTACTAAGAGACATGTAAAATATATGTGTATTTTCATCATTAGTAAGAAACAGGTCTGTAATACCCTGTTATATGTAATAATATAATATTATTGTTCTTTGGGTTTTTCATCATAGGGTCCCCAAGGCTACAGAGGAGAGAAGGGCAGCAAAGGGGAGCTGGGTGAGTGGGTAAGAGTGGCCTGGACTTGTTATGTTATGGGGACTGAAATTATAGAGGCCCAAAAATATATGTGTATCTCTATCTATGTCTAAATTTCTAAGTATTGTTGCATTTAGCCTTTAACTAATTTAGTTGCTCATATCCACATGTCAAGTTGTTAGCACTGGGTATTACAGAAGTGGTGGATATTCTTTTGTGAAGCTTTCTGGAGCATTTCATTTATTAATTTTGTCCATTTGTCCAACCCCTATTTCTCCGTCTTTAGGGTTATCATGGGGAGGCTGGACCGCAGGGAAACAGTGGACAAAAAGGAGACAAGGTCAGATTCCACCACACACACACACACACACACACACACACACACACACACACACACACACACACACATACATACATACATACATACACATACATACATACTTACATACATACATACAGTGTCTCACAAAAGTGAGTACACCCCTCACATTATAGTTAATATTTCATTATATCTTTTAATGGGACAACACTGAAGAAATTACACTTTGCTACAATGTAAAGTATTAATTATACAGCTTGTATAACAGTGTAAATGTGCTGTCCCCTCAAAATAACTCAACACACAGCCATTAATGTCTAAACCACTGGCAACAAAAGTCAAAAACGTGCCTGCTTCTATGGGAATTTAACATAGGGGTGTACTCATTTTTGTTGCCAGCGGTTTAGACATTAATGGCTGTGTGTTGTTATTTTGAGAGGACAGCACATTTTCACTGTTATACAAGCTGTACACTTAACACTAGCAAAGTGTAATTTCTTCGGTGTTGTCCCATTAAAAGATATAATGAAATATTTACTAAAATGTGAGGGGTGTACTCACTTTTGTGAGATACTGTACACTTTTTTCACGAGTAGAGGGCTGGTACATGTGATTCTGATTTGCCTTTCTTTATTGCAACCAGGGAAATAAAGGAGTCAGAGGCGTCGTTGGTGTCCCTGGCTACATAGTAAGTACAGTTTGCTATACTATTTAATGACAGCACCTTTCGTGCCCCCATCATTGTAAAGTCATTATATAAGGTTCAATTTCAAATGCACAATAACGTTTTACTGTGCTAAGAACAATTACTTATTGTTGTACATTTCTACATTGCAACATGTGAACTGTCCTATGTTCACAGGGACTGCCTGGATCCAGTGGTCCTCCTGGTTTTCTAGGATCATCAGGACCTCCGGTCAGTGTCAGACAGCTCACTGGGTGACAATTATCCATATATATATAAATAACAGTTCATATACTCCATCATGATCATCAGACTGTCAGGGAAAACAAGGCTCGGACCCAAAAATGCAGAGTAGAGGATTTTAGAGGAATTTATTTACATGTTCTGTCCTCAATATTCCTGAGGCAGGCAGGCAGTCAAAACCAAGACAAACCAAAAACCACTAGATAACCAGAAGACATGAAAAGGGAAAAACAACCAGGAAGAAGCGATGCAGGGAATGACAAGGAGGGAAGACAATGAACCCACAGGAGACAAAGGCAGCACAGAGACTAAATACACAAGGTAACAAGGGTGAAACAAGGGACAGGTGACACGAGGGGTCAGGAACAGGTGAAACACATCAGGGCGGGGCAGACAATCACAAAGGCGGGAAAACACAAGGCAGGAAGTAAAACAAGACATGACAAGGGAGAAACAGGTACTACAAAATAAAACAGGAAACTGAAGCATAAACATACACAAGGATGAAAACAAGGTAACACGCAACAGAGAATACAAGAGACAGTGAACAACAAGGAACCGGGGAATAAATTAACACAGTTAACAGGAAAAACTATAACAGACAACCACAACCATAACACAGACTCACAGCCCTTGGTGCTTATTATTCTTGTTTGATACATTGCTGATTATTTTCAGGGAGAGATTGGAGCTCAAGGCTTTGGTGGACCACCAGGCCCACCTGTAAGTTTTCTAACACAAGTAAAGACTATAACATTTTCATAAAATTGATAAAATAATGATGTTGGAGTAAGAAGTGCATTCATTAATCTGTCCTCTGCTCAGGGCAAAATGGGCCCCAGAGGAGTAAAAGGTGTCTTAGGAGTTAAAGGACCTCCAGTAAGTATACAACTAGTTGATCAAGTTGTAGTCCTAATTGATTAATAAACAAATATTTGTGAAACAATATTTTATGATATTAGGGTCATCAAGGTGAACTGGGTGCCAGAGGCGCAGCTGGACCACAGGTGACAAGACATTTACAGTACAAATGTACTCTTTCTCACAGAGACCAAATAATGATAAGCTAATGGCATTTAATAACCTTAATAAATGTCTAACCTGTGTATATACATGTGTTGCTTCAGGGAGAGCCTGGTCCTGATGGAGAGGTTTGGTTTCCCGGTGTCCGTGGCCCTCAGGTATAACAAAACCTTTTGAAGCAATTAATTCTATAGTAGAATCAGTTTGGTCTGCATCAGAAAGAGAATCAGCGTGTTATTGTAGGTTGGTTTGGATTTACAGTCACTGGATATTTAACTTGGTAGTTTTGTCCTTTGTAGGCCATAAACATGAGACAAAATGATAAAGTTGTACATGACAAAAAGGGAGAAGAATATTAACTTACTTTTATGCATTTTTTTGTAGATGTTATGATTCTGAACAATAGTGGCTGTCTCTTTGTGGAATGCCCTCCACATACAGGAGTCATATTTTCAGTTTTATCACATGAAGGCCAGCCACTACACACACATTCTATTTTTTTCTCACAGGGAACTCCAGGACCAGATGGACCTCCAGGTCCTAAAGGAAACCCTGTGAGTTAAAAGTGTACACTTTTAGAAAAAAAACGAAAATTGTAAATGTATCAATAGACTGCAGCCATAATTTCAGGTTCACTCGGTCATGTGGTCTCTGTGTATCACCAGGGTGATCCAGGAGATGAAGGGGACATCGGAGAACCTGGACCCCCTGGACTTAATGTAAGACAACAAGGCCAAACCCTCTGCACAAGCAACATGAATTACTAGAGAAGATATGAACTCAGAAGTGCTGTAGTGGTGTTATGTTGAATCTTGAGTATATGGCTTTCTTTTTCATTGCAGGGAGCCAATGGTAATCCAGGAAAGCCTGGACCCTCAGGTGATCCTGTAAGATTACTTAAAGCAATTGTTTTACTTCAATTATAATGTATGGCAATGTTTTAAGGATATTAACCATATCATGTTATACATTTTGGTTCTTATAAGTACCAAGCTAAATGTGTGTGTGTGTGTGTGTGTGTGTGTGTGTGTGTGTGTGTGTGTGTGTGTGTGTGTGTGTGTACTTTTCTCTACCAGGGGGCAAAAGCCAAGCGAGGTGAGAAGGGTGTTCCAGGGTTTAAGGGAGACCTGGTGAGTTGGATCCTTCCCGTCTATCTGTTCAGTTGATTGTTGATCAGTTTATTGACCAGACCAGTGACTGAGTTCAACATCTTGTTGTGTTTTGCGTACAGGGACCTCCAGGGCCTCCAGGTAAGCAAGGATTTAAGGGGCGTCGAGGCCCTTCAGGACATGAGGGACTCGGAGGACCAACTGGGTCACCAGGACTTCCTGGATCCAGTGTGAGTGAAATAAATGTAATGAGTCATACAAAGACATGTTCACTAATGATGCTATAGCAACTGTGATAATCAAGTTTACCTGCTTTCATGGTTGTAGGGCTTTGATGGCATCATGGGGGAGCAAGGGAAGCAGGGAAAAGATGGACTGAAGGTGAGTTTTTGAGAAAATTTAATGTTTTTTGTATTTAAGAAGTAAATGTTTGTGAAATTGTGAATGTGTGTGAATAAATTTGTATGTTTTTGTAGGGAGATCGGGGGCCAACCGGTATTCAAGGAGTTCCTGGGCCTCGAGGCGACAAGGTATGACAAAGATGTGGAATAAGTGGAAAATGTTTTTTCTTTATTTTAATATTTGTGCACTAGCTGCACATTCGTTTGTCATTGATGCTAATGAGAGTGAGTGAATTATTGGTAAATGTGTCTGATAGCTACAACTTGGCACCAAAATAAAATATAAGAACCATGGTCATTTTTTGTAGAAATGTTGTCCAGAACTGATACAAATATACACACCAATATTCAACTTACTGATGATACACTCAAGTCACCACAGGTGTCAGTATATCCTTTTTCAAGTGATAGTGTCTGAGCTGATTCTATGTGTACATTTTATTATTTAAATTTGGAAATATTTCTAGTGAAACAGCATGGCATTTATAGTAGGAACTCCTGGAATAGATATTATATCCTAATCATAATTATTTCCTGTCAAAGGGTCGAGAAGGTCGAGCAGGATTTTCTGGGTTGCCAGGTCCAATTGTGAGTATGAGTGAGTGGACATTAAGTCTCTTCTAGATGCTGATCATTGTGCTAAAACCACACTACTGATGCGGTTGTGTTTTCTGCTTGCAGGGAGAGATGGGGAAATCTGGAGAGAGAGGACGTGAAGGAGAACCTGGTATTAAGGTTCCTATATGGCTACACTTCTTATTCTGTCCTTATGTGACTACGGTGTCCAGTCCAAACATATAATCACTCTTACTATCCACTACTTTTTTGTACAATACTGCAATGGCTTTAATTAACAGTTCAACATAGATTTAAAGCTGTTTAATATATATTTACAAATATATATAGATAAATGTACATTGTAGACTATAAAAATCAATTCATGATGACCTAACAAACTAATTTCAACCGTTAATTTCCCATATATATCCCATATTATAAATCTATTTATAAGTCTATTATTTTAGTCTATCCAAAAAGAATATGTTCATGCAATTTAGGATTGTGTCTCTCAAAATCCTGCTAATATAAATGTTAATGAAGCCATGCGTTTTATATGTGTAAACCTTGTGTATAGGGAACGTGTGGATTCCTCGGAGTGACTGGACCTAAAGGCCTAAAGGTGATCAGAATTATGTAAATGATCAAATATCGTCAATTAAAATTATAAAATAATTTAAGTTTCATTTAAAATTTAAATACTTGGAGGGTGATAGACTTTAAGTCATTTTGAGTATTGGTCAATGAATGTCATGTAACCTTTCACTCTATTAGCCTATAGATAAAAATAATTTTGGAATTTATCAGTCATATAGTTCTTCTAAACAAACTAGCAAAAGATCTGACATTATCTGTGTCCCATCTTAGGGATTTCAAGGTCCTTCAGGTAACAGGGGACAGGATGGACCTCATGGAGCCCTGGTAAGACCAACAATATGTTAATGTTCATTTTTCTGACTTTAATCAATCACATACAGTATCACTTTATAGAGTTCATAACCTCCATGTTTATATAGAGGCCTTTCTACTATTTCTACAGATTTTTCCAAATACATAAAGAGAGTGGGAATGTTTTTGCCATAGGATTGGTATTCATGGAGATATACAGCACAAACTGAATAAAAACTGTCAGCCAACTGCAATATACTGTATATCCTATAAGTTTAAATTGGGTGTTCTATTTTTTTAGCTAAAAGTCTATATTTCTCAGAAATTACTCTTCAGTGGGACTATTAAAGGGGTAGCTACGATAGGGACAGATATGTTATAAACTAATATCACCCTTCATCAGGGACGCATTGGTGCAAATGGAAATAATGGCGACACTGGACCTCCAGGACCAAAAGTACGTAACCTCTCTATAATAAACACTGAACAAGTAGATTTGCTTACGTTATAGTGTCACATATGGATAACTGATACTCTACTAAATATCTTCCACAGGGATTGCCTGGGAAGACAGGCACTCCTGGCCTCCAAGGACCCGTAGGGACGAGTGTGAGTGTTAATCGCCTTTGTTTCATGAAATGTGATTTTTTATTTTTTTATTTTATCTTATCTTATTTAATGAAACAAAAGAAGATCACATTTCTGTTAGGAGTAAATGGGTTAAAAAGTTATTTATACATTTATATTGTAGTTACACAGCCGTACAACATTACCGTAGGTTACTCAGCATTCCAAATTATATGAGTATGAGGTGCTGAAATATGTTGATTCATATAGCTGTACATTTGTGTCAATCAACAGGGAGAAGCTGGCAGCAGAGGATCGAAGGGGACACCAGGAAAGCAAGGACAGAGAGTGAGTTACAGCATCACCATCTGGCATTTTAGGATATTACAGTACAAACTCTTGGAATAACTTGGCTCCTAATATATTGTAGTGCCACAATAAAATATTTTAAATGTAGCCATAATAATGTTGAGATTAAAGGACTGTTGATTTTCTTTAGGGGGTTAAAGGTAATGAAGGCCCAGGAGGACTTCAAGGAAGTGAAGGCTTAAAGGTATCCGTCAGTTCAAAGCTTCATGTTTGTCAATACTTGCATTTTATTCAGAATATACGTCTGTCAGTATTATAAGCTGCATCATTATGTCGTGTTGGACAAATGTGTTCACTTGGTTACTCACTCATAGTATACATTTGGCATTTTAATGTGGTGTTCACTTCGTTATATTTGTTGTGAAGGGTAAGAGAGGTGAGGAGGGACCAAGGGGGAAACAAGGCCGCCCAGTAAGTTAATTATATTCTGTTTCACTGCTGCAGTTAATTTACTATCAGTGCTACTTTATATAATTATATCAATGTTATCAAGTAAAAATATTACTTTTTTCTGTGCTCAGGGTGAGATGGGCATGCCTGGACCACAGGGATACAGAGGATATTCTGTAAGATTTCATTTCATTAATTCCTTTTAAACACATCCATTCATCCATTCATCCATCCATCCATCCATTCATCCATTCATCCATCCATCCATCCATCCATCCATCCATCCATCCATCCAAACATCCATCACTTCAGTCCTTTACCTTCTTACTCATTAAGTCAACTTCTGTATATTATTGAAATATTGTCCTACAATGAATTACAAGTCTCCTAATTAGAAGTGGTTGACTTTAATACATTTTGTGCGTAAAATATGTAAGAGTCTCCTACTCACCCGTCTTACAGATGCTGCTTTAGATTTGATACAATCTATTTGTCTCACTTTTGTATTTTGTTTATTTCAGCATAAAATGCAAACAAATTTAAGAGATATTACATAAATGTAGTACTTGGTTTAAAATTTCCCTTAGAGAGAAAGAAGTCAAGCAGCTGCTCAAACAGCCTTTTCAATGTGCACTCTGTCATGGTGCTGCCTTTGCATCTTCAGCTTCCAGTTAGTATGAGTCTTAAACATATGCTTGCACCATACATACTATTAGTGGCATTTACTGTATGTATTTTATTGATCATTGATTGATCACTTTGCCCTTATTCTAATAGCTTTTTTGTAACTATAGCAGCACTTCTGTGCAGATGACGCTCAGCTCAATGTCTGCCCTACTTAGTATTTAGAACTCGTAACAATAAGCAACAATAAGCTTTGTTGACAAGATTATTTTTCCCTCTTTCTCAAAGTTTTTCTTTGTCCTCCCAGAAAGCTTGGGTTTGGTTGGCAACCATAGCTAATGAGAGTTTGTAAGGCCAATTGAGATATTTTAAATGATACACAAATAAACCTGACTTGACCTGGAATTTGACTTAAAACACTAAACGTTTATCTTCTGAATACATGTTTTTTTTCCTCCAGGGTATCCAGGGTAACATTGGACCATGGGGTGAGGTCGGGCCCCGTGGCCTTCCAGGTGACCAGGGGCCACAAGGTCCTGTTGGCCCGCTTGGAGTTACAGGTTACCCAGTAAGTTTATTTGTATGCCTTTGTTGTCAAGTATGAACTTTAACTCATATGAGCTCACTGGAGAGAAATGAAAACACATCACCATCTGCCAAACAGAGTCAAGATGTACAGCAGGCTAAACTGTTCACAAAAAAATGAAAGTAGACCAAAGAAAAGGTAACAGGCCAAAATTGTTACACTCTGATTTTCTGCATGCATGCGTGTGCCTTCCCACTGGGTACCTTTCCCACTTTCATATAGTGGCATGAAAAAGGTTAAACATTGTTTACACAAATCATTTAGAGTTTTACTTATCTATTGGCTGACAGCAGTCCTCTTTGTGACAACTGCTGACAGAAGCTTGATCTGTTGAATGTCTTTATTTCCTGTTTGGCATGGGGCAAGAGTTAGTCATCACCAGAACAAGTCAGGTCTGTTGTCAGGGTGTTGATCCAGGGTGTCATAGATTACTCCCTCAGTGTCATCCTGATTGCATTTGGATGTTCTTGCTACATCACAAGATTTAAGATTTTTTTTAAGATCATTTTCTTGTTCTCTGCCGTTTATTCATCTTTAAAAGAAGGGAGCTTGTCGGGAGCCTTATCAGAATCATCCAGACATCATTAGGAATTTTGGATTTGAATGACTGGTTGTATGGGCAATTGAATTGTCCTCCTCATCATCATTATATTTCAATACCTGTCTTTGAGGATACATTAGATATTTTTGACTTTGACAACAAACTGTATTTCAGAATAGAAGTGTGCCTTGGCGTAAACAGAGTTGTCCCTGCTGTCTGTAATAATTCATGTGAAATCATATTGTGGAATTGATCATGATAAGAAATGTTGCTGCACAAACACCTTAAAAGCTGTGAAATTTTGAAAATATACTGTATATTCACACAGACATTTCTATAGTTCCCTATGCATCAAATGACAGGACAGTTAATTATACAGTATTTTGCATGTATTTTGATAAAGGTCACTAAATGAAATAAACACACAGCATTTACATTTAATTGTTTGTAAATATACACAAATACATTTTAAGGTGCACAGAACTTACTGCTCCAAGTACCAAGCTCACCAAGATGAGTTTGTTGTGCACAAGCATCCTGTCTGCCTTCAGGCCACTTTGAGAGCAGGTTGTAGGGCAGGAATATCAAGTCTTTTTTGTGCAATTGTTGCTTTACTCTCGCTACAATTAGGGTAAAGATGGACCTCAGGGAAGTTCTGGATCCGCTGGTGTCAAAGGAGATAAGGTAAAGCTTTTCTTTTACTGAGCTTCTCTAAACACGCTTCAGAAAATGCTGTATACAAGTGTAGCACAGTGATGGAGTGCTCTGTGCATACATTTCAGAAACAATCAATGATGGTTCAATGATTCATCACTCAGTTGTTTCCTTCATCTCTTAAGGGATCCAGAGGAGCTTTGGGGCAGGAGGGAGTTGCTGGTCTCGATGGTGAGGAGGTAGATTGATTAGACTGTGTTTGTCACAGATTTGTTTTAGATCATTTTTCATTCATCTGAATGCAAAGGCACTAACATGTCTGAATTTTCTAAAAACACAAGATTAGAGGCCTATGCAGTCTGTAGCCTCATGTTAAGCTTGAATATGTTTATGAGTAACCCAGTGCTTTTGTGTTTAGGGTCCAGTTGGACTGAAGGGACCTGAGGGACTAGCTGGACAAAAAGGCATATCTGTGAGTAAATGTCAGCTTGTAAATGTGTCATTTTATTTTTGAACTGTGGATAAAAGTGTTTTTTTTCTACTATACATTCTTCATGGTCATTACAACCTTTAAAGAATTTTAAAATGCCGCAAACAATTACACAAACCCTGCATGCAGATGGAACATAAATGCATCAATCAAACTTTGGACACCATTTGTTTTACTTACATTTCAGGGTGACAAGGGAAACACTGGGCCTCCTGGACAGAAAGGGCCAAAGGGAGCTGAAGGCAAAAGAGGCAACCAAGGGCCACAAGGAGCAAAGGGGCCACCAGGAAAACAGGTGGATAGGAGTTATTTCTAAAGTATAGTTTACTAGACTATTGTAACCCCTCTCACTTTCATAGAGTGACACAGGACGATGCCATCTGCATCCTTGTCTGTTTCTGCCCTGAAAATGCATCAGAATCATTCCCCGAATCTAAAAGTCAGGCAGCCTCACAGCCACTGATCTCAAATATTGATAGACTTCTGAGACCCACCGGAGTGTGCTGAATATTTTTGAATTGTGAATTAAAACAGGACAGTGTGTCCCTTGTGCCCTGTCTTCACCATCAACCCTCTTTTGCAGGGGTACAGGGGTTCACCAGGGGATCGAGGAAAACATGGAGTGCCAGGGCTCAAGGTTAGTCAGAATCAATGTTGGACTTCAGAAATGATGCTGTGAGTCCGAAATGTGTGATGATGATGATGATGATGATGATGATGATGATGATGATGATGATGATGATGATGATGATGATGATGATGATGATGCTTTTACAGGGTGAGCCAGGTACTAGAGGTTCATCAGGCATGTCTGGACAGTTCGGACCAGGGGGCAACACTGGGGCAGCCGGGGCCAAAGGCCAGAAGGGGCTCCGGGGACACACTGTTAGTAACACAGTTGGATTCTTGATTGTCAATGATGTCCAAAATGCTGTATGATGACGACTAACACCAATCACGATGAGCTTCATGTATCATTTGCTTGGTGCAAGCTTGTCTTTTTTTGTGTCAAGTGTCATTAAAACATATATTTGAATTCTATATATAGTTGTGATTCAGAGAATGTCTTTTAAGAGATGCTTTACATACTGTTGTTTGAATATGACACAGTTGGAAATAAACTCTGTAAATTGTATGTCTTCTCGTTCCAGGGCCCCCCTGGCAGTATAGGTCCCGCTGGACAAATTGGACCATCAACACCAGTATGTGTTATTAGACTTAATGTGGAATTAAAATATTTACCACATACTATTCAAGAGGAAATCCACATTAAATTTTTCTGCCAATACAAAATGTTTGTTTGACTTGTATGAGCTGAAAGTTTCAACCTAGTTACATCCAGGCCACCCTGATCTGTAACATAACATATTACTACTACAACATGTTGAAAATTCCAACCACTAGATGGCAGCAAAAAAAGTTTAGTTAAAGGTCCCATGACATGGTGCTCTTTGGATGCTTTTATATAGACTTAACAACTTAGTGGTCCCCTAATACAGTATCTGAAGTCTTTTTCCCGAAATTCAGCCTTGGTGCAGAATTACAGCCTCTAGAGCCAGTCCCACAATGAGCTTTCCTTAGGATGTGCCATTTCTGTGTCTGTAGCTATTGAGGAGGAGAGAGGGCGGGGGCAAGGTGGAGGGTGGCAGTGTGGCCTTGACCAACTGCCACTTTGCTCGTTTGAAAGCCATGATGTCTCTCTCTCATGGGTGGGCCAAATGCTCTGGGTGGGCAAAGCAGAGAAAGGGGAGGTAACCTTCCTCCTTATGACCTCATAAGGAGAAGATTCCAAATCGGCCCATCTGAGCTTTCATTTTCTCAAAGGCAGAGCAGGATACCCAGGGCTCGGTTTACCCCTATCGTCATTTCTAGCCACTGGGGGACCATAGGCAGGCTGGGGGAACGCATATTAATGTTAAAAAACCTCATAAAGGGAAATTTTCATGCTATGGGACCTTTAAACGTTAATGTTAAATACATGATGGTGTACATACAGATTGTATACTGTGTATAAAATGCTTTTAATTAATTGGTTGCCATACAAAACAAATATGACTTAACTTAAAGCCTGATCTTGTTTTATTGTTTTTTTTAATTCTTAAAATTAATTTCACTTCATTCATGTGTTTTTCAGGGTTTGCCAGGCAAGAGAGGTGTTGAGGGAAAAACTGGAATCCCTGGACCAAAGGTGTATTGTAAAATGTATTCATTCTGATGCAGTGAAATTCTTCAGTGCTGCAGCTGGTGTGATCTGTCCAGCTAAAGGGGTTTGCTTAATACATCTAATGCTGTCTCTGCTGTGTGTTTGTGTCATTCAGGGCAGTCACGGTGAGGCAGGCAAGCTCGGTCTTCAAGGGATCAAAGGAGACATGGTGGGACGTCCTTATGTGTTGCGCCTTGTGGACATCATTAATCCAGTCAGGCATATTTAATGGTGTGTACAAAGATGTTACCACAGTAATGTCTCTTTCTGTAATCCCCAGGGCATGAGAGGTCAAACAGGGGCGAAAGGAGAGCCAGGGACAAGAGGCACAATGGTGAGCCAGCATATTTGAATTCTCAAGGATTGAGTTTGCAATTTTCAGCCTTTGTAATTAGATCATTCAGTGTTAGTGAATTTTATCAGTACTAAAGATGTATTTCTTTATTATAATATAATGTCTTTGTGTTACTGTATTTTTTTTAGGGGACTGTGGGGAAGATGGGGTTCATTGGCACTTCAGGTGCTAAAGGTCGACCTGGACCTGCTGGTCCTCCCGGTCTTCTAGGAACTAAAGGAATCCAGGGGCCAAAAGTAGGTGGAAGTAATTTCTTAGCTCAGGTGAAAATCTAAAACAGAGAAAATAAGAATGTCATAATGGAGATAATGTCTTTATAAAGGGAAAAGGAGCCCAGCCCGGAAGGAAAGGAAAAAAAGGAACTCCTGGAAAAAATGTGAGTTTAATTTCATTCTGAAATGCAAAAATAAAACAAACAGATACGATTGTTGTGATCCAGATACCCCATGACACATTCTTTTTTCATTCCCATAATGTTAATCATACTTTCTAAGAAATGCACTTCACTTCACTTAATGCAAACAATCTTGATCACCGTCTTTGATTTCTGATTATATTCAATTATAATAAAAGGTAGGATTAAATTACTTAATCCAAATTTAACTCTGGGCCTCATAGTCTCACTCAGGGCATTGCACTCATCTAATGAAGTCTGTTTTGTAGGGAGCTGAAGGCCCGCTGGGTAGACCAGGACCTATTGGACGACCTGGAAAACCCGCAAGTATCCCTTTTGGCAAATAAAACATACATATATCATTAAATCCATCACCGCTACCCCGGGGGGGGGGTTCTGATTCCTAATTAATATTCTGTAAATCTTTTAATCTGGATAGCAATGCTAGAAAAGTGCTATGTAAATAAAATGTTATTATGTTATTATTGTGATCTATTTCTCAGGGCCTAAGCGGTTTGGATGGGTTACTAGGGGTTGAGGGTAATGAAGGAGATCCGGTACGTCAAAATTTAACATACTTCAATTTAGTCTGTTGTTCAACCTTTTTACTAAATCCAGTCCCTCCCCTGCTCATCCCAAAGGGTGATATTGGTTTCAGAGGAGCTCCTGGAACACCTGGCAGGCCTGGCAAAATGGTAAGCTCCAAAACAAACAACCCTGCACCATAGAACCATGGGAGTATACTCTTATTCATAAATATCTGTTCTAGTTTGGCCTACAGATGCACTTTGTGACATTAGATACATTTAAAACATGTAATGTTGTAGGGAAACCCTGGATCCCCTGGGATCAGTGGGAATACTGGAGCACCAGGGTTCAAGGTACAATATCATGTCATTTTAAATTTAAGATAATACTCATAACTACAGTATATGTACAGTGTGTTCACTATAGACATATGTATATACTTTTCATTTATGTAATTCACATATATGTGGTATTTAACATGTTTCTCTCAGGGTAAAGCTGGACCAAAAGGAAAAGGACCACCTGGACCAATGGGGCCAAAGGTATGCAAGTTTGTTCAGCAGCATAATAATAATATCAACAATAGATTTAACGTAATACCTTTCGGTAAACATCTGTATCATCGCTGGTCTTGATACAGGGTATTCCAGGACTGAGAGGAGAGAAGGGCAAGTCTGCAATTAATGGTCCAAAGGTAAAAGTCAGACACACAGTGCAACACCTATCCTTACCTGGATGAGACAGGGCTTCTGTTTCTCATAATGCTTTAATCCATGCTTTCTCCTATCATGTCTCTGTACTGTATACATTCTGCCCATCATCAGTTAAATAGACTATAAAAGACTTATTCCAAATATTATTGAGGGTTCAGTTGCATAGCTTCAGGAATTTACAGCATTGACAAACAGAAGAAATCAGATAAAAAGTGTTTATGTTTCACCTACAGGGTCTCCTTGGTGACATGGGAACACCAGGACCAATCGGACCACCTGGGCTAAAGGTTGGTTAAAATTTATTTGAAAAATTTTAAATGCAAAAAAAGGCATAATTTTAGTTGGTCGGCCACAATTCTAACTTTTGTCTTAGGGGAATCCTGGCTTGCAGGGCCTGAAAGGCCAAAGAGGTCATAAGGGAAAGCAGGTGAGTTGTGTTTTACTTTTGTTTTTTGCACTGTTTGTAACTGGAAGCAAGTTATTAATCAACTGACTGACTTTTACAGGGGGATACTGGTCCTCCTGGTCCAAGGGGGCAAAAAGGCTTTCTTGGACTCACCGTACGTTGCTTTGATATTCAGCTATACAAAAAAGGTTTACTGAAACATTTTACTAAGTTATTTCTGTACTGCTTTTGTTACAGGGTCAGCTTGGAAAGAAGGTGAGAGACTGTTTTTGTTTTGATTTTTGTTTATGGCTTTGCAGGTTTGTGGGTCTTCCTGCTGGACCTGATCTGGTCATAGTGCTTTTTTATTTATGTTTCATCTGAAAAAATCAGCATCATGAAATCACAGTTTTCAATTTATGTTTGTTTAGAAAGAATTTTGGTGGACAGCTGATGTAGCCAACTTGAAATGATTTCAGCATTGCACTACTTTTAGTTGGCTCCATTATTACCTTGATTGCAAATATGGAGATTGGTCTTTATGCGTTAATTGCATAAAGACAGAGCCTGACTGTGTTTGGGCCTGTACAGGGAATGAAAGGTGTCCAAGGCAAGGGAGGACCAAAGGGAGTGAAGGGCAAGCATGGACCTCCAGTAAGACATTTTGCTTGACCTGATCAACAATGTTAACTGTAACATTCTGTAATGTTTTAAGATGCATTTGAAGCTTGATGGAAGTGAATGCTGCTTAACTGCCAAGAGGATTGTACCATGCTCTTCACAGGGAAAACCAGGTGCACCAGGCAAGCGCAGGCATACACAAAGGCAGGGATCAAGCTCTGAGCCAAAACCAGGTCAAGGAAATGAGCTAAGGCCAAAAACAAGACCCAGTACAAGATCAAAACTGAAAAATGTGCCAAGATCAAGACAAACACCCAGCCTCCTGAAGCTAAGGGAAGGACAAGAAAAAGTTGGTACAAGCTTTCTTCTCGAATACACTTAATTTACTCAGTGTTCTTGGTTAGTGGTAAATTATGTTCAAGGATCGATAGTTGGCTGACTGATTGACTGTCTGGTTAAATATCTGAATGATGGATTCTTATGTAGTGGCCCAGGCCAGTGTCCAGGAGATGGTCTGAAGTAGATGAGGCTGAGGAATCCTTCAGCTGGCCGCAGGGAACTAAAGATGATCCTGCCACCACCTGCTATGAGCTGGGACTCGTACACCCACATCTGAATGATGGTGAGGGTCTGAATAGGCCCATATGTAAATCTGTTGTTGACAATACACCGTATATTAGTATTAGAGTGATCAGGCACTCATGTCAGTTATTTTTCAGGTTACTTTTACATGGACCCCAACCAAGGCTGTCCCTATGATGCTGTGAAGGTATTCTGTAACTTCACAGCAGGAGGAACAACCTGCATTGACCCTGTGCAGTCTCAGGTACACTCGTTTTCACCCAACATTAGCAGGCTAAGTGCAGTTTGAGAAATGGGCTTACTTTCTTGTTTTCAACTGCAACAACAACATGATATGATCCCATGGTTTTACATTACAATATAATTATGTAACATACCCTAGAATAGAGATCTTCAACAGGGGGTCCGGGACCCTTAGGGGGTCCTCAGAGTTACTGCAGGGGGGCCCCAAAGTTATTGTTCAATCATTTAAAAAAAGTTTAATTAGTAGGTAGTTTAAATAGGTAATTTGTCTAAAGAAATATACATATTATGGGTCCAACATATTATTAGCAAACATAAATCGGCCTATTGGTGATTTGTTTTTAAATGTATACAACAGTGATGACCAAATGTAGCCAGATACAGTTAAGCTAAAGTATTCACTGTGCTACATGTATGTTTAACATTAAATCATATACTAATGAATATATGAATATGTCAATAATTATTATTTTAATAGCTTAGTATTGTATGAACCATCAAATGGTATGTGTAAAGGCTTTAGGCCGCCCTACACGTTATTGTAGGCCCAGTTTAATATGCAACTCAAATTCAAAACAGTATGTGGTGGGCGTCCCTGCTCCATCTCTCTTTCAGCTAAGGGGTCTTTGGCCTAAGAAACGTTAAAGACCCCTGTCCTAGAACATTGCTGTTTAGATAGGATTGCTTCAATTTCCCACAGTAATAATTAATTAAATGTCCTAATAGGACCAATGTTTGCAATGCTGATAGCTTGTTAAGCAGATTTCAAGTGAAGGAATCAACATTCATAAAGCTGTTTTACACAAGGCAGTGTGGGCCCATTAATAAAAAAAAGTAGATGCTAGGAAAGAAGGGTATTACTATCCAGACTTTTTGGATTAATGTAAATACACAAATAAGATGGTACCAAGAATGGCTCTAAAAATGTTGGTAATGTTCTATCCTTTAGATTAAATTACATTGGGAACCAGTAAAGAAGAAATCAAAAACGTCTGTCCAGTGGTTTAGTCAGCAGCACGGTGAAAACAAGGTAACACATTTGTGGAATTGATTGAGGAACATTTAGTACATCTAACATCAGTAAGAGATTCCCTCAGACATATAATGAATGATTTCTGTCTTTGACAGTTTGAGTATGCTGGTGTGGATGTTGTCCAGCTGAGGTTTCTGCGGTTACACAGCCACACATCTTTCCAGAACATGACTGTCAGGTGTACAGCAAACTACTCCAGTACTGCTGGAACAACCCATTCAGCCAACAGGATTATTCACTTCCTGGGAGACTCTGGCAAAGAAATCCTTTCACACTTAACCACAGTGTACAGGAAAGGCTGTGAGGTAAGAATACATTTTTTAGTTGTTGTCAAAAACACAATTTTTGCAGCTTTCCATAACTGTAAAATGTAATGTAGATATGGGAACAGAGATAATTTAGTTAATCAGTAGGAGGTTTTACATATTGTTTGTAGATTACAAAAGAAATACTTTCCCACTGTGCTATGGGCTACACATTCTCTTCTGTCTGATCATTTTGCAGGCGGAGGTGGTTGTAATGGTTCGGGGGAGCACGGAGCTGCATCGAGGCGATATGGAGTTACTTCCTGTCAGAGATCTGGGTGTAGATATGAGGTCGCTATCTCCCCTTGTCCCGGAAATCACTGTTGTTTTGGGACCCCTCTGCTTTTTGTGACCTATGCTGTGTGTGTGTGTGTGTGTGTGTGTGTGTGTGTGTGTGTGTGTGTGTGTGTGTGTGTGTGTGTGTGTGTGTGTGTGTGTGTGCGCGTGATATAATGAACTGTAAATATCTCTTTTATATAAAAAGCAGGGATATACTGTGTCTAGATATTTTACATGAACGATTTTGTTCGGATTAATTTGCTCAGTGCTGTACTGTTTTGTGTATATTTATTGAATTATCACAAACTGAATGAATTGTTAGATTTTATTATATGAAGCAGTATACATACATTGGTATCTAATGTTTATGTAGCACCTAATTTTATTTGTTTTAATGAAATTGTGTAAGTGTTTATATCACAACTCAATGTATATGGTGTCTCATCCTCACAGGGGGAGGATGTACAGCACTATCAAAATAAAAGTATCACTTTGAACATGTGGAATAAAATCTAGCCATGCGCATCTGTTGTAGTTTTGCTGAACCTGCTTGCACCATACAGTAGATGCTCAACTTAAAATAGGTATTAGTTAGGTATTATTAGATTTTTGCTCTTACCTCTATGATCATTAAGCTGTAACATTTTTTTATTTATGTGTAGGTTGAGATCTTACACCAATCAAGTTCAAGTTTACCACTGATGACACAGAGCATGCTGCCTCTTAATATCCCATGTCATGATAGGAAACACAATTACCCAGAATGTATAACATTTATAAGCATTTTGTTTGCTTTATTCATGTGCGTAGAGGATGAGTTTTGTTACATACACAATAGGAAATGAAAAGCATTTGTCCATCTAAGACAGCTACTAGTACTGTCCTATTTATTTGAGCCCTACTGTGACTTTCTACTCTTATTTGTAGATTGTTGTGACAGAAAAGGCCTGCAGCAGGGCAGCTGATATCAGAATCGTCGAAGTTTGATATGCATATTGAGACCCCCTACCCCTCCTCCTTCATACATTCACTCAATTTATTATATAATTTATAATTCCCCCTTTAATCATGCACAACACAGTCTGAAAACAAATCTGTGCTTGTATGTGCCCTCTGCCGGAAAGGTTGCCATTATATTTGGTGCTGTAGTTGTTCATCATTTTCATAAATCCATTCCAGGATCTTTGCAGTTAATTGTATTTGCCATACTCAAGTCATAAGACCAGTTTAATTTATGATTTAGAAACCACCATGCCTTACTTACAATGTACGTTTATGTTTCCCTGTGTTGCTCATCTTGATCACATGTGGCCTTCAGTTTGTGACACGCTAAAGTTTGCAACAGTTTTGCTAAGCTGATAATATTTTCTACAAAGAAAATATCAAAGAGTAAAAATTTTACTCTTTACCATTAGTTATATAAATGTTTTGCAAATTTTGGGAAGTACTGCATTGTATACACCTCTGACAGGAAGGTATAAACAAGGCACGGCAAAGCAAACAATTGCACCAAAACCACAGACCCAAATGGGTGGTAATTGGATTATTTGCAACTTTTGGAGGGAATATGGGAATATGTTATAGTTAATTAAACAATATTCATTGATATGATGAGGTCGGTCCTGTCTTAAACAGGGTCCCTTAATTAAAATGTAGTTGGAAGGCCTTCATTATTTCAGCTAAAAGTGTGTCTGCATGAGGCCTATTCCTAAACTAATTTCCTAAATACAAGTATTTGTTTCTGTTGATCAACAAGCATATGTCCCTATCAAATAAACCAATGAAATAAATAAATTGGTGTTTCATCAGTGACCACAAGTCATAGTCCAGCAAACAGTGGGAATCCTGTAGCTCCACATTGCACATTAAGTGAGAGAGTATGAACCTTGTTATCTATTTGATGCTGTGCATGTGGAGACATTTGTGTTTTTATATATTCGTTAATTGTTACAAGGTCGTGACATATAGTCCTGTCTAAAAAACATGTAACTGTTCAGTCAGTGTCTGGTTTGGTTTGGGTTATAATTCGTATTATACTTAATTCTTAAAGCCGATTATAGTAAAATGTTCTTTTTTTTTATTATTTAATATGGTTACATGACAAGTGTTTTAATCAATCATAAGCATACTGATGATGAGTTATTGCCTAATGACAGCGATGGTCAACATTGTGGGCGCTGGTGACGTCAAAAGGAGGAGAGACTTTCGACCAATCAGCGTCGGCTGCCCTGCTCAACATCTCCTCTGTCAATACAATGGGGAAGGTGAGCAGCAGCCCAGATGGTTGTGATTGAAGGAGTTTGAACCATAGACTGTATAAAATAGGGTTGAACTCGACAACGTCGGAGGTCTACCTAACTAGAGAGCGCCCGGCGGTTTGAAGCGAGTAGGTATCCAGGAAGTCGGCAGGCAGCCTTTTGTATGTCCTTTTTCGTTTCTGTCAACATGTTTCCGCAGCTAACGGTAGACACCAACAAGTGGGCTCATTTGACTAGACCTCAGTCCTAACAGACTTTGAGTGTCACCAGGCAGATGCTTTAACGTTAAAAACGCTTGTGTTAACATTAAACCAGGTGGCTATTATGTTCGGTGTAGTTAGCTCACTGCCTGCCTGTCATACTGACTCTAGTATCAGCTGATGAGAGCTAACTAAATTGTAGCCTTCTGTCTGCTGCGTGTCCGCGTCATGCGAGAGTGATTTGACTGTCAACTGGGTTTGCATTGTTTGTCGGTCAGAGTCCTTTGCATTCATATCCATGTGATAGTGCCATGACCTGCTTTACGTGTCCTCAAGACACCTATGTCTTTGGTAATGCTGCCACTGATTTTGTTTTTCAAATTGAAGTTACCTGTGTCTTTAGGATGGAGAGCGGGGATGACAGTGGCCTCCGGTCTCGCTGCCAAGCCATTCCTAAAATGCCCACCTTCCCTGACTTGGATAACTCTTTGGATGAGGAGTGTAATCAACAGCAACACCAGCAAGGCAATGGAGGCAACCACGTTTCCAGCAATGGTAAAAACATCTCAACTCCGTCATCAGCAGGGCCAAGACAGAGGACATTGAACTCTTTTTACAGTGAACGTTTTGATGCAATATGCATGTTGATTCAACCCCTACCTTCCCCTTTTTTATTTCAGTAAATTTCCCTGGATGTCTTAGTCACTTAAGCCATGTGAGGATTTATTTCGTCTTAAGCAATGTGATGTGACCTATGGAACAGTTGGTGTGGTTAACCAGGATAATAAATCACCAGTGAAGGTCAATGAGCTGATCATGAGAAATGATGACTGTAAAACAGTCTGACAAAAATACTGACCACTCAACAACAACAAAAACGTTTCAGAAGGTGAAAAAAGTTGTGATGTAATTTATTGGCTGTCTTTGCTACAATGTCAAGTTGTCTGTTTTTTTTCTTTGCTATACTGTTTGTTGACAGATGGATGGAGCTACTGCTGCTGCTGCTTGTCTCTGTGCGTGATTTACCTCAATAACTGTTTGAACTTGTTCATCAGACAGAGTCAAGTCTAATAACCTATAGTAACTTAAGTAGTCATAGGTGTGTCTCCTTTTGGATTTAGCAACATTGGATCTAAAGACGGATGTCATTTGACTGCTATTTCGCAGACTACTACATTTTTACAACACAATGACTCAAATCTACAATACTCAACTATAAGCACCCTGTCAAATATTTAAATCACTTAAGAAACGTGTTATTAAAACAGTTTTTAATTCTATATGAACAATAAAACTAGAGTAATTTCTACCTATGCACCATCTCCTCAAATGCCCCACAGATAGCCAACTTGTCTTTTGGTCATTTATTGAAATACTCAACATGAACTGATACTATATGAATAATATGATTTACATTTACCAAGTTCTGTTGAAGCAAGGTAACCTGGCAACTCTGTTGGCTCTGTTGTTAATTTGGGTGTGTCCAGAGCACTTATCTTTATAATGCTATTGGAGGACTACAAAGCAGCATGTTGACAAAGTTTTATTTTATCATATGCTCAGACTTGTGTGCTCTCTTTCCACTTTCAGGAAAAATTGAAGTGGAACATGTGATCAGCAAAAAGCTACAACTGAAAAGGAAAGCAGAGGTTAGTAAGTCAGTAATTTGAGTTAAGAAAAGGCTCAACCTGCTTGTTGGAATGGGCCACTTAGAACAAGTGATCTTGGGTTTCCTCCAATTGATATGTTTATTTCATCATCCTGCATTTAATCAATTATTAAGCTTTGATTGACACACCACTACAGTCAAACATTTTTGTTTTGTTTGTATGGTTTATTACTGTCAATAGTCTCTCTGCACTCCCTTTTAATTATTGGGTTTATTTATAATTGTATTGGTTTTCTGGTAATTTGGGGTTTAGACTTGGTTTGAGCCTCTCTCAATTCTATCAATATCATTAAATCCAATTTGTTCTCTCGTGAAGATTGTTCTGACAGTAGAAAATATGGATTAGCTGTGAACCAGCAGGCGTTGTGACGACTAAAAGTAAGAACAGAATGGCAGTTGATATCAAAATGAATCAATACATTGAAATCAAATTTATCATAACAATTTTTAAGTTTTTCTTCCTAAATGGCTGGACAAAATTCCATCTTGAGGAAATGCGTTCAACATTTCTACATTCACATTTGACCTATTTAGCTAATGTATCCAGAGCAACTGCTGATGAGTAAGTGTTTCAGTGGGTTGCTCGAGGACACTATTTTTCAAACCATGTCTCTTGAGCGTTAAAAATTAAAAGCAATGTAACTGCAACTTTGAATCTTCTCACCTTTTTTAACACCAAAATATTCCACAATTGTTCAAGTATTTGTCATCTATGAATGGTAACTCTTCCTGTGTCTTTTGCTCTATTGCTCAGTACCTGAAGAGTGACCTGATGCATCAGTTTGACAGTCAGGTTAATGACTTCATGGACAGTCTCATCGAGGAGTCGGCCAGCCTGGAGTCTGCACCTGTCCCTGCTGTCTTCTCGCCTCTGCTGTCAGACAAGGAGAGAAGTAAACTTGGGTGCTGTCTTTTAACTTCTACTAGCCTATCAAAGAAATGTTAGTTTTAAGTTGCACTTAAACCAGATGTTTACTGTTTTAGCACATATGGACAAACTTTTCCCTTTTTCACTCTTGGTCATACACACTTTTTCTGCAACAAAAACAGATTTGCTGGCCACTGACGTCATTATTATTTTTTTTTTTTTTAGGTCTTTCCGGCCTCCTCATAGCCAGGGCAAACTGTTTGTCAGTCGCAGATTCCTCTTAGAGTAAGTTGACACATTGATCTGAAAGAAAATGTAAAAATTGTATTGCCACCTTTTGTTTATTACAGTGCAGTGGAGATTGCTGCTGCTTAAAGATTGCCGACATCAGTGTAGTTGTACAGACTCTAATCGCTTGTTGTCTGTTTTTCTGCAGTGAGCTGTTTGAGGTGAACCACATCAGGACTATCTACCACATGTTTATTGCCCTGCTCATTCTCTTTATCCTCAGTACACTGGTGGTAGATGTCATTGATGAAGGCAGGTAATATAGAATACTGCTATGTATAATGCCTTATGGTTTTATTAAGCTTTTGTTGAACTAAAGGATTCTTTAGATAATCTGTCATGTGCTGAGGTTTCAAGATTCTCCTCTCTACTTCATCTCCTTTGCCT